>NW_027192656.1:3612088-3915110 GCF_949987515.2 Delphinus delphis | reverse complement strand
GGTTAGGGTTCGGGCAAGGGTTAGGGTTAGGGGACGGGGATGGTTTAGGGTCCAGGTGAGGGGACGGCAACCTTTTAGGGGTAGCGTGCGTGTGAGGACGCGGGTTAGTGTTAGCGTACGGGTTAGGATTAGGGGACGGGTGAGGGTCAGGCTTCGGGGAAGGGTTAGGGTTAGGGTTCGGGCTAGGGTTAGGGTTAGGGGACGGGGACGGTTTAGGGTCCAGGTGAGGGTACGGCAACGCTTTAGGGGGAGTGTGCGTGTGAGGGCGCTGGTTAGTGTTAGCGTTCGGGTTAGGATTAGGGGGCGGGTGAGGGTCAGGCTTCGGGGAAGGGTTAGGGTTAGGGTTCGGGCTAGGGTTAGGGTTAGGGGACGGGGACGGTTTAGGGTCCAGGTGAGGGTACGGCAACGCTTTAGGGGTAGCGTGCGTGTGAGGGCGCGGGTTAGAGTTAGCGTACGGGTTAGGATTAGGGGACGGGTGAGGGTCAGGCTTCGGGGAAGGGTTAGGGTTAGGGTTCGGGCTAGGGTTAGGGTTAGGGGACGGGGACGGTTTAGGGTCCAGGTGAGGGTACGGCAACGCTTTAGGGGGAGCGTACGTGTGAGGGCGCGGGTTAGTGTTAGCGTACGGGTTAGGATTAGGGGACGGGTGAGGGTCAGGCTTCGGGGAAGTGTTAGGGTTAGGGTTCGGGCTAGGGTTAGGGTTAGGGGAAGGGGACGGTTTAGGGTCAAGGTGAGGGTACGGCAACGCTTTAGGGGGAGCGTGCGTGTGAGGGCGCGGGTTAGTGTTAGCGTATGGGTTAGGATTAGGGGACGGGTGAGGGTCAGGCTTCGGGGAAGGGTTAGGTTTAGGGTTCTGGCTAGGGTTAGGGGACGGGGACGGTTTAGGGTCCAGGTGAGGGTACGGCAACGCTTTAGGGGGAGCGTACGTGTGAGGGCACGGGTTAGTGTTAGCGTACGGGTTAGGATTAGGGGACAGGTGAGGGTCAGGCTTCAGGGAAGGGTTAGGGTTAGGGTTCGGGCTAGGGTTAGGGTTAGGGGACGTGGACGGTTTAGGGTCCAGGGGAGGGTACGGCAACGCTTTAGGGGGATCGTACGTGTGAGGGCACGGGTTAGTGTTATCGTACGGGTTAGGATTAGGGGACAGGTGAGGGTCAGGCTTCGGGGAAGGGTTAGGGTTAGGGTTCGGGCTAGGGTTAGGGTTAGGGGACGGGGACGGTTTAGGGTCCAGGTGAGGGTACGGCAACGCTTCAGGGGGAGCGTGCGTGTGAGGGCGCGGGTTACTGTTAGCGTACGGGTTAGGATTAGGGGACGGGTGAGGGTCAGGCTTCGGGGAAGGGTTAGAGTTAGGGTTCGGGCTAGGGTTAGGGTTAGGGGACGTGGACGGTTTAGGGTCCAGGGGAGGGTACGGCAACGCTTTAGGGGGAGCGTACGTGTGAGGGCACGGGTTAGTGTTAGCGTACGGGTTAGGATTAGGGGACAGGTGAGGGTCAGGCTTCGGGGAAGGGTTAGGGTTAGGGTTCGGGCTAGGGTTAGGGTTAGGGTTAGGGGACGGGGACGGTTTAGGGTCCAGGTGACGGTACGGCAACGCTTTAGGGGGAGCGTGCTTGTGAGGGCGTGGGTTAGTGTTAGCGTACGGGTTAGGATTAGGGGACGGGTGAGGGTCAGGCTTCGGGGAAGGGTTAGGGTTAGGGTTCGGGCTAGGGTTAGGGCTAGGGGACTGGGACGGTTTAGGGTCCAGGTGAGGGTACGGCAATGCTTTAGGGGGAGCGTGCGTGTGAGGGCTCGGGTTAGTGTTAGCGTACGGGTTAGGATTAGGGGACGGGTGAGGGTCAGGCTTCGGGGAAGTGTCAGTGTTAGGGTTCGGGCTAGGGTTAGGGTTAGGGGACGGGGACGGTTTACGGTCCAGGTGAGGGTACGGCAACGTTTTAGGGGGAGCGTGCGTGTGAGGGCGCGGGTTAGTGTTAGCGTATGGGTTAGGATTAGGGGACGGGTGAGGGTCAAGCTTCGGGGAAGGGTTAGGGTTAGGGTTCGGGCTAGGGTTAGGGTTAGGGGACGGGGACGGTTTAGGGTCCAGGTGAGGGTACGACAACGCTCTAGGGGGAGCGTGCGTGTGAGGGCGCGGGTTAGTGTTAGCGTACGGGTTAGGATTAGGGGACGGGTGAGGGTCAGGCTTCGGGGAAGGGTTAGGGTTAGGGTTCGGGCTAGGGTTAGGGTTAGGGGACGGGGACGGTTTAGGGTACAGGTGAGGGTACGGCAATGCTTTAGGGGGATCGTGCGTGTGAGGGCGCGCGTTAGTGTTAGTGTACGGGTTCGGATTAGGGGACGGGTGAGGGTCAGGCTTCGGGGAATGGTTAGGGTTAGGGTTCGGGCTAGGCTTAGGGTTAGGGGACGGGGACGGTTTAGGTTCCAGGTGAGGGTACGGCAACGCTTTAGGGGGAGCGTGCGTGTGAGGGCGTGGGTTAGTGTTAGCGTACGGGTTAGGATTAGGGGACGGGTGAGGGTCAGGCTTCGGGGAAGGGTTAGGGTTAGGGTTCGGGCTAGGGTTAGGGTTAGGGGACGGGGACGGTTTAGGGTCCAGTTGAGCGTACGGCAACGCTTTAGGGGGAGCGTGCGTGTGAGGGCGCGGGTTAGTGTTAGCGTACGGTTTAGGATTAGGGGACGGGTGAGGGTCAGGCTTCGGGGAAGGGTTAGGGTTAGGGTTCGGGCTAGGGTTAGGGTTAGGGGACGGGGACGGTTTAGGGTCCAGGTGAGGGTACGGCAACGGTTTAGGGGGAGCGTGCGTGTGAGGGCGCGGGTTAGAGTTAGCGTACGGGTTAGGATTAGGGGACGGGTGAGGGTCAGGCTTCGGGGAAGGGTTAGGGTTAGGGTTCGGGCTAGGGTTAGGGTTAGGGGACGGGGACGGTTTAGGGTCCAGGTGAGGGTACGGCAAAGCTTTAGGGGGAGCGTGCGTGTGAGGGCGCGGGGTAGTGTTAGCGTACGGGTTAGGATTAGGGGACGGGTGAGGGTCAGGCTTCGGGGAAGGGTTAGTGTTAGGGTTCGGGCTAGGTTTAGGTTTAGGGGACGGGGACGGTTTAGGGTCTAGGTGAGGGTATGGCAACGCTTTAGGGGGAGCGTGCGTGTGAGGGTGCGGGTTAGTGTTAGCGTACAGGTTAGGATTAGGGGACGGGTGAGGGTCAGGCTTCGGGGAAGGGTTAGGGTTAGGGTTCGGGCTAGGGTTAGGGTTAGGGGACGGGGACGGTTTAGGGTCCAGGTGAGGGTATGGCAACGCTTTAGGGGGAGCGTGCGTGTGACGGCGCGGGTTAGTGTTAGCGTACGGGTTAGGATTAGGGGACGGGTGAGGGTCAGGCTTCGGGGAAGGGTTAGGGTTAGGGTTCGGCTAGGGTTAGGGTTAGGGGATGGGGACGGTTTAGGGTCCAGGTGAGGGTATGGCAACGCTTTAGGGGGAGCGTGCGTGTGAGGCCGCGGGTTAGTGTTAGCGTACGGGTTAGGATTAGGGGACGGGTGAGGGTCAGGCTTCGGGGAATCTTTAGGGTTAGGGTTCGGGCTAGGGTTAGGGTTACGGGACGGCGACGGTTTAGGGTCCAGGTGAGGGTACGGCAACGCTTTAGGGGGAGCGTGGGTGTGAGGGCGCGGGTTAGTGTTAGCGTACGGGTTAGGATTAGGGGATGGGTGAGGGTCAGGCTTCGGGGAAGGGTTAGGGTTAGGGTTCGGGCTAGGGTTAGGGTTAGGGGACGGGGACGGTTTAGGGTCCAGGTGAGGGTACGGCAACGCTTTAGGTGGAGCGTGCGTGTGAGGGCGTGGGTTAGTGTTAGCGTACGGGTTAGGATTAGGGGACGGGTGAGGGTCAGGCTTCGGGGAAGTGTTAGGGTTAGGGTTCGGGCTAGGGTTAGGGTTAGGGGACTGGGACGGTTTAGGGTCCAGGTGAGGGTACGGCAATGCTTTAGGGGGAGCGTGCGTGTGAGGGCTCGGGTTAGTGTTAGCGTACGGGTTAGGATTAGGGGACGGGTGAGGGTCAGGCTTCGGGGAAGTGTTAGGGTTAGGGTTCGGGCTAGGGTGAGGGTTAGGGGACGGGGACGGTTTACGGTCCAGGTGAGGGTACGGCAACGTTTTAGGGGGAGCGTGCGTGTGAGGGCGCGGGTTAGTGTTAGCGTATGGTTTAGGATTAGGGGACGGGTGAGGGTCAAGCTTCGGGGAAGGGTTAGGGTTAGGGTTCGGGCTAGGGTTAGGAGACGGGGACGGTTTAGGGTCCAGGTGAGGTACGGCAATGCTTTAGGGGGAGCGTGCGTGTGAGGGCGCGGGTTAGTGTTAGCGTATGGGTTAGGATTAGGGGACGGGTGAGGGTCAGTGTTCGGGGAAGGGTTAGGGTTAGGGTTCGGGCTAGGGTTAGGGTTAGGGGACGGGGACGGTTTAGGGTCCAGGTGAGGGTACGGCAACGCTTTATGGGGAGCGTACGTGTGAGGGCCCGGGTTAGTGTTAGCGTACGGGTTAGGATTAGGGGACGGGTGAGGGTCAGGCTTCGGGGAAGGGTTAGGGTTAGGGTTCGGGCTAGGGTTAGGGTTAGGGGACGGGGACGGTTTAGGGTCCAGGTGAGGGTACGGCAACGCTTTAGGGGGAGCGTGCGTGTGAGGGCGCGGGTTAGTGTTAGCGTACCGGTTAGGATTAGGGGACGTGTGAGGGTCAGGCTTCGGGGAAGGGTTAGGGTTAGGGTTCGGGCTAGGGTTAGGGTTAGGGGACGGGGACGGTTTAGGGTCCAGGTGAGGGTACGGCAACGCTTTAGGGGGAGCGTGCGTGTGAGGGCGCGGGTTAGTGTTTGCGTATTGGTTAGGATTAGGGGACGGGTGATGGTCAAGCTTCGGGGAAGGGTTAGGGTTAGGGTTCGGGCTAGGGTTAGGGTTAGGGGACGGGGACGGTTTAGGGTCCAGGTGAGGGTACGACAACGCTCTAGGGGGAGCGTGCGTGTGAGGGCGCGGGTTAGTGTTAGCGTCCGGGTTAGGATTAGGGGACGGGTGAGGGTCAGGCTTCGGGGAAGGGTTAGGGTTAGGGTTCGGGCTAGGGTTAGGGTTAGGGGACGGGGACGGTTTAGGGTACAGGTGAGGGTACGGCAATGCTTTAGGGGGATCGTGCGTGTGAGGGCGCGCGTTAGTGTTAGCGTACGGGTTCGGATTAGGGGACGGGTGAGGGTCAGGCTTCGGGGAAGGGTTAGGGTTAGGGTTCGGGCTAGGCTTAGGGTTAGGGGACGGGGACGGTTTAGGGTCCAGGTGAGGGTACGGCAACGCTTTAGGGGGAGCGTGCGTGTGAGGGCGTGGGTTAGTGTTAGCGTACGGGTTAGGATTAGGGGACGGGTGAGGGTCAGGCTTCGGGGAAGGGTTAGGGTTAGGGTTCGGGCTAGGGTTAGGGTTAGGGGACGGGGACGGTTTACGGTCCAGTTGAGCGTACGGCAACGCTTTAGGGGGAGCGTGCGTGTGAGGGCGCGGGTTAGTGTTAGCGTACGGTTTAGGATTAGGGGACGGGTGAGGGTCAGGCTTCGGGGAAGGGTTAGGGTTAGGGTTCGGGCTAGGGTTAGGGTTAGGGGACGGGGACGGTTTAGGGTCCAGGTGAGGGTACGGCAACGGTTTAGGGGGAGCGTGCGTGTGAGGGCGTGGGTTAGAGTTAGCGTACGGGTTAGGATTAGGGGACGGGTGAGGGTCAGGCTTCGGGGAAGGGTTAGGGTTAGGGTTCGGGCTAGGGTTAGGGTTAGGGGGCGGGGACGGTTTAGGGTCCAGGTGAGGGTACGGCAAAGCTTTAGGGGGAGCGTGCGTGTGAGGGCGCGGGTTAGTGTTAGCGTACGGGTTAGGATTAGGGGACGGGTGAGGGTCAGGCTTCGGGGAAGGGTTAGGGTTAGGGTTCGGGCTAGGTTTAGGTTTAGGGGACGGGGACGGTTTAGGGTCTAGGTGAGGGTATGGCAACGCTTTAGGGGGAGCGTGCGTGTGAGGGTGCGGGTTAGTGTTAGCGTACGGGTTAGGATTAGGGGACGGGTGAGGGTCAGGCTTCGGTGAAGGGTTAGGGTTAGGGTTCGGGCTAGGGTTAGGGTTAGGGGACGGGGACGGTTTAGGGTCCAGGTGAGGGTAAGGCAACGCTTTAGGGGGAGCGTGCGTGTGACGGCGCGGGTTAGTGTTAGCGTACGGGTTAGGATTAGGGGACGGGTGAGGGTCAGGCTTCGGGGAAGGGTTAGGGTTAGGGTTCGGGCTAGGGTTAGGGTTAGGGGATGGGGACGGTTTAGGGTCCAGGTGAGGGTATGGCAACGCTTTAGGGGGAGCGTGCGTGTGAGGCCGCGGGTTAGTGTTAGCGTACGGTTTAGGATTAGGGGACGGGTGAGGGTCAGGCTTCGGGGAATCTTTAGGTTTAGGGTTCGGGCTAGGGTTAGGGTTACGGGACGGCGACGGTTTAGGGTCCAGGTGAGGGTACGGCAACGCTTTAGGGGGAGCGTGGGTGTGAGGGCGCGGGTTAGTGTTAGCGTACGGGTTAGGATTAGGGGATGGGTGAGGGTCAGGCTTCGGGGAAGGGTTAGGGTTAGGGTTCGGGCTAGGGTTAGGGTTAGGGGATGGGGACGGTTTAGGGTCCAGGTGAGGGTACGGCAACGCTTTAGGTGGAGCGTGCGTGTGAGGGCGCGGGTTAGTGTTAGCGTACGGGTTAGGATTAGGGGACGGGTGAGGGTCAGGCTTCGGGGAAGTGTTAGGGTTAGGGTTCAGGCTAGGGTTAGGGTTGGGGGACTGGGACGGTTTAGGGTCCAGGTGAGGGTACGGCAATGCTTTAGGGGGAGCGTGCGTGTGAGGGCTCGGGTTAGTGTTAGCGTACGGGTTAGGATTAGGGGACGGGTGAGGGTCAGGCTTCGGGGAAGTGTTAGGGTTAGGGTTCGGGCTAGGGTTAGGGTTAGGGGACGGGGACGGTTTACGGTCCAGGTGAGGGTACGGCAACGTTTTAGGGGGAGCGTGCGTGTGAGGGCGCGGGTTAGTGTTAGCGTATGGGTTAGGATTAGGGGACGGGTGAGGGTCAAGCTTCGGGGAAGGGTTAGGGTTAGGGTTCGGGCTAGGGTTAGGGGACGGGGACGGTTTAGGGTCCAGGTGAGGGTACGGCAATGCTTTAGGGGGAGCGTGCGTGTGAGGGCGCGGGTTAGTGTTAGCGTATGGGTTAGGATTAGGGGACGGGTGAGGGTCAGGCTTCGGGGAAGGGTTAGGGTTAGGGTTCGGGCTAGGGTTAGGGTTAGGGGACGGGGACGGTTTAGGGTCCAGGTGAGGGTACGGCAACGCTTTAGGGGGAGCGTACGTGTGAGGGCCCGGGTTAGTGTTAGCGTACGGGTTAGGATTAGGGGACGGGTGAGGGTCAGGCTTCGGGGAAGGGTTAGGGTTAGGGTTCGGGCTAGGGTTAGGGTTAGGGGACGGGGACGGTTTAGGGTCCAGGTGAGGGTACGGCAACGCTTTAGGGGGAGCGTGCGTGTGAGGGCGCGGGTTAGTGTTAGCGTACCGGTTAGGATTAGGGGACGTGTGAGGGTCAGGCTTCGGGGAAGGGTTAGGGTTAGGGTTCGGGCTAGGGTTAGGGTTAGGGGACGGGGACGGTTTAGGGTCCAGGTGAGGGTACGGCAACGCTTTAGGGGGAGCGTGCGTGTGAGGGCGCGGGTTAGTGTTAGCGTATGGGTTAGGATTAGGGGACGGGTGAGGGTCAGGCTTCGGGGAAGGGTTAGGGTTAGGGTTCGGGCTAGGGTTAGGGTTAGGGGACGGGGACGGTTTAGGGTCCAGGTGAGGGTACGGCAACGCTTTAGGGGGAGCGTGCGTGTGACGGCGCGGGTTAGTGTTAGCGTACCGGTTAGGATTAGGGGACGTGTGAGGGTCAGGCTTCGGGGAAGGGTTAGGGTTAGGGTTTGGGCTAGGGTTAGGGTTAGGGGACGGGGACGGTTTAGGGTCCAGGGGAGGGTACGGCAACGCTTTAGGGGGAGCGTGCGTGTGAGGGCGCGGGTTAGTGTTAGCGTACGGGTTAGGATTAGGGGACGGGTGAGGGTCAGGCTTCGGGGAAGGGTTAGGGTTAGGGTTCGGGCTAGGGTTAGGGTTAGGGGACGGGGACGGTTTAGGGTACAGGTGAGGGTACGGCAATGCTTTAGGGGGATCGTGCGTGTGAGGGCGCGCGTTAGTGTTAGCGTACGGGTTCGGATTAGGGGACGGGTGAGGGTCAGGCTTCGGGGAAGGGTTAGGGTTAGGGTTCGGGCTAGGCTTAGGGTTAGGGGACGGGGACGGTTTAGGGTCCAGGTGAGGGTACGGCAACGCTTTAGGGGGAGCGTGCGTGTGAGGGCGTGGGTTAGTGTTAGCGTACGGGTTAGGATTAGGGGACGGGTGAGGGTCAGGCTTCGGGGAAGGGTTAGGGTTAGGGTTCGGGCTAGGGTTAGGGTTAGGGGACGGGGACGGTTTAGGGTCCAGTTGAGCGTACGGCAACGCTTTAGGGGGAGCGTGCGTGTGAGGGCGCGGGTTAGTGTTAGCGTACGGTTTAGGATTAGGGGACGGGTGAGGGTCAGGCTTCGGGGAAGGGTTAGGGTTAGGGTTCGGGCTAGGGTTAGGGTTAGGGGACGGGGACGGTTTAGGGTCCAGGTGAGGGTACGGCAACGGTTTAGGGGGAGCATGCGTGTGAGGGCGCGGGTTAGAGTTAGCGTACGGGTTAGGATTAGGGGACGGGTGAGGGTCAGGCTTCGGGGAAGGGTTAGGGTTAGGGTTCGGGCTAGGGTTAGGGTTAGGGGACGGGGACGGTTTAGGGTCCAGGTGAGGGTACGGCAAAGCTTTAGGGGGAGCGTGCGTGTGAGGGCGCGGGGTAGTGTTAGCGTACGGGTTAGGATTAGGGGACGGGTGAGGGTCAGGCTTCGGGGAAGGGTTAGGGTTAGGGTTCGGGCTAGGTTTAGGTTTAGGGGACGGGGACGGTTTAGGGTCTAGGTGAGGGTATGGCAACGCTTTAGGGGGAGCGTGCGTGTGAGGGTGCGGGTTAGTGTTAGCGTACAGGTTAGGATTAGGGGACGGGTGAGGGTCAGGCTTCGGTGAAGGGTTAGGGTTAGGGTTCGGGCTAGGGTTAGGGTTAGGGGACGGGGACGGTTTAGGGTCCAGGTGAGGGTACGGCAACGCTTTAGGGGGAGCGTGCATGTGACGGCGCGGGTTAGTGTTAGCGTACGGGTTAGGATTAGGGGACGGGTGAGGGTCAGGCTTCGGGGAAGGGTTAGGGTTAGGGTTCGGGCTAGGGTTAGGGTTAGGGGATGGGGACGGTTTAGGGTCCAGGTGAGGGTATGGCAACGCTTTAGGGGGAGCGTGCGTGTGAGGCCGCGGGTTAGTGTTAGGGTACGGGTTAGGATTAGGGGACGGGTGAGGGTCAGGCTTCGGGGAATCTTTAGGGTTAGGGTTCGGGCTAGGGTTAGGGTTACGGGACGGCGACGGTTTAGGGTCCAGGTGAGGGTACGGCAACGCTTTAGGGGGAGCGTGGGTGTGAGGGCGCGGGTTAGAGTTAGCGTACGGGTTAGGATTAGGGGATGGGTGAGGGTCAGGCTTCGGGGAAGGGTTAGGGTTAGGGTTCGGGCTAGGGTTAGGGTTAGGGGATGGGGACGGTTTAGGGTCCAGGTGAGGGTACGGCAACGCTTTAGGTGGAGCGTGCGTGTGAGGGCGCGGGTTAGTGTTAGCGTACGGGTTAGGATTAGGGGACGGGTGAGGGTCAGGCTTCGGGGAAGTGTTAGGGTTAGGGGTCGGGCTAGGGTTAGGGTTAGGGGACGGGGACGGTTTACGGTCCAGGTGAGGGTACGGCAACGTTTTAGGGGGAGCGTGCGTGTGAGGGCGAGGGTTAGTGTTAGCGTACGGGTTAGCATTAGGGGACGGGTGAGGGTCAGGCTTCGGGGAAGTGTTAGGGTTAGGGTTCGGGCTAGGGTTAGGGTTAGGGGACGGGGACGGTTTACGGTCCAGGTGAGGGTACGGCAACGTTTTAGGGGGAGCGTGCGTGTGAGGGCGAGGGTTAGTGTTAGCGTATGGGTTAGGATTAGGGGACGGGTGAGGGTCAAGCTTCGGGGAAGGGTTAGGGTTAGGGTTCGGGCTAGGGTTAGGGGACGGGGACGGTTTAGGGTCCAGGTGAGGGTACGGCAATGCTTTAGGGGGAGCGTGCGTGTGAGGGCGTGGGTTAGTGTTAGCGTACGGGTTAGGATTATGGGACGGGTGAGGGTCAGGCTTCGGGGAAGGGTTAGGGTTACGGTTCGGGCTAGGGTTAGGGTTAGGGGACAGGGACAGTTTAGGGTCCAGGTGAGGGTACGGCAACGCTTTAGGGGGAGCGAGCGTGTGAGGGTGCGGGTTAGTGTTAGCGTACGGGTTAGGATTAGGGGACGGTTGAGGGTCTTGCTTCGGGGAAGGGTTAGGGTTAGGGTTCGGGCTAGGGTTAGGGTTAGGTGACGGGGACGGTTTAGGGTCCAGGTGAGGGTACGGCAACACTTTAGGGGGAGCGTGCGTGTGAGGGCGCGGGTTAGTGTTAGCGTACGGGTTAGGATTAGGGGACGGGTGAGGGTCAGGCTTCGGGGAAGGGTTAGGGTTAGGGTTCGGGCTAGGGTTATGGTTAGGGGACGGGGACAGTGTAGGGTCCAGGTGAGGGTACGGCAATGCTTTAGGGGGAGCGTGCGTGTGAGGGCGCGGGTTAGTGTTAGCGTACGGGTTAGGATTAGGGGACGGGTGAGGGTCAGGCTTCGGGGAAGGGTTAGGGTTAGGGTTCGGGCTAGGGTTAGGGTTAGGGGACGGGGACGGTTTAAGGTCCAGGTGAGGGTACGGCAAAGTTTTAGGGGGAGCGTGCGTGTGAGGGCGCGGGTTAGTGTTAGCGTATGGGTTAGGATTAGGGGACGGGTGAGGGTCAAGCTTCGGGGAAGGGTTAGGGTTAGGGTTCGGGCTAGGGTTAGGGGACGGGGACGGTTTAGGGTCCAGGTGAGGGTACGGCAACGCTTTAGGGGGAGCGTACGTGTGAGGGCCCGGGTTAGTGTTAGCGTACGGGTTAGGATTAGGGGACGGGTGAGGGTCAGGCTTCGGGGAAGGGTTAGGGTTAGGGTTCGGGCTAGTGTTAGGGTTAGGGGACGGGGACGGTTTAGGGTCCAGGTGAGGGTACGGCAACGCTTTAGGGGGAGCGTGCGTGTGAGGGCGCGGGTTAGTGTTAGCGTACCGGTTAGGATTAGGGGACGTGTGAGGGTCAGGCTTCGGGGAAGGGTTAGGGTTAGGGTTCGGGCTAGGGTTCGGGTTAGGGGACGGGGACGGCTTAGGGTACAGGTGAGGGTACGGCAATGCTTTAGGGGGATCGTGCGTGTGAGGGCGCGCGTTAGTGTTAGCGTACGGGTTCGGATTAGGGGACGGGTGAGGGTCAGGCTTCGGGGAAGGGTTAGGGTTAGGGTTCGGGCTAGGGTTAGGGTTAGGGGACGGGGACGGTTTACGGTCCAGGTGAGGGTACGGCAACGTTTTAGGGGGAGCGTGCGTGTGAGGGCGCGGGTTAGTGTTAGCGTATGGGTTAGGATTAGGGGACGGGTGAGGGTCAAGCTTCGGGGAAGGGTTAGGGTTAGGGTTCGGGCTAGGGTTAGGGGACGGGGACGGTTTAGGGTCCAGGTGAGGGTACGGCAATGCTTTAGGGGGAGCGTGCGTGTGAGGGCGTGGGTTAGTGTTAGCGTACGGGTTAGGATTATGGGACGGGTGAGGGTCAGGCTTCGGGGAATGGTTAGGGTTACGGTTCGGGCTAGGGTTAGGGTTAGGGGACGGGGACAGTTTAGGGTCCAGGTGAGGGTACGGCAACGCTTTAGGGGGAGCGAGCGTGTGAGGGTGCGGGTTAGTGTTAGCGTACGGGTTAGGATTAGGGGACGGTTGAGGGTCATGCTTCGGGGAAGGGTTAGGGTTAGGGTTCGGGCTAGGGTTAGGGTTAGGTGACGGGGACGGTTTAGGGTCCAGGTGAGGGTACGGCAACACTTTAGGGGGAGCGTGCATGTGAGGGCGCGGGTTAGTGTTAGCATACGGGTTAGGATTAGGGGACGGGTGAGGGTCAGGCTTCGGGGAAGGGTTAGGGTTAGGGTTCGGGCTAGGGTTATGGTTAGGGGACGGGGACAGTGTAGGGTCCAGGTGAGGGTACGGCAATGCTTTAGGGGGAGCGTGCGTGTGAGGGCGCGGGTTAGTGTTAGCGTACGGGTTAGGATTAGGGGACGGGTGAGGGTCAGGCTTCGGGGAAGGGTTAGGGTTAGGGTTCGGGCTAGGGTTAGGGTTAGGGGACGGGGACGGTTTAAGGTCCAGGTGAGGGTACGGCAAAGTTTTAGGGGGAGCGTGCGTGTGAGGGCGCGGGTTAGTGTTAGCGTATGGGTTAGGATTAGGGGACGGGTGAGGGTCAAGCTTCGGGGAAGGGTTAGGGTTAGGGTTCGGGCTAGGGTTAGGGGACGGGGACGGTTTAGGGTCCAGGTGAGGGTACACAATGCTTTAGGGGGAGCGTGCGTGTGAGGGCGCGGGTTAGTGTTAGCGTATGGGTTAGGATTAGGGGACGGGTGAGGGTCAGGCTTCGGGGAAGGGTTAGGGTTAGGGTTCGGGCTAGGGTTAGGGTTAGGGGACGGGGACGGTTTAGGGTCCAGGTGAGGGTACGGCAACGCTTTAGTGGGAGCGTACGTGTGAGGGCCCGGGTTAGTGTTAGCGTACGGGTTAGGATTAGGGGACGGGTGAGGGTCAGGCTTCGGGGAAGGGTTAGGGTTAGGGTTCGGGCTAGGGTTAGGGTTAGGGGACGGGGACGGTTTAGGGTCCAGGTGAGGGTACGGCAAAGCTTTAGGGGGAGCGTGCGTGTGAGGGCGCGGGGTAGTGTTAGCGTACGGGTTAGGATTAGGGGACGGGTGAGGGTCAGGCTTCGGGGAAGGGTTAGGGTTAGGGTTCGGGCTAGGGTTAGGGTTAGGGGACGGGGACGGTTTAGGGTCTAGGTGAGGGTATGGCAATGCTTTAGGGGGAGCGTGCGTGTGAGGGTGCGGGTTAGTGTTAGCGTACAGGTTAGGATTAGGGGACGGGTGAGGGTCAGGCTTCGGGGAAGGGTTAGGGTTAGGGTTCGGGCTAGGGTTAGGGTTAGGGGACGGGGACGGTTTAGGGTCCAGGTGAGGGTACGGCAACGCTTTAGGGGGAGCGTGCGTGTGACGGCGCGGGTTAGTGTTAGCGTACGGGTTAGGATTAGGGGACGTGTGAGGGTCAGGCTTCGGGGAAGGGTTAGGGTTAGGGTTCGGGCTAGGGTTAGGTTTAGGGGATGGGGACGATTTAGGGTCCAGGTGAGGGCATGGCAATGCTTTAGGGGGAGCGTGCGTGTGAGGGCGCGGGTTAGTGTTAGCGTACGGGTTAGGATTAGGGGACGGGTGAGGGTCAGGCTTCGGGGAAGGGTTAGGGTTAGGGTTCGGGCTAGGGTTAGGGTTAGGGGACGGGGACGGTTTAGGGTCCAGGTGAGGGTACGGCAACGCTTTAGGGGGAGCGTGCGTGTGAGGGCGCGCGTTAGTGTTAGCGTACGGGTTAGGATTAGGGGACGGGTGAGGGTCAGGCTTCGGGGAAAGGTTAGGGTTAGGGTTCGGGCTAGGGTTAGGGTTAGGGGACAGGGACGGTTTAGGGTCCAGGTGAGGGTACGGCAACGCTTTAGGGGGAGCGTGCGTGTGAGGGCGCGGGTTAGTGTTAGCGTACGGGTTAGGATTAGGGGACAGTTGAGGGTCATGCTTCTGGGAAGGGTTAGGGTTAGGGTTCGGGCTAGGGTTAGGGTTAGGAGACGGGGACGGTTTAGGGTCCAGGTGAGGGTATGGCAACGCTTTAGGGGGAGCGTGCGTGTGACGGCGCGGGGTAGTGTTAGCGTACGGGTTAGGATTAGGGGACGGGTGAGGGTCAGGCTTCGGGGAAGGGTTAGGGTTAGGGTTCGGGCTAGGGTTAGGGTTAGGGGACGGGGACGGTTTAGGGTCCAGGTGAGGGTACGGCAACGCTTTAGGGGGAGCGTGCATGTGAGGGCGCGGGTTAGTGTTAGCGTACGGGTTAGGATTAGGGGACGGGTGAGGGTCAGGCTTCGGGGAAGTGTTAGGGTTAGGGTTCGGGCTAGGGTTAGGGTTAGGGGACGGGGACGGTTTAGGGTCCAGGTGAGGGTATGGCAACGCTTTAGGGGGAGCGTGCCTGTGATGGCGCGGGTTAGTGTTAGCGTACGGGTTAGGATTAGGGGACGGGTGAGGGTCAGGCTTCGGGGAAGGGTTAGGGTTAGGGTTCGGGCTAGGGTTAGGGTTAGGGGACGGGGACGGTTTAGGGTCCAGGTGAGGGTACGGCAACGCTTTAGGGGGAGCGTGCGTGTGAGGGCGCGCGTTAGTGTTAGCGTACGGGTTAGGATTAGGGGACGGGTGAGGGTCAGGCTTCGGGGAAAGGTTAGGGTTAGGGTTCGGGCTAGGGTTAGGGTTAGGGGACAGGGACGGTTTAGGGTCCAGGTGAGGGTACGGCAACGCTTTAGGGGGAGCGTGCGTGTGAGGGTGCGGGTTAGTGTTAGCGTACGGGTTAGGATTAGGGGACAGTTGAGGGTCATGCTTCTGGGAAGGGTTAGGGTTAGGGTTCGGGCTAGGGTTAGGGTTAGGGGACGGGGACGCTTTAGGGTCCAGGTGAGGGTACGGCAACGCTTTAGGGGGACCGTGCGTGTGAGGGCGCGGGTTAGTGTTAGCGTACGGGTTCGGATTAGGGGACGGGTGAGGGTCAGGCTTCGGGGAAGGGTTAGGGTTAGGGTTCGGGCTAGGCTTACGGTTAGGGGACGGGGACGGTTTAGGGTCCAGGTGAGGGTACGGCAACGCTTTAGGGGGAGCGTGGGTGTGAGGGCGCCGGTTAGAGTTAGCGTACGGGTTAGGATTAAGGGACGGTTGAGGGTCAGGCTTCGGGGAACGGTTAGGGTTAGGGTTCGGGCTAGGGTTAGGGTTAGGGGACGGGGACGGTTTAGGGTCCAGGTGAGGGTACGGCAACGCTTTAGGGGGAGCGTGCGTGTGAGGGCGCGAGTTAGTGTTAGCGTACGGGTTAGGATTAGGGGACGGGTGAGGGTCAGGCTTCGGGGAAGGTTTAGGGTTAGGGTTCGGGCTAGGGTTAGGGTTAGGTGACGGGGACGGTTTACGGTCCAGGTGAGGGTACGGCAACGCTTTAGGGGGAGTGTGCGTGTGAGGGCGCGGGGTAGTGTTAGCGTACGGGTTAGGATTAGGGGACGGGTGAGGGTCAGGCTTCGGGGAAGGGTTAGGGTTAGGGTTCGGGCTAGGGTTAGGGTTAGGGGATGGGGACGGTTTAGGGTCCAGGTGAGGGGACGGCAACGTTTTAGGGGGAGCGTGCGTGTGAGGACGCGCGTTAGTGTTAGCGTACGGGTTAGGATTAGGGGACGGGTGAGGGTCAGGCTTCGGGGAAGGGTTAGGGTTAGGGTTCGGGCTAGGGTTAGGGTTAGGGGACGGGGACGGTTTAGGGTCCAGGTGAGGGTACGGCAACGCTTTAGGGGGAGCGTGCGTGTGAGGGTGCGGGTTAGTGTTAGCGTACAGGTTAGGATTATGGGACGGGTGAGGGTCATGCTTCGGGGAAGGGTTAGGGTTAGGGTTCGGGCTAGGGTTAGGGTTAGGGGACGGGGACGGTGTAGGGTCCAGGTGAGGGTACGGCAACGCTTTAGGGGGAGCGTGGGTGTGAGGGCGCGGGTTAGTGTTAGCGTACGGATTAGGATTAGGGGACGGGTGAGGGTCAGGCTTCGGGGAAGGGTTAGGGTTAGGGTTCGGGCTAGGGTTAGGGTTAGGGGACGGGGACGGTTTAGGGTCCAGGTGAGGGTACGGCAACGCTTTAGGGGGAGCGTGCGTGTGAGGGCGCGGGTTAGTGTTAGCGTACGGGTTAGGATTAGGTGACGGGTGAGGGTCAGGCTTCGGGGAAGGGTTAGGGTTAGGGTTCGGGCTAGGGTTAGGGTTAGGGGACGGGGACGGTTTAGGGTCCAGGTGAGGGTACGGCAACGCTTTAGGGTGAGCGTGCGTGTGAGGGCGCGGGTTAGTGTTAGCGTACGGGTTAGGATTAGGGGACGGGTGAGGGTCAGGCTTCGGGGAAGGGTTAGGGTTAGGGTTCGGGCTAGGGTTAGGGTTAGGGGACGGGGACGGTTTAGGGTCCAGGTGAGGGTACGGCAACGCTTTAGGGGGAGCGTGCGTGTGAGGGCGCGCGTTAGTGTTAGCGTACGGGTTAGGATTAGGGGACGGGTGAGGGTCAGGCTTCAGGGAAGGGTTAGGGTTAGGGTTCGGGCTAGGGTTAGGGTTAGGGGACAGGGACGGTTTAGGGTCCAGGTGAGGGTACGGCAACGCTTTAGGGGGAGCGTGCGTGTGAGGGTGCGGGTTAGTGTTAGCGTACGGGTCAGGATTAGGGGACGGGTGAGGGTCAGGCTTCGGGGAAGGGTTAGGGTTAGGGTTCGGGCTAGATTTAGGGTTAGGGGACGGGGACGGTTTAGGGTCCAGGTGAGGGGACGGCATCGCTTTAGGGGGAGCGTGCGTGTGAGGGCGCGGGTTAGTGTTAGCGTACGGGTTAGGATTAGGGGACGGGTGAGGGTCAGGCTTCGGGGAAGTGTTAGGGTTAGGGTTCGGGCTAGGGTTAGGGTTAGGGGACGGGGACGGTTTAGGGTCCAGGTGAAGGTACGGCAACGCTTTAGTGGGAGCGTGCGTGTGAGGGCACGGGTTAGTGTTAGCGTACGGGTTACGATTAGGGGACGGTTGAGGGTCATGCTTCGGGGAAGGTTTAGGGTTAGGGTTCGGGCTAGGGTTAGGGTTAGGTGACGGGGACGGTATAGGGTCCAGCTGAGGGTACGGCAACGCTTTAGGGGGAGCGTGCGTGTGAGGGCGCGGGGTAGTGTTAGCGTAAGGGTTAGGATTAGGGGACGGGTGAGGGTCAGGCTTCGGGGAAGGGTTAGGGTTAGGGTTCGGGCTAGGGTTAGGGTTAGTGGACGGGGACGGTTTAGGGTCCAGGTGAGGGTACGGCAACGCTTTAGGGGGAGCGTGCGTGTGAGGGTGCGGGTTAGTGTTAGCGTACAGGTTAGGATTAGGGGACGGGTGAGTGTCAGGCTTCGGGGAAGGGTTAGGGTTAGGGTTCGGGCTAGGGTTAGGGTTAGGGGACGGGGACGGTTTTGGGTCCAGGTGAGGGTACGGCAACGCTTTAGGGGGAGCGTGCGTGTGAGGGCGCGGGTTAGTGTTAGCGTACGGATTAGTATTAGGGGACGGGTGAGGGTCAGGCTTCAGGGAAGGGTTAGGGTTAGGGTTCGGGCTAGGGTTAGGGTTAGGGGACGGGGACGGTTTAGGGTCCAGGTGAGGGTATGGCAACGCTTTAGGGGGAGCGTGCATGTGAGGGCGCGGGTTAGTGTTAGCGTACGGGTTAGGATTAGGGGACGGGTGAGGGTCAGGCTTCGGGGAAGGGTTAGGGTTATGGTTCGGGCTAGGGTTAGGGTTAGGGGACGGGGACGGTTTAGGGTCCAGGTGAGGGTACGGCAACGCTTTAGGGGGAGCGTGGGTGTGAGGGCGCGGGTTAGTGTTAGCGTACGGGTTAGGATTAGGGGACGGGTGAGGGTCAGGCTTCGGGGAAGGGTTAGGGTTAGGGTTCGGGCTAGGGTTAGGGTTAGGGGACGGGGACGGTTTAGGGTCCAGGTGAGGGTACGGCAACACTTTAGGGGGAGCGTGCGTGTGAGGGCGCGGGTTAGTGTTAGCGTACGGGTTAGGATTAGGGGACGGGTGAGGGTCAGGCTTCGGGGAAGGGTTAGGGTTAGGGTTCGGGCTAGGGTTATGGTTAGGGGACGGGGACAGTGTAGGGTCCAGGTGAGGGTACGGCAATGCTTTAGGGGGAGCGTGCGTGTGAGGGCGCGGGTTAGTGTTAGCGTACGGGTTAGGATTAGGGGACGGGTGAGGGTCAGGCTTCGGGGAAGGGTTAGGGTTAGGGTTCGGGCTAGGGTTAGGGTTAGGGGACGGGGACGGTTTAGGGTCCAGGTGAGGGCAAAGCAACGCTTTAGGGGGAGCGTGCGTGTGACGGCGCGGGTTAGTGTTAGCGTACGGGTTAGGATTAGGGGACTGGTGAGGGTCAGGCTTCGGGGAAGGGTTAGGGTTAGGGTTCGGGCTAGTGTTAGGGTTAGGGGACGGGGACGGTTTAAGGTCCAGGTGAGGGTACGGCAACGTTTTAGGGGGAGCGTGCGTGTGAGGGCGCGGGTTAGTGTTAGCGTATGGGTTAGGATTAGGGGACGGGTGAGGGTCAAGCTTCGGGGAAGGGTTAGGGTTAGGGTTCGGGCTAGGGTTAGGAGACGGGGACGGTTTAGGGTCCAGGTGAGGGTACGGCAATGCTTTAGGGGGAGCGTGCGTGTGAGGGCGCGGGTTAGTGTTAGCGTATGGGTTAGGATTAGGGGACGGGTGAGGGTCAGGCTTCGGGGAAGGGTTAGGGTTAGGGTTCGGGCTAGGGTTAGGGTTAGGGGACGGGGACGGTTTAGGGTCCAGGTGAGGGTACGGCAACGCTTTAGGGGGAGCGTACATGTGAGGGCCCGGGTTAGTGTTAGCGTACGGGTTAGGATTAGGGGACGGGTGAGGGTCAGGCTTCGGGGAAGGGTTAGGGTTAGGGTTCGGGCTAGGGTTAGGGTTAGGGGATGGGGACGGTTTAGGGTCCAGGTGAGGGTACGGCAACGCTTTAGGGGGAGCGTGCGTGTGAGGGCGCGGGTTAGTGTTAGCGTACCGGTTAGGATTAGGGGACGTGTGAGGGTCAGGCTTCGGGGAAGGGTTAGGGTTAGGGTTCGGGCTAGGGTTAGGGTTAGGGGACGGGGACGGCTTAGGGTACAGGTGAGGGTACGGCAATGCTTTAGGGGGTTCGTGCGTGTGAGGGTGCGCGTTAGTGTTAGCGTACGGGTTCGGATTAGGGGACGGGTGAGGGTCAGGCTTCGGGGAAGGGTTAGGGTTAGGGTTCGGGCTAGGCTTAGGGTTAGGGGACGGGGACGGTTTAGGGTCCAGGTGAGGGTACGGCAACGCTTTAGGGGGAGCGTGCGTGTGAGGGTGCGGGTTAGTGTTAGCGTACAGGTTAGGATTAGGGGACGGGTGAGTGTTAGGCTTCGGGGAAGGGTTAGGATTAGGGTTCGGGCTAGGGTTAGGGTTAGGGGACGGGGACGGTTTTGAGTCCAGGTGAGGGTACGGCAACGCTTTAGGGGGAGCGTGCGTGTGAGGGCGCGGGTTAGTGTTAGCGTACGGATTAGTATTAGGGGACGGGTGAGGGTCAGGCTTCAGGGAAGGGTTAGGGTTAGGGTTCGGGCTAGGGTTAGGGTTAGGGGACGGGGACGGTTTAGGGTCCAGGTGAGGGTACGGCAACGCTTTAGGGGGAGCGTGCGTGTGAGGGCGCGGGTTAGTGTTAGCGTACGGGTTAGGATTAGGGGACGGGTGAGGGTCAGGCTTCGGGGAAGGGTTAGGGTTAGGGTTCGGGCTAGGGTTAGGGTTAGGGGACGGGGACGGTTTAGGGTCCAGGTGAGGGAACGGCAACGCTTTAGGGGGAGCGTGGGTGTGAGAGCGCGGGTTAGTGTTAGCGTACGGGTTAGGATTAGGGGACGGGTGAGGGTCAGGCTTCGGGGAAGGGTTAGGGTTAGGGTTCGGGCTAGGGTTAGGGTTAGGGGACGGGGACGGTTTAGGGTCCAGGTGAGGGTACTGCAACGCTTTAGGGGGAGCGTGCGTGTGAGGGCGCGCGTTAGTGTTAGCGTACGGGTTAGGATTAGGGGACGGGTGAGAGTCAGGCTTCAGGGAAAGGTTAGGGTTAAAGTTCGGGCTAGGGTTAGGGTTAGGGGACAGGGACGGTTTAGGGTCCAGGTGAGGGTACGGCAACGCTTTAGGGGGAGCGTGCGTGTGAGGGTGCGGGTTAGTGTTAGCGTACGGGTTAGGATTAGGGGACGGATGAGGGTCAGGCTTCGGGGAAGGGTTAGGGTTAGGGTTCGGCCTAGGGTTAGGGTTAGGTGACGGGGACGGTGTAGGGTCCAGGTGAGGGTACGGCAACGCTTTAGGGGGAGCGTGCGTGTGAGGGCGCGGGTTAGTGTTAGCGTACGGGTTAGGATTAGGGGACGGGTGAGGGTCAGGCTTCGGGGAAGGGTTAGGGTTAGGGTTCGGGCTAGGGTTTGGTTTAGGGGACGGGGACGGTTTAGGGTCCAGGTGAGGGTACGGCAACGCTTTAGGGGGAGCGTGCGTGTGAGGGCGCGGGTTAGTGTTAGCGTACGGGTTAGGATTAGGGGACGGGTGAGGGTCAGGCTTCGGGGAAGGGTTAGGGTTAGGGTTCGGGCTAGGGTTAGGGTTAGGGGACGGGGACGGTTTAGGGTCCAGGTGAGGGTACGGCAACACTTTAGGGGGAGCGTGCGTGTGAGGGCGTGGGTTAGTGTTAGAGTACGGGTTAGGATTAGGGGACGGGTGAGGGTCAGGCTTCGCGGAAGTGTTAGGGTTATGGTTCGGGCTAGGGTTAGGGTTAGGGGACGGGGACGGTTTAAGGTCCAGTTGAGGGTACGGCAACGCTTTAGGGGTAGCGTGCGTGTGAGGGCGCGGGTGAGTGTTAGCGTACGGGTTAGGATTAGGGGACGGGTGAGGGTCAGGCTTCGGGGAAGGGTTAGGGTTAGGGTTCGGGCTAGGGTAGGGTTAGGGGACGGGGACGGTTTAGTGTCCAGGTGAGGGTACGGCAACGCTTTAGGGGGAGCGTGCGTGTGAGGGCGCGGGGTAGTGTTAGCGTACGGGTTAGGATTAGGGGACGGGTGAGGGTCAGGCTTCGGGGAAGGGTTAGGGTTAGGGTTCGGGCTAGGGTTAGGGTTAGGGGACGGGGACGGTTTAGGGTCCAGGTGAGGGTACGGCAAGGCTTTAGGGGGAGCGTGAGTGTGAGGGCGCGGGTTAGTGTTAGCGTACGGGTTAGGATTAGGGGACGGGTGAGGGTCAGGTTTCGGGGAAGTGTTAGGCTTAGGGTTCGGGCTAGGGTTAGGGTTAGGGGACGGGGACGGTTTAGGGTCCAGGTGAGGGTACGGCAACGCTTTAGGGGGAGCGTGCGTGTGAGGGCTCGGGTTAGTGTTAGCGTACGGGTTAGGATTAGGGGACGGGTGAGGGTCAGGCTTCGGGGAAGTGTTAGGGTTAGGGTTTGGGCTAGGGTTACGGTTAGGGGACGGGGACGGTTTAGGGTCCAGGTGAGGGTACGGCAACGCTTTAGGGGGAGCGTGGGTGTGAGGGAGCGGGTTAGTGTTAGCGTACGGGTTAGGATTAGGGGACGGGTGAGGGTCAGGCTTCGGGGAAGGGTTAGGGTTAGGGATCGGGCTAGGGTTAGGGTTAGGGGACGGGGACGGTTTAGGGTCCAGGTGAGGGTACGGCAACGGTTTAGGGGGAGCGTGCGTGTGAGGGCGCGCGTTAGTGTTAGCGTACGGGTTAGGATTAGGGGACGGGTGAGGGTCAGGCTTCGGGGAAGGGTTAGGGTTAGGGTTCGGGCTAGGGTTAGGGTTAGGGGACGGGGACGGTTTAGGGTCCAGGTGAGGGTACGGCAACGCTTTAGGGGAGCGTGCGTGTGAGGGCGCGGGTTAGTGTAGCGTACGGGTTAGAATTAGGGGACGGGTGAGGGTCATGCTTTGGGGAAGGGTTAGGGTTAGGGTTCGGGCTAGGGTTAGGGTTAGGTGATGGGGACGGTTTAGGGTCCAGGTGAGGGTACGGCAACGCTTTAGGTGGAGCGTGCGTGTGAGGGCGTGGGTTAGTGTTAGCGTACGGGTTAGGATTAGGGGACGGGTGAGGGTCAGGCTTCGGGGAAGGGTTAGGGTTAGGGTTCGGGCTAGGGTTAGGGTTAGAGGACGGGGACGGTTTCGGGTCCAGGTGAGGGTACGGCAACGCTTTAGGGGGAGCGTGCGTGTCAGGGCGCGGGTTAGTGTTAGCGTACGGGTTAGGATTAGGGGACGGGTGAGGGTTAGGCTTTGGGGAAGGGTTAGGGTTAGGGTTCGGGCTAGGGTTAGGGTTAGGGGACGGGGACGGTTTAGGGTCCAGGTGAGGGTACGGCAACGCTTTAGGGGGAGCGTGCGTGTGAGGGCGCGGGTTAGTGTTAGCGTACGGGTTAGGATTAGGGGACGGGTGAGGGTCAGGCTTCGGGGAAGGGTTAGGGTTAGGGTTAGGGCTAGGGTTAGGGTTAGGGGACGGGGACGGTTTAGGGTCCAGGTGAGTGGACGGCAACGCATTAGGGGGAGCGTGCATGTGAGGGCGTGGGTTAGTGTTAGCGTACGGGTTAGGATTAGGGGACGGGTGAGGGTCAGGCTTCGGGGAAGCGTTAGGGTTAGGGTTCAGGCTAGGGTTAGGGTTAGGGGACGGGGACGGTTTAGGGTCCAGGTGAGGGTACGGCAACGCTTTAGGGGGAACGTGCGTGTGAGGGCGTGGGTTAGTGTTAGCGTACGGGTTAGGATTAGGGGACGGGTGAGGGTCATGCTTCGGGGACGGGTTAGGGTTAGGGTTCGGGCTAGGGATAGGGTTAGGGGACGGGGACGGTTTAGGGTCCAGGTGAGGGTACGGCAACGCTTTAGGGGGAGCGTGCGTGTGAGGGCGCGGGGTAGTGTTAGCGTACGGGTTAGGATTAGGGGACGGGTGAGGGTCAGGCTTCGGGGAAGGGTTAGGGTTAGGGTTCGGGCTAGGGATAGGGTTAGGGGACGGGGACGGTTTAGGGTCCAGGTGAGGGTACGGCAACGCTTTAGGTGGAGCGTGCGTGTGAGGGCGCGGGTTAGTGTTAGCGTACGGGTTAGGATTAGGGGACGGGTGAGGGTCAGGCTTCGGGGAAGGGTTATGGTTAGGGTTCGGGCTAGGGTTAGGGTTAGGGGACGTTGACGGTTTAGGGTCCAGGTGAGGGCACAGCAACGCTTTAGGGGGAGCGTGCGTTTGAGGGCGCGGGTTAGTGTTAGCGTACGGGTTAGGATTAGGGGACGGGTGAGGGTCAGGCTTCGGGGAAGGGTTAGGGTTAGGGTTCGGGCTTGTGTTAGGGTTAGGGGACGGGGACGGTTTAGGGTCCAGGTGAGGGTACGGCAACGCTTTAGGGGGAGCGTGCGTGTGAGGGCGCGGGTTAGTGTTAGCGTACGGGTTAGGATTAGGGGACGGGTGAGGGTCAGGCTTCGGGGAAGTGTTAGGGTTAGTGTTCGGGCTAGGGATAGGGTTAGGGGACGGGGACGGTTTAGGGTCCAGGTGAGGGTACGGCAACGCTTTAGGAGGAGCGTGCGTGTGAGGGCGCGGGTTAGTGTTAGCGTACGGGTTAGGATTAGGGGACGGGTGAGGGTCAGGCTTCGGGGAAGGGTTAGGGTTAGGGTTCGGGCTAGGGTTAGGGTTAGGGGACGTTGACGGTTTAGGGTCCAGGTGAGGGCACAGCAACGCTTTAGGGGGAGCGTGCATGTGAGGGCGCGGGTTAGTGTTAGCGTACGGGTTAGGATTAGGGGACGGGTGAGTGTCAGGCTTCGGGGAAGGGTTAGGGTTAGGGTTCGGGCTTGTGTTAGGGTTAGGGGACGGGGACGGTTTAAGGTCCAGGTGAGGGTACGGCAACGCTTTAGGGGGAGCGTGCGTGTGAGGGCGCGGGTTAGTGTTAGCGTACGGGTTAGGATTAGGGGACGGGTGAGGGTCAGGCTTCGGGGAAGGGTTAGGGTTAGGGTTTGGGCTAGGGTTAGGTTTAGGGGATGGGGACGGTTTAGGGTCCAGGTGAGGGTACGGCAACGCTTTAGGGGGAGCGTGCGTGTGAGGGCGCGGGTTAGTGTTAGCGTACGGGTTAGGATTAGGGGACGGGTGAGGGTCAGGCTTCGGGGAAGGGTTAGGGTTAGGGTTCGGGCTAGGGTTAGGGTTAGGGGACGGGGAAGGTTTAGGGTCCAGGTGAGGGTACGGCAACGCTTTACGGGGAGCGTGCGTGTGAGGGTGCGGGTTAGTGTTAGCGTACGGGTTAGGATTAGGGGACGGTTCAGGGTCATGCTTCGGGGAAGGGTTAGGGTTAGGGTTCGGGCTAGGGTTAGGGTTAGGTGACGGGGACGGTTTAGGGTCCAGGTGAGGTTACGGCAACACTTTAGGGGGAGCGTGCGTGTGAGGGCGCGGGTTAGTGTTAGCGTACGGGTTAGGATTAGGGGACGGGTGAGGGTCAGGCTTCAGGGAAGGGTTAGGGTTAGGGTTCGGGCTAGGTTTAGGGTTAGGGGATGGGGACGGTTTAGGGTCCAGGTGAGGGTACGGCAACGCTTTAGGGGGAGCGTGCGTGTGAGGGCGTGCGTTACTGTTAGCGTATGGGTTAGGATTGGGGGACGGGTGAGGGTCAGGCTTCGGGGAAGTGTTAGGGTTAGGGTTCGGGCTAGGGTTAGGGTTAGGGGACGGGGACGGTTTAGGGTCCAGGTGAGGGTACGGCAACGCTTTAGGGGGAGCGTGCGTGTGAGGGCGCGGGTTAGAGTTAGCGTACGGGTTAGGATTAGGGGACGGGTGAGGGTCAGGCTTCGGGGAAGGGTTAGGGTTAGGGTTCGGGCTAGGGTTAGGGTTAGGGGACGGGGACGGTTTAGGGTCCAGGTGAGGGTACGGCAACGCTTTAGGGGGAGCGGGCGTGTCAGGGCGCGGGTTAGTGTTAGCATACGGGTTAGGATTAGGGGACGGGTGAGGGTCAGGCTTCGGGGAAGGGTTAGGGTTAGGGTTCGGGCTAGGGTTAGGGTTAGGGGACGGGGACGGTTTAGGGTCCAGGTGAGGGTACGGCAACGCTTTAGGGGGAGCGTGCGTGTGAGGGCGTGGGTTAGTGTTAGCGTACGGGTTAGGATTAGGGGACGGGTGAGGGTCAGGCTTCGGGGAAGGGTTAGGGTTAGGGTTCGGGCTTGGGTTAGGGTTAGGGAACGGGGACGGTTTAGGGTCCAGGTGAGGGTACGGCAACGCTTTAGGGGGAGCGTGCGTGTGAGGACGTGGGTTAGTGTTAGCGTACGGGTTAGGATTAGGGGACGGGTGAGGGTCAGGCTTCGGGGAAGCGTTAGGGTTAGGGTTCGGGCTAGGGTGAGGGTTAGGGGACGGGGACTGTTTAGGGTCCAGGTGAGGGTACGGCAACGCTTTAGGGGGAGCGTGCGTGTGAGAGCGCGGGTTAGTGTTAGCGTACGGGTTAGGATGAGGGGACGGGTGAGGGTCAGGCTTCAGGGAAGGGTTAGTGTTAGGTTTCGGGCTACGGTTAGGGTTAGGGGACGGGGATGGTTTAGGGTCCAGGTGAGGGTACGGCAACGCTTTAGGGGGAGCGTGCATGTGAGGGCGCGGGTTAGTGTTAGCGTACGTGTTAGGATTAGGGGACGGGTGAGGGTCAGGCTTCGGGGAAGCGTTAGGGTTAGGGTTCGGGCTAGGGTTAGGGGACGGGGACGGTTTAGGGTCCAGGTGAGGGTACGGCAACGCTTTAGGGGGAGCGTGCGTGTGAGGGCGCGGGTTAGTGTTAGCGTACGGGTTAGGATTAGGGGACGGGTGAGGGTCAGGCTTCGGGGAAGGGTTAGGGTTAGGGTTCGGGCTAGGGTTAGGGTTAGGGGACGGGGACGGTTTAGGGTCCAGGTGAGGGCAAAGCAACGCTTTAGGGGGAGCGTGCGTGTGACGGCGCGGGTTAGTGTTAGCGTACGGGTTAGGATTAGGGGACTGGTGAGGGTCAGGCTTCGGGGAAGGGTTAGGGTTAGGGTTCGGGCTAGTGTTAGGGTTAGGGGACGGGGACGGTTTAAGGTCCAGGTGAGGGTACGGCAACGTTTTAGGGGGAGCGTGCGTGTGAGGGCGCGGGTTAGTGTTAGCGTATGGGTTAGGATTAGGGGACGGGTGAGGGTCAAGCTTCGGGGAAGGGTTAGGGTTAGGGTTCGGGCTAGGGTTAGGAGACGGGGACGGTTTAGGGTCCAGGTGAGGGTACGGCAACGTTTTAGGGGGAGCGTGCGTGTGAGGGCGCGGGTTAGTGTTAGCGTATGGGTTAGGATTAGGGGACGGGTGAGGGTCAGGCTTCGGGGAAGGGTTAGGGTTAGGGTTCGGGCTAGGGTTAGGGTTAGGGGACGGGGACGGTTTAGGGTCCAGGTGAGGGTACGGCAACGCTTTAGGGGGAGCGTACGTGTGAGGGCCCGGGTTAGTGTTAGCGTACGGGTTAGGATTAGGGGACGGGTGAGGGTCAGGCTTCGGGGAAGGGTTAGGGTTAGGGTTCGGGCTAGGGTTAGGGTTAGGGGATGGGGACGGTTTAGGGTCCAGGTGAGGGTACGGCAACGCTTTAGGGGGAGCGTGCGTGTGAGGGCGCGGGTTAGTGTTAGCGTACCGGTTAGGATTAGGGGACGTGTGAGGGTCAGGCTTCGGGGAAGGGTTAGGGTTAGGGTTCGGGCTAGGGTTAGGGTTAGGGGACGGGGACGGCTTAGGGTACAGGTGAGGGTACGGCAATGCTTTAGGGGGTTCGTGCGTGTGAGGGTGCGCGTTAGTGTTAGCGTACGGGTTCGGATTAGGGGACGGGTGAGGGTCAGGCTTCGGGGAAGGGTTAGGGTTAGGGTTCGGGCTAGGCTTAGGGTTAGGGGACGGGGACGGTTTAGGGTCCAGGTGAGGGTACGGCAACGCTTTAGGGGGAGCGTGCGTGTGAGGGTGCGGGTTAGTGTTAGCGTACAGGTTAGGATTAGGGGACGGGTGAGTGTTAGGCTTCGGGGAAGGGTTAGGGTTAGGGTTCGGGCTAGGGTTAGGGTTAGGGGACGGGGACGGTTTTGAGTCCAGGTGAGGGTACGGCAACGCTTTAGGGGGAGCGTGCGTGTGAGGGCGCGGGTTAGTGTTAGCGTACGGATTAGTATTAGGGGACGGGTGAGGGTCAGGCTTCAGGGAAGGGTTAGGGTTAGGGTTCGGGCTAGGGTTAGGGTTAGGGGACGGGGACGGTTTAGGGTCCAGGTGAGGGTATGGCAACGCTTTAGGGGGAGCGTGCGTGTGAGGGCGCGGGTTAGTGTTAGCGTACGGGTTAGGATTAGGGGACGGGTGAGGGTCAGGCTTCGGGGAAGGGTTAGGGTTAGGGTTCGGGCTAGGGTTAGGGTTAGGGGACGGGGACGGTTTAGAGTCCAGGTGAGGGTACGGCAACGCTTTAGGGGGAGCGTGGGTGTGAGAGCGCGGGTTAGTGTTAGCGTACGGGTTAGGATTAGGGGACGGGTGAGGGTCAGGCTTCGGGGAAGGGTTAGGGTTAGGGTTCGGGCTAGGGTTAGGGTTAGGGGACGGGGACGGTTTAGGGTCCAGGTGAGGGTACTGCAACGCTTTAGGGGGAGCGTGCGTGTGAGGGCGCGCGTTAGTGTTAGCGTACGGGTTAGGATTAGGGGACGGGTGAGAGTCAGGCTTCAGGGAAAGGTTAGGGTTAAAGTTCGGTCTAGGGTTAGGGTTAGGGGACAGGGACGGTTTAGGGTCCAGGTGAGGGTACGGCAACGCTTTAGGGGGAGCGTGCGTGTGAGGGTGCGGGTTAGTGTTAGCGTACGGGTTAGGATTAGGGGACGGATGAGGGTCAGGCTTCGGGGAAGGGTTAGGGTTAGGGTTCGGCCTAGGGTTAGGGTTAGGTGACGGGGACGGTGTAGGGTCCAGGTGAGGGTACGGCAACGCTTTAGGGGGAGCGTGCGTGTGAGGGCGCGGGTTAGTGTTAGCGTACGGGTTAGGATTAGGGGACGGGTGAGGGTCAGGCTTCGGGGAAGGGTTAGGGTTAGGGTTCGGGCTAGGGTTAGGTTTAGGGGACGGGGACGGTTTAGGGTCCAGGTGAGGGTACGGCAACGCTTTAGGGGGAGCGTGCGTGTGAGGGCGCGGGTTAGTGTTAGCGTACGGGTTAGGATTAGGGGACGGGTGAGGGTCAGGCTTCGGGGAAGGGTTAGGGTTAGGGTTCGGGCTAGGGTTAGGGTTAGGGGACGGGGACGGTTTAGGGTCCAGGTGAGGGTACGGCAACACTTTAGGGGGAGCGTGCGTGTGAGGGCGTGGGTTAGTGTTAGAGTACGGGTTAGGATTAGGGGACGGGTGAGGGTCAGGCTTCGGGGAAGTGTTAGGGTTATGGTTCGGGCTAGGGTTAGGGTTAGGGGACGGGGACGGTTTAAGGTCCAGTTGAGGGTACGGCAACGCTTTAGGGGTAGCGTGCGTGTGAGGGCGCGGGTGAGTGTTAGCGTACGGGTTAGGATTAGGGGACGGGTGAGGGTCAGGCTTCGGGGAAGGGTTAGGGTTAGGGTTCGGGCTAGGGTAGGGTTAGGGGACGGGGACGGTTTAGTGTCCAGGTGAGGGTACGGCAACGCTTTAGGGGGAGCGTGCGTGTGAGGGCGCGGGGTAGTGTTAGCGTACGGGTTAGGATTAGGGGACGGGTGAGGGTCAGGCTTCGGGGAAGGGTTAGGGTTAGGGTTCGGGCTAGGGTTAGGGTTAGGGGACGGGGACGGTTTAGGGTCCAGGTGAGGGTACGGCAAGGCTTTAGGGGGAGCGTGAGTGTGAGGGCGCGGGTTAGTGTTAGCGTACGGGTTAGGATTAGGGGACGGGTGAGGGTCAGGTTTCGGGGAAGTGTTAGGCTTAGGGTTCGGGCTAGGGTTAGGGTTAGGGGACGGGGACGGTTTAGGGTCCAGGTGAGGGTACGGCAACGCTTTAGGGGGAGCGTGCGTGTGAGGGCGCGGGTTAGTGTTAGCGTACGGGTTAGGATTAGGGGACGGGTGAGGGTCAGGCTTCGGGGAAGGGTTAGGGTTAGGGTTTGGGCTAGGGTTACGGTTAGGGGACGGGGACGGTTTAGGGTCCAGGTGAGGGTACGGCAACGCTTTAGGGGGAGCGTGGGTGTGAGGGCGCGGGTTAGTGTTAGTGTACGGGTTAGGATTAGGGGACGGGTGAGGGTCAGGCTTCGGGGAAGGGTTAGGGTTAGGGATCGGGCTAGGGTTAGGGTTAGGGGACGGGGACGGTTTAGGGTCCAGGTGAGGGTACGGCAACGGTTTAGGGGGAGCGTGCGTGTGAGGGCGCGCGTTAGTGTTAACGTACGGGTTAGGATTAGGGGACGGGTGAGGGTCAGGCTTCGGGGAAGGGTTAGGGTTAGGGTTCGGGCTAGGGTTAGGGTTAGGGGACGGGGACGGTTTAGGGTCCAGGTGAGGGTACGGCAACGCTTTAGGGGAGCGTGCGTGTGAGGGCGCGGGTTAGTGTAGCGTACGGGTTAGAATTAGGGGACGGGTGAGGGTCATGCTTTGGGGAAGGGTTAGGGTTAGGGTTCGGGCTAGGGTTAGGGTTAGGTGATGGGGACGGTTTAGGGTCCAGGTGAGGGTACGGCAACGCTTTAGGTGGAGCGTGCGTGTGAGGGCGTGGGTTAGTGTTAGCGTACGGGTTAGGATTAGGGGACGGGTGAGGGTCAGGCTTCGGGGAAGGGTTAGGGTTAGGGTTCGGGCTAGGGTTAGGGTTAGAGGACGGGGACGGTTTCGGGTCCAGGTGAGGGTACGGCAACGCTTTAGGGGGAGCGTGCGTGTCAGGGCGCGGGTTAGTGTTAGCGTACGGGTTAGGATTAGGGGACGGGTGAGGGTTAGGCTTTGGGGAAGGGTTAGGGTTAGGGTTCGGGCTAGGGTTAGGGTTAGGGGACGGGGACGGTTTAGGGTCCAGGTGAGGGTACGGCAACGCTTTAGGGGGAGCGTGCGTGTGAGGGCGCGGGTTAGTGTTAGCGTACGGGTTAGGATTAGGGGACGGGTGAGGGTCAGGCTTCGGGGAAGGGTTAGGGTTAGGGTTAGGGCTAGGGTTAGGGTTAGGGGACGGGGACGGTTTAGGGTCCAGGTGAGTGGACGGCAACGCTTTAGGGGGAGCGTGCATGTGAGGGCGTGGGTTAGTGTTAGCGTACGGGTTAGGATTAGGGGACGGGTGAGGGTCAGGCTTCGGGGAAGCGTTAGGGTTAGGGTTCGGGCTAGGGTTAGGGTTAGGGGACGGGGACGGTTTAGGGTCCAGGTGAGGGTACGGCAACGCTTTAGGGGGAGCGTGCGTGTGAGGGCGCGGGTTAGTGTTAGCGTACGGGTTAGGATTAGGGGACGGGTGAGGGTCAGGCTTCGGGGAAGGGTTAGGGTTAGGGTTCGGGCTAGGGTTAGGGTTAGGGGACGGGGACGGTTTAGGGTCCAGGTGAGGGTACGGCAACGCTTTAGGGGGAGCGTGCGTGTGAGGGCGCGGGTTAGTGTTAGCGTACGGGTTAGGATTAGGGGACGGGTGAGGGTCAGGCTTCGGGGAAGGGTTAGGGTTAGGGTTCGGGCTAGGGTTAGGGTTAGGGGACGGGGACGGTTTAGGGTCCAGGTGAGGGCAAAGCAACGCTTTAGGGGGAGCGTGCGTGTGACGGCGCGGGTTAGTGTTAGCGTACGGGTTAGGATTAGGGGACTGGTGAGGGTCAGGCTTCGGGGAAGGGTTAGGGTTAGGGTTCGGGCTAGTGTTAGGGTTAGGGGACGGGGACGGTTTAAGGTCCAGGTGAGGGTACGGCAACGTTTTAGGGGGAGCGTGCGTGTGAGGGCGCGGGTTAGTGTTAGCGTATGGGTTAGGATTAGGGGACGGGTGAGGGTCAAGCTTCGGGGAAGGGTTAGGGTTAGGGTTCGGGCTAGGGTTAGGAGACGGGGACGGTTTAGGGTCCAGGTGAGGGTACGGCAATGCTTTAGGGGGAGCGTGCGTGTGAGGGCGCGGGTTAGTGTTAGCGTATGGGTTAGGATTAGGGGACGGGTGAGGGTCAGGCTTCGGGGAAGGGTTAGGGTTAGGGTTCGGGCTAGGGTTAGGGTTAGGGGACGGGGACGGTTTAGGGTCCAGGTGAGGGTACGGCAACGCTTTAGGGGGAGCGTACGTGTGAGGGCCCGGGTTAGTGTTAGCGTACGGGTTAGGATTAGGGGACGGGTGAGGGTCAGGCTTCGGGGAAGTGTTAGGGTTAGGGTTCGGGCTAGGGTTAGGGTTAGGGGATGGGGACGGTTTAGGGTCCAGGTGAGGGTACGGCAACGCTTTAGGGGGAGCGTGCGTGTGAGGGCGCGGGTTAGTGTTAGCGTACCGGTTAGGATTAGGGGACGTGTGAGGGTCAGGCTTCGGGGAAGGGTTAGGGTTAGGGTTCGGGCTAGGGTTAGGGTTAGGGGACGGGGACGGCTTAGGGTACAGGTGAGGGTACGGCAATGCTTTAGGGGGTTCGTGCGTGTGAGGGTGCGCGTTAGTGTTAGCGTACGGGTTCGGATTAGGGGACGGGTGAGGGTCAGGCTTCGGGGAAGGGTTAGGGTTAGGGTTCGGGCTAGGCTTAGGGTTAGGGGACGGGGACGGTTTAGGGTCCAGGTGAGGGTACGGCAACGCTTTAGGGGGAGCGTGCGTGTGAGGGTGCGGGTTAGTGTTAGCGTACAGGTTAGGATTAGGGGACGGGTGAGTGTTAGGCTTCGGGGAAGGGTTAGGGTTAGGGTTCGGGCTAGGGTTAGGGTTAGGGGACGGGGACGGTTTTGAGTCCAGGTGAGGGTACGGCAACGCTTTAGGGGGAGCGTGCGTGTGAGGGCGCGGGTTAGTGTTAGCGTACGGATTAGTATTAGGGGACGGGTGAGGGTCAGGCTTCAGGGAAGGGTTAGGGTTAGGGTTCGGGCTAGGGTTAGGGTTAGGGGACGGGGACGGTTTAGGGTCCAGGTGAGGGTATGGCAACGCTTTAGGGGGAGCGTGCGTGTGAGGGCGCGGGTTAGTGTTAGCGTACGGGTTAGGATTAGGGGACGGGTGAGGGTCAGGCTTCGGGGAAGGGTTAGGGTTAGGGTTCGGGCTAGGGTTAGGGTTAGGGGACGGGGACGGTTTAGAGTCCAGGTGAGGGTACGGCAACGCTTTAGGGGGAGCGTGGGTGTGAGAGCGCGGGTTAGTGTTAGCGTACGGGTTAGGATTAGGGGACGGGTGAGGGTCAGGCTTCGGGGAAGGGTTAGGGTTAGGGTTCGGGCTAGGGTTAGGGTTAGGGGACGGGGACGGTTTAGGGTCCAGGTGAGGGTACTGCAACGCTTTAGGGGGAGCGTGCGTGTGAGGGCGCGCGTTAGTGTTAGCGTACGGTTAGGATTAGGGGACGGGTGAGAGTCAGGCTTCAGGGAAAGGTTAGGGTTAAAGTTCGGGCTAGGGTTAGGGTTAGGGGACAGGGACGGTTTAGGGTCCAGGTGAGGGTACGGCAACGCTTTAGGGGGAGCGTGCGTGTGAGGGTGCGGGTTAGTGTTAGCGTACGGGTTAGGATTAGGGGACGGATGAGGGTCAGGCTTCGGGGAAGGGTTAGGGTTAGGGTTCGGCCTAGGGTTAGGGTTAGGTGACGGGGACGGTGTAGGGCCCAGGTGAGGGTACGGCAACGCTTTAGGGGGAGCGTGCGTGTGAGGGCGCGGGTTAGTGTTAGCGTACGGGTTAGGATTAGGGGACGGGTGAGGGTCAGGCTTCGGGGAAGGGTTAGGGTTAGGGTTCGGGCTAGGGTTAGGTTTAGGGGACGGGGACGGTTTAGGGTCCAGGTGAGGGTACGGCAACGCTTTAGGGGGAGCGTGCGTGTGAGGGTGCGGGTTAGTGTTAGCGTACGGGTTAGGATTAGGGGACGGATGAGGGTCAGGCTTCGGGGAAGGGTTAGGGTTAGGGTTCGGCCTAGGGTTAGGGTTAGGTGACGGGGACGGTGTAGGGTCCAGGTGAGGGTACGGCAACGCTTTAGGGGGAGCGTGCGTGTGAGGGCGCGGGTTAGTGTTAGCGTACGGGTTAGGATTAGGGGACGGGTGAGGGTCAGGCTTCGGGGAAGGGTTAGGGTTAGGGTTCGGGCTAGGGTTAGGTTTAGGGGACGGGGACGGTTTAGGGTCCAGGTGAGGGTACGGCAACGCTTTAGGGGGAGCGTGCGTGTGAGGGCGCGGGTTAGTGTTAGCGTACGGGTTAGGATTAGGGGACGGGTGAGGGTCAGGCTTCGGGGAAGGGTTAGGGTTAGGGTTCGGGCTAGGGTTAGGGTTATTGGACGGGGACGGTTTAGGGTCCAGGTGAGGGTACGGCAACACTTTAGGGGGAGCGTGCGTGTGAGGGCGTGGGTTAGTGTTAGAGTACGGGTTAGGATTAGGGGACGGGTGAGGGTCAGGCTTCGGGGAAGTGTTAGGGTTATGGTTCGGGCTAGGGTTAGGGTTAGGGGACGGGGACGGTTTAAGGTCCAGTTGAGGGTACGGCAACGCTTTAGGGGTAGCGTGCGTGTGAGGGCGCGGGTGAGTGTTAGCGTACGGGTTAGGATTAGGGGACGGGTGAGGGTCAGGCTTCGGGGAAGGGTTAGGGTTAGGGTTCGGGCTAGGGTAGGGTTAGGGGACGGGGACGGTTTAGTGTCCAGGTGAGGGTACGGCAACGCTTTAGGGGGAGCGTGCGTGTGAGGGCGCGGGGTAGTGTTAGCGTACGGGTTAGGATTAGGGGACGGGTGAGGGTCAGGCTTCGGGGAAGGGTTAGGGTTAGGGTTCGGGCTAGGGTTAGGGTTAGGGGACGGGGACGGTTTAGGGTCCAGGTGAGGGTACGGCAAGGCTTTAGGGGGAGCGTGAGTGTGAGGGCGCGGGTTAGTGTTAGCGTACGGGTTAGGATTAGGGGACGGGTGAGGGTCAGGTTTCGGGGAAGTGTTAGGCTTAGGGTTCGGGCTAGGGTTAGGGTTAGGGGACGGGGACGGTTTAGGGTCCAGGTGAGGGTACGGCAACGCTTTAGGGGGAGCGTGCGTGTGAGGGCGCGGGTTAGTGTTAGCGTACGGGTTAGGATTAGGGGACGGGTGAGGGTCAGGCTTCGGGGAAGGGTTAGGGTTAGGGTTTGGGCTAGGGTTACGGTTAGGGGACGGGGACGGTTTAGGGTCCAGGTGATGGTACGGCAACGCTTTAGGGGGAGCGTGGGTGTGAGGGCGCGGGTTAGTGTTAGTGTACGGGTTAGGATTAGGGGACGGGTGAGGGTCAGGCTTCGGGGAAGGGTTAGGGTTAGGGATCGGGCTAGGGTTAGGGTTAGGGGACGGGGACGGTTTAGGGTCCAGGTGAGGGTACGGCAACGGTTTAGGGGGAGCGTGCGTGTGAGGGCGCGCGTTAGTGTTAGCGTACGGGTTAGGATTAGGGGACGGGTGAGGGTCAGGCTTCGGGGAAGGGTTAGGGTTAGGGTTCGGGCTAGGGTTAGGGTTAGGGGACGGGGACGGTTTAGGGTCCAGGTGAGGGTACGGCAACGCTTTAGGGGAGCGTGCGTGTGAGGGCGCGGGTTAGTGTAGCGTACGGGTTAGAATTAGGGGACGGGTGAGGGTCATGCTTTGGGGAAGGGTTAGGGTTAGGGTTCGGGCTAGGGTTAGGGTTAGGTGATGGGGACGGTTTAGGGTCCAGGTGAGGGTACGGCAACGCTTTAGGTGGAGCGTGCGTGTGAGGGCGTGGGTTAGTGTTAGCGTACGGGTTAGGATTAGGGGACGGGTGAGGGTCAGGCTTCGGGGAAGGGTTAGGGTTAGGGTTCGGGCTAGGGTTAGGGTTAGAGGACGGGGACGGTTTCGGGTCCAGGTGAGGGTACGGCAACGCTTTAGGGGGAGCGTGCGTGTCAGGGCGCGGGTTAGTGTTAGCGTACGGGTTAGGATTAGGGGACGGGTGAGGGTTAGGCTTTGGGGAAGGGTTAGGGTTAGGGTTCGGGCTAGGGTTAGGGTTAGGGGACGGGGACGGTTTAGGGTCCAGGTGAGGGTACGGCAACGCTTTAGGGGGAGCGTGCGTGTGAGGGCGCGGGTTAGTGTTAGCGTACGGGTTAGGATTAGGGGACGGGTGAGGGTCAGGCTTCGGGGAAGTGTTAGGGTTAGGGTTAGGGCTAGGGTTAGGGTTAGGGGACGGGGACGGTTTAGGGTCCAGGTGAGTGGACGGCAACGCTTTAGGGGGAGCGTGCATGTGAGGGCGTGGGTTAGTGTTAGCGTACGGGTTAGGATTAGGGGACGGGTGAGGGTCAGGCTTCGGGGAAGCGTTAGGGTTAGGGTTCAGGCTAGGGTTAGGGTTAGGGGACGGGGACGGTTTAGGGTCCAGGTGAGGGTACGGCAACGCTTTAGGGGGAACGTGCGTGTGAGGGCGTGGGTTAGTGTTAGCGTACGGGTTAGGATTAGGGGACGGGTGAGGGTCATGCTTCGGGGACGGGTTAGGGTTAGGGTTCGGGCTAGGGATAGGGTTAGGGGACGGGGACGGTTTAGGGTCCAGGTGAGGGTACGGCAACGCTTTAGGGGGAGCGTGCGTGTGAGGGCGCGGGGTAGTGTTAGCGTACGGGTTAGGATTAGGGGACGGGTGAGGGTCAGGCTTCGGGGAAGGGTTAGGGTTAGGGTTCGGGCTAGGGATAGGGTTAGGGGACGGGGACGGTTTAGGGTCCAGGTGAGGGTACGGCAACGCTTTAGGTGGAGCGTGCGTGTGAGGGCGCGGGTTAGTGTTAGCGTACGGGTTAGGATTAGGGGACGGGTGAGGGTCAGGCTTCGGGGAAGGGTTAGGGTTAGGGTTCGGGCTAGGGTTAGGGTTAGGGGACGTTGACGGTTTAGGGTCCAGGTGAGGGCACAGCAACGCTTTAGGGGGAGCGTGCGTTTGAGGGCGCGGGTTAGTGTTAGCGTACGGGTTAGGATTAGGGGACGGGTGAGGGTCAGGCTTCGGGGAAGGGTTAGGGTTAGGGTTCGGGCTTGTGTTAGGGTTAGGGGACGGGGACGGTTTAGGGTCCAGGTGAGGGTACGGCAACGCTTTAGGGGGAGCGTGCGTGTGAGGGCGCGGGTTAGTGTTAGCGTACGGGTTAGGATTAGGGGACGGGTGAGGGTCAGGCTTCGGGGAAGTGTTAGGGTTAGTGTTCGGGCTAGGGATAGGGTTAGGGGACGGGGACGGTTTAGGGTCCAGGTGAGGGTACGGCAACGCTTTAGGAGGAGCGTGCGTGTGAGGGCGCGGGTTAGTGTTAGCGTACGGGTTAGGATTAGGGGACGGGTGAGGGTCAGGCTTCGGGGAAGGGTTAGGGTTAGGGTTCGGGCTAGGGTTAGGGTTAGGGGACGTTGACGGTTTAGGGTCCAGGTGAGGGCACAGCAACGCTTTAGGGGGAGCGTGCATGTGAGGGCGCGGGTTAGTGTTAGCGTACGGGTTAGGATTAGGGGACGGGTGAGTGTCAGGCTTCGGGGAAGGGTTAGGGTTAGGGTTCGGGCTTGTGTTAGGGTTAGGGGACGGGGACGGTTTAAGGTCCAGGTGAGGGTACGGCAACGCTTTAGGGGGAGCGTGCGTGTGAGGGCGCGGGTTAGTGTTAGCGTACGGGTTAGGATTAGGGGACGGGTGAGGGTCAGGCTTCGGGGAAGGGTTAGGGTTAGGGTTCGGGCTAGGGTTAGGTTTAGGGGACGGGGACGGTTTAGGGTCCAGGTGAGGGTACGGCAACGCTTTAGGGGGAGCGTGCGTGTGAGGGCGCGGGTTAGTGTTAGCGTACGGGTTAGGATTAGGGGACGGGTGAGGGTCAGGCTTCGGGGAAGGGTTAGGGTTAGGGTTCGGGCTAGGGTTAGGGTTAGGGGACGGGGAAGGTTTAGGGTCCAGGTGAGGGTACGGCAACGCTTTACGGGGAGCGTGCGTGTGAGGGTGCGGGTTAGTGTTAGCGTACGGGTTAGGATTAGGGGACGGTTCAGGGTCATGCTTCGGGGAAGGGTTAGGGTTAGGGTTCGGGCTAGGGTTAGGGTTAGGTGACGGGGACGGTTTAGGGTCCAGGTGAGGTTACGGCAACACTTTAGGGGGAGCGTGCGTGTGAGGGCGCGGGTTAGTGTTAGCGTACGGGTTAGGATTAGGGGACGGGTGAGGGTCAGGCTTCAGGGAAGGGTTAGGGTTAGGGTTCGGGCTAGGTTTAGGGTTAGGGGATGGGGACGGTTTAGGGTCCAGGTGAGGGTACGGCAACGCTTTAGGGGGAGCGTGCGTGTGAGGGCGTGCGTTACTGTTAGCGTATGGGTTAGGATTGGGGGACGGGTGAGGGTCAGGCTTCGGGGAAGTGTTAGGGTTAGGGTTCGGGCTAGGGTTAGGGTTAGGGGACGGGGACGGTTTAGGGTCCAGGTGAGGGTACGGCAACGCTTTAGGGGGAGCGTGCGTGTGAGGGCGCGGGTTAGAGTTAGCGTACGGGTTAGGATTAGGGGACGGGTGAGGGTCAGGCTTCGGGGAAGGGTTAGGGTTAGGGTTCGGGCTAGGGTTAGGGTTAGGGGACGGGGACGGTTTAGGGTCCAGGTGAGGGTACGGCAACGCTTTAGGGGGAGCGGGCGTGTCAGGGCGCGGGTTAGTGTTAGCATACGGGTTAGGATTAGGGGACGGGTGAGGGTCAGGCTTCGGGGAAGGGTTAGGGTTAGGGTTCGGGCTAGGGTTAGGGTTAGGGGACGGGGACGGTTTAGGGTCCAGGTGAGGGTACGGCAACGCTTTAGGGGGAGCGTGCGTGTGAGGGCGTGGGTTAGTGTTAGCGTACGGGTTAGGATTAGGGGACGGGTGAGGGTCAGGCTTCGGGGAAGGGTTAGGGTTAGGGTTCGGGCTAGGGTTAGGGTTAGGGAACGGGGACGGTTTAGGGTCCAGGTGAGGGTACGGCAACGCTTTAGGGGGAGCGTGCGTGTGAGGACGTGGGTTAGTGTTAGCGTACGGGTTAGGATTAGGGGACGGGTGAGGGTCAGGCTTCGGGGAAGCGTTAGGGTTAGGGTTCGGGCTAGGGTGAGGGTTAGGGGACGGGGACTGTTTAGGGTCCAGGTGAGGGTACGGCAACGCTTTAGGGGGAGCGTGCGTGTGAGAGCGCGGGTTAGTGTTAGCGTACGGGTTAGGATGAGGGGACGGGTGAGGGTCAGGCTTCAGGGAAGGGTTAGTGTTAGGTTTCGGGCTACGGTTAGGGTTAGGGGACGGGGATGGTTTAGGGTCCAGGTGAGGGTACGGCAACGCTTTAGGGGGAGCGTGCATGTGAGGGCGCGGGTTAGTGTTAGCGTACGGGTTAGGATTAGGGGACGGGTGAGGGTCAGGCTTCGGGGAAGCGTTAGGGTTAGGGTTCGGGCTAGGGTTAGGGTTAGGGGACGGGGACGGTTTAGGGTCCAGGTGAGGGTACGGCAACGCTTTAGGGGGAGCGTGCGTGTGAGGGCGCGGGTTAGTGTTAGCGTACGTGTTAGGATTAGGGGACGGGTGAGGGTCAGGCTTCGGGGAAGGGTTAGGGTTAGGGTTCGGGCTAGGGTTAGGGTTAGGGGACGGGGACGGTTTAGGGTCCAGGTGAGGGTACGGCAACGCTTTAGGGGGAGCGTGCGTGTGAGGGCGCGGGGTAGTGTTAGCGTACGGGTTAGGATTAGGGGACGGGTGAGAGTCAGGCTTCGGGGAAGTGTTAGGGTTAGGGTTCGGGCTAGGGTTAGGGTTAGGGGACGGGGACGGTTTAGGGTCCAGGTGAGGGTACGGCAACGCTTTAGGGGGAGCGTGCGTGTGAGGGCGCGGGTTAGTGTTAGCGTACGGGTTAGGATTAGGTGACGGGTGAGGGTCAGGCTTCGGGGAAGGGTTAGGGTTAGGGTTCGGGCTAGGGTTAGGGTTAGGGGACGGGGACGGTTTAGGGTCCAGGTGAGGGTACGGCAACGCTTTATGGGGAGAGTGCGTGTGAGGGCGCGGGTTAGTGTTAGCGTACGGGTTAGGATTAGTGGACGGGTGAGGGTCAGGCTTCGGGGAAGGGTTAGGGTTAGGGTTCGGGCTAGGGTTAGGGTTAGGGGACGGGGACGGTTTAGGGTCCAGGTGAGGGTACGACAACGCTTTAGGGGGAGCGTGCGTGTGAGAGCGCGGGTTAGTGTTAGCGTACGGGTTAGGATTAGGGGACGGGTGAGGGTCAGCCTTCCGGGAAGGGTTAGGGTTACGGTTCGGGCTAGGGTTAGGGTTAGGGGACGGGGACGGTTTAGGGTCCAGGTGAGGGTACGGCAACGCTTTAGGGGGAGCGTGCATGTGAGTGCGTGGGTTAGTGTTAGCGTACCGGTTAGGATTAGGGGACGGGTGAGGGTCAGGCTTCGGGGAAGCGTTAGGGTTAGGGTTCAGGCTAGGGTTAGGGTTAGGGGACGGGGACGGTTTAGGGTCCAGGTGAGGGTACGGCAACGCTTTAGGGGGAGCGTGCGTGTGAGGGCGCGGGTTAGTGTTAGCGTACGGGTTAGGATTAGGGGACGGGTGAGGGTCAGGCTTCGGGGAAGGGTTAGGGTTAGGGTTCGGGCTAGGGTTAGGGTTAGGGGACGGGGACGGTTTAGGGTCCAGGTGAGGGTACGGCAACGCTTTGGGGGAGCGTGCGTGTGAGGGCGCGGGTTAGTGTTAGCGTATGGGTTAGGATTAGGGGACGGGTGAGGGTCAGGCTTCGGAGAAGCGTTAGGGTTAGGGTTCGGGCTAGGGTTAGGGTTAGGGGACGGGGACGGTTTAGGGTCCAGGTGAGGGTACGGCAACTATTTAGGGGGAGCGTGGGTGTGAGAGCGCGGGTTAGTGTTAGCGTGCGGGTTAGGATTAGGGGACGGGTGAGGGTCAGGCTTCGGGGAAGGGTTAGGGTTAGGATTCGGGCTAGGGTTAGGGTTAGGGTACGGGGACGGTTTAGGGTCCAGGTGAGGGTACGGCAACGCTTTGGGGGAGCGTGCGTGTGAGGGCGCGGGTTAGTGTTAGCGTATGGGTTAGGTTTAGGGGACGGGTGAGGGTCAGGCTTCGGGGAAGCGTTAGGGTTAGGGTTCGGGCTAGGGTTAGGGTTAGGGGACGGGGACGGTTTAGGGTCCAGGTGAGGGTACGGCAACGCTTTAGGGGGAGCGAGCGTGTGAGGGCGCGGGTTAGTGTTAGCGTACGGGTTAGGATTAGGGGACGGGTGAGGGTCAGGCTTCGGGGAAGGGTTAGGGTTAGGGTTCGGGCTAGGGTTAGGGTTAGGGGACGGGGACGGTTTAGGGTCCAGGTGAGGGTACGGCAACGCTTTAGGGGGAGCGTGCGTGTGAGGGCGCGGGGTAGTGTTAGCGTACGGGTTAGGATTAGGGGACGGGTGAGAGTCAGGCTTCGGGGAAGTGTTAGGGTTAGGGTTCGGGCTAGGGTTAGGGTTAGGTGACGGGGACGGTGTAGGGTCCAGGTGAGGGTACGGCAACGCTTTAGGGGGAGCGTGCGTGTGAGGGCGCGGGTTAGTGTTAGCGTACGGGTTAGGATTAGGGGACGGGTGAGGGTCAGGCTTCGGGGAAGGGTTAGGGTTAGGGTTCGGGCTAGGGTTAGGTTTAGGGGACGGGGACGGTTTAGGGTCCAGGTGAGGGTACGGCAACGCTTTAGGGGGAGCGTGCGTGTGAGGGCGCGGGTTAGTGTTAGCGTACGGGTTAGGATTAGGGGACGGGTGAGGGTCAGGCTTCGGGGAAGTGTTAGGGTTAGGGTTCGGGCTAGGGTTAGGGTTATTGGACGGGGACGGTTTAGGGTCCAGGTGAGGGTACGGCAACACTTTAGGGGGAGCGTGCGTGTGAGGGCGTGGGTTAGTGTTAGAGTACGGGTTAGGATTAGGGGACGGGTGAGGGTCAGGCTTCGGGGAAGTGTTAGGGTTATGGTTCGGGCTAGGGTTAGGGTTAGGGGACGGGGACGGTTTAAGGTCCAGTTGAGGGTACGGCAACGCTTTAGGGGTAGCGTGCGTGTGAGGGCGCGGGTGAGTGTTAGCGTACGGGTTAGGATTAGGGGACGGGTGAGGGTCAGGCTTCGGGGAAGGGTTAGGGTTAGGGTTCGGGCTAGGGTAGGGTTAGGGGACGGGGACGGTTTAGTGTCCAGGTGAGGGTACGGCAACGCTTTAGGGGGAGCGTGCGTGTGAGGGCGCGGGGTAGTGTTAGCGTACGGGTTAGGATTAGGGGACGGGTGAGGGTCAGGCTTCGGGGAAGGGTTAGGGTTAGGGTTCGGGCTAGGGTTAGGGTTAGGGGACGGGGACGGTTTAGGGTCCAGGTGAGGGTACGGCAAGGCTTTAGGGGGAGCGTGAGTGTGAGGGCGCGGGTTAGTGTTAGCGTACGGGTTAGGATTAGGGGACGGGTGAGGGTCAGGTTTCGGGGAAGTGTTAGGCTTAGGGTTCGGGCTAGGGTTAGGGTTAGGGGACGGGGACGGTTTAGGGTCCAGGTGAGGGTACGGCAACGCTTTAGGGGGAGCGTGCGTGTGAGGGCGCGGGTTAGTGTTAGCGTACGGGTTAGGATTAGGGGACGGGTGAGGGTCAGGCTTCGGGGAAGGGTTAGGGTTAGGGTTTGGGCTAGGGTTACGGTTAGGGGACGGGGACGGTTTAGGGTCCAGGTGATGGTACGGCAACGCTTTAGGGGGAGCGTGGGTGTGAGGGCGCGGGTTAGTGTTAGTGTACGGGTTAGGATTAGGGGACGGGTGAGGGTCAGGCTTCGGGGAAGGGTTAGGGTTAGGGATCGGGCTAGGGTTAGGGTTAGGGGACGGGGACGGTTTAGGGTCCAGGTGAGGGTACGGCAACGGTTTAGGGGGAGCGTGCGTGTGAGGGCGCGCGTTAGTGTTAGCGTACGGGTTAGGATTAGGGGACGGGTGAGGGTCAGGCTTCGGGGAAGGGTTAGGGTTAGGGTTCGGGCTAGGGTTAGGGTTAGGGGACGGGGACGGTTTAGGGTCCAGGTGAGGGTACGGCAACGCTTTAGGGGAGCGTGCGTGTGAGGGCGCGGGTTAGTGTAGCGTACGGGTTAGAATTAGGGGACGGGTGAGGGTCATGCTTTGGGGAAGGGTTAGGGTTAGGGTTCGGGCTAGGGTTAGGGTTAGGTGATGGGGACGGTTTAGGGTCCAGGTGAGGGTACGGCAACGCTTTAGGTGGAGCGTGCGTGTGAGGGCGTGGGTTAGTGTTAGCGTACGGGTTAGGATTAGGGGACGGGTGAGGGTCAGGCTTCGGGGAAGGGTTAGGGTTAGGGTTCGGGCTAGGGTTAGGGTTAGAGGACGGGGACGGTTTCGGGTCCAGGTGAGGGTACGGCAACGCTTTAGGGGGAGCGTGCGTGTCAGGGCGCGGGTTAGTGTTAGCGTACGGGTTAGGATTAGGGGACGGGTGAGGGTTAGGCTTTGGGGAAGGGTTAGGGTTAGGGTTCGGGCTAGGGTTAGGGTTAGGGGACGGGGACGGTTTAGGGTCCAGGTGAGGGTACGGCAACGCTTTAGGGGGAGCGTGCATGTGAGGGCGCGGGTTAGTGTTAGCGTACGGGTTAGGATTAGGGGACGGGTGAGGGTCAGGCTTCGGGGAAGGGTTAGGGTTAGGGTTAGGGCTAGGGTTAGGGTTAGGGGACGGGGACGGTTTAGGGTCCAGGTGAGTGGACGGCAACGCTTTAGGGGGAGCGTGCATGTGAGGGCGTGGGTTAGTGTTAGCGTACGGGTTAGGATTAGGGGACGGGTGAGGGTCAGGCTTCGGGGAAGCGTTAGGGTTAGGGTTCAGGCTAGGGTTAGGGTTAGGGGACGGGGACGGTTTAGGGTCCAGGTGAGGGTACGGCAACGCTTTAGGGGGAACGTGCGTGTGAGGGCGTGGGTTAGTGTTAGCGTACGGGTTAGGATTAGGGGACGGGTGAGGGTCATGCTTCGGGGACGGGTTAGGGTTAGGGTTCGGGCTAGGGTTAGGGTTAGGGGACGGGGACGGTTTAGGGTCCAGGTGAGGGTACGGCAACGCTTTAGGGGGAGCGTGCGTGTGAGGGCGCGGGGTAGTGTTAGCGTACGGGTTAGGATTAGGGGACGGGTGAGGGTCAGGCTTCGGGGAAGGGTTAGGGTTAGGGTTCGGGCTAGGGATAGGGTTAGGGGACGGGGACGGTTTAGGGTCCAGGTGAGGGTACGGCAACGCTTTAGGTGGAGCGTGCGTGTGAGGGCGCGGGTTAGTGTTAGCGTACGGGTTAGGATTAGGGGACGGGTGAGGGTCAGGCTTCGGGGAAGGGTTAGGGTTAGGGTTCGGGCTAGGGTTAGGGTTAGGGGACGTTGACGGTTTAGGGTCCAGGTGAGGGCACAGCAACGCTTTAGGGGGAGCGTGCGTTTGAGGGCGCGGGTTAGTGTTAGCGTACGGGTTAGGATTAGGGGACGGGTGAGGGTCAGGCTTCGGGGAAGGGTTAGGGTTAGGGTTCGGGCTTGTGTTAGGGTTAGGGGACGGGGACGGTTTAGGGTCCAGGTGAGGGTACGGCAACGCTTTAGGGGGAGCGTGCGTGTGAGGGCGCGGGTTAGTGTTAGCGTACGGGTTAGGATTAGGGGACGGGTGAGGGTCAGGCTTCGGGGAAGTGTTAGGGTTAGTGTTCGGGCTAGGGATAGGGTTAGGGGACGGGGACGGTTTAGGGTCCAGGTGAGGGTACGGCAACGCTTTAGGAGGAGCGTGCGTGTGAGGGCGCGGGTTAGTGTTAGCGTACGGGTTAGGATTAGGGGACGGGTGAGGGTCAGGCTTCGGGGAAGGGTTAGGGTTAGGGTTCGGGCTAGGGTTAGGGTTAGGGGACGTTGACGGTTTAGGGTCCAGGTGAGGGCACAGCAACGCTTTAGGGGGAGCGTGCATGTGAGGGCGCGGGTTAGTGTTAGCGTACGGGTTAGGATTAGGGGACGGGTGAGTGTCAGGCTTCGGGGAAGGGTTAGGGTTAGGGTTCGGGCTTGTGTTAGGGTTAGGGGACGGGGACGGTTTAAGGTCCAGGTGAGGGTACGGCAACGCTTTAGGGGGAGCGTGCGTGTGAGGGCGCGGGTTAGTGTTAGCGTACGGGTTAGGATTAGGGGACGGGTGAGGGTCAGGCTTCGGGGAAGGGTTAGGGTTAGGGTTTGGGCTAGGGTTAGGTTTAGGGGACGGGGACGGTTTAGGGTCCAGGTGAGGGTACGGCAACGCTTTAGGGGGAGCGTGCGTGTGAGGGCGCGGGTTAGTGTTAGCGTACGGGTTAGGATTAGGGGACGGGTGAGGGTCAGGCTTCGGGGAAGGGTTAGGGTTAGGGTTCGGGCTAGGGTTAGGGTTAGGGGACGGGGACGGTTTAGGGTCCAGGTGAGGGTACGGCAACGCTTTAGGGGGAGCGTGCGTGTGAGGGCGTGGGTTAGTGTTAGCGTACGGGTTAGGATTAGGGGACGGGTGAGGGTCAGGCTTCGGGGAAGGGTTAGGGTTAGGGTTCGGGCTAGGGTTAGGGTTAGGGAACGGGGACGGTTTAGGGTCCAGGTGAGGGTACGGCAACGCTTTAGGGGGAGCGTGCGTGTGAGGACGTGGGTTAGTGTTAGCGTACGGGTTAGGATTAGGGGACGGGTGAGGGTCAGGCTTCGGGGAAGCGTTAGGGTTAGGGTTCGGGCTAGGGTGAGGGTTAGGGGACGGGGACTGTTTAGGGTCCAGGTGAGGGTACGGCAACGCTTTAGGGGGAGCGTGCGTGTGAGAGCGCGGGTTAGTGTTAGCGTACGGGTTAGGATGAGGGGACGGGTGAGGGTCAGGCTTCAGGGAAGGGTTAGTGTTAGGTTTCGGGCTACGGTTAGGGTTAGGGGACGGGGATGGTTTAGGGTCCAGGTGAGGGTACGGCAACGCTTTAGGGGGAGCGTGCATGTGAGGGCGCGGGTTAGTGTTAGCGTACGGGTTAGGATTAGGGGACGGGTGAGGGTCAGGCTTCGGGGAAGCGTTAGGGTTAGGGTTCGGGCTAGGGTTAGGGTTAGGGGACGGGGACGGTTTAGGGTCCAGGTGAGGGTACGGCAACGCTTTAGGGGGAGCGTGCGTGTGAGGGCGCGGGTTAGTGTTAGCGTACGTGTTAGGATTAGGGGACGGGTGAGGGTCAGGCTTCGGGGAAGGGTTAGGGTTAGGGTTCGGGCTAGGGTTAGGGTTAGGGGACGGGGACGGTTTAGGGTCCAGGTGAGGGTACGGCAACGCTTTAGGGGGAGCGTGCGTGTGAGGGCGCGGGGTAGTGTTAGCGTACGGGTTAGGATTAGGGGACGGGTGAGAGTCAGGCTTCGGGGAAGTGTTAGGGTTAGGGTTCGGGCTAGGGTTAGGGTTAGGGGACGGGGACGGTTTAGGGTCCAGGTGAGGGTACGGCAACGCTTTAGGGGGAGCGTGCGTGTGAGGGCGCGGGTTAGTGTTAGCGTACGGGTTAGGATTAGGTGACGGGTGAGGGTCAGGCTTCGGGGAAGGGTTAGGGTTAGGGTTCGGGCTAGGGTTAGGGTTAGGGGACGGGGACGGTTTAGGGTCCAGGTGAGGGTACGGCAACGCTTTATGGGGAGAGTGCGTGTGAGGGCGCGGGTTAGTGTTAGCGTACGGGTTAGGATTAGTGGACGGGTGAGGGTCAGGCTTCGGGGAAGGGTTAGGGTTAGGGTTCGGGCTAGGGTTAGGGTTAGGGGACGGGGACGGTTTAGGGTCCAGGTGAGGGTACGACAACGCTTTAGGGGGAGCGTGCGTGTGAGAGAGCGGGTTAGTGTTAGCGTACGGGTTAGGATAGGGGACGGGTGAGGGTCAGCCTTCGGGGAAGGGTTAGGGTTACGGTTCGGGCTAGGGTTAGGGTTAGGGGACGGGGACGGTTTAGGGTCCAGGTGAGGGTACGGCAACGCTTTAGGGGGAGCGTGCATGTGAGTGCGTGGGTTAGTGTTAGCGTACCGGTTAGGATTAGGGGACGGGTGAGGGTCAGGCTTCGGGGAAGCGTTAGGGTTAGGGTTCAGGCTAGGGTTAGGGTTAGGGGACGGGGACGGTTTAGGGTCCAGGTGAGGGTACGGCAACGCTTTAGGGGGAGCGTGCGTGTGAGGGCGCGGGTTAGTGTTAGCGTACGGGTTAGGATTAGGGGACGGGTGAGGGTCAGGCTTCGGGGAAGGGTTAGGGTTAGGGTTCGGGCTAGGGTTAGGGTTAGGGGACGGGGACGGTTTAGGGTCCAGGTGAGGGTACGGCAACGCTTTGGGGGAGCGTGCGTGTGAGGGCGCGGGTTAGTGTTAGCGTATGGGTTAGGATTAGGGGACGGGTGAGGGTCAGGCTTCGGGGAAGCGTTAGGGTTAGGGTTCGGGCTAGGGTTAGGGTTAGGGGACGGGGACGGTTTAGGGTCCAGGTGAGGGTACGGCAACTATTTAGGGGGAGCGTGGGTGTGAGAGCGCGGGTTAGTGTTAGCGTGCGGGTTAGGATTAGGGGACGGGTGAGGGTCAGGCTTCGGGGAAGGGTTAGGGTTAGGATTCGGGCTAGGGTTAGGGTTAGGGTACGGGGACGGTTTAGGGTCCAGGTGAGGGTACGGCAACGCTTTGGGGGAGCGTGCGTGTGAGGGCGCGGGTTAGTGTTAGCGTATGGGTTAGGTTTAGGGGACGGGTGAGGGTCAGGCTTCGGGGAAGGGTTAGGGTTAGGGTTCGGGCTAGGGTTAGGGTTAGGGGACGGGGACGGTTTAGGGTCCAGGTGAGGGTACGGCAACGCTTTAGGGGGAGCGAGCGTGTGAGGGCGCGGGTTAGTGTTAGCGTACGGGTTAGGATTAGGGGACGGGTGAGGGTCAGGCTTCGGGGAAGGGTTAGGGTTAGGGTTCGGGCTAGGGTTAGGGTTAGGGGACGGGGACGGTTTAGGGTCCAGGTGAGGGTACGGCAACTATTTAGGGGGAGCATGGGTGTGAGAGCGCGGGTTAGTGTTAGCGTGCGGGTTAGGATTAGGGGACGGGTGAGGGTCAGGCTTCGGGGAAGGGTTAGGGTTAGGGTTCGGGCTAGGGTTAGGGTTAGGGGACGGGGACGGTTTAGGGTCCAGGTGAGGGTACGGCAACGCTTTAGGGGGAGCGTGCGTGTGAGGGCGTGGGTTAGTGTTAGCGTACAGGTTAGGATTAGGGGACGGGTGAGGGTCAGGCTTCGGGGAAGTGTTAGGGTTAGGGTTCGGGCTAGGGTTAGGGTTAGGGGACGGGGACGGTTTAGGGTCCAGGTGAGGGTACGGCAACGCTTTAGGGGGAGCGTACGTGTGAGGGCGCGGGTTAGTGTTAGCGTACGGGTTAGGATTAGGGGACGGGTGAGGGGCAGGCGTCGGGGAAGCGTTAGGGTTAGGGTTCGGGCTAGGGTTAGGGTTAGGGGACGGGGACGGTTTAGGGTCCACGTGAGGGTACGGCAACGCTTTAGGGGGAGCGTGCGTGTGAGGGCGCGGGTTAGTGTTAGCGTACGGGTTAGGATTAGGGGACGGGTGAGGGTCAGGCTTCGGGGAAGGGTTAGGGTTAGGGTTCGGGCTAGGGTTAGGGTTAGGGGACGGGGACGGTTTAGGGTACAGGTGAGGGTACGGCAACGCTTTAGGGGGAGCGTGGGTGTGAGGGCGTGGGTTAGTGTTAGCGTACGGGTAGGGATTAGGGGACGGGTGAGGGTCAGGCTTCGGGGAAGGGTTAGAGTTAGGGTTCGGGCTAGGGTTAGGGTTAGGGAACGGGGAAGGTTTAGGGTCCAGGTGAGGGTACGGCAACGCTTTAGGGGGAGCGTGCGTGTCAGGGCGCGGGTTAGTGTTAGCGTACGGGTTAGGATTAGGGGACGGATGAGGGTCAGGCTTCGGGGAAGGGTTAGGGTTAGGGTTCGGGCTAGGGTTAGGGTTAGGGGACTGGGACGGTTTAGGGTCCAGGTGAGGGTACGGCAACGCTTTAGGGGGAGCGTGCGTGTGAGGGCGCGGGTTAGTGTTAGCGTAAGACTTAGGATTAGGGGACGGGTGAGGGTCAGGCTTCGGGGAAGCGTTAGGGTTCGGGCTAGGGTTAGGGTTAGGGGACGGGGACGGTTTAGGGTCCAGGTGAGGGTACGGCAACGCTTTAGGGGGAGCGTGCGTGTGAGGGCGCGGGGTAGTGTTAGCGTACGGGTTAGGATTAGGCAACGGGTGAGGGTCAGGCTTCGGGGAAGGGTTAGGGTTAGGGTTCGGGCTAGGGTTAGGGTTAGGGGACGGGGACGGTTTAGGGTCCAGGTGAGGGTACGGCAACGCTTTAGGGGGAGCGTGCGTGTAAGGTCGCGGGTTAGTGTTAGCGTACGGGTTAGGATTAGGGGACGGTTCAGGGTCATGCTTCGGGGAAGGGTTAGGGTTAGGGTTCGGGCTAGGGTTAGGGTTAGGTGACGGGGACGGTTTAGGGTCCAGGTGAGGTTACGGCAACACTTTAGGGGGAGCGTGCGTGTGAGGGCGCGGGTTAGTGTTAGCGTACGGGTTAGGATTAGGGGACGGGTGAGGGTCAGGCTTCGGGGAAGGCTTAGGGTTAGGGTTCGGGCTTGTGTTAGGGTTAGGGGACTGGGACGGTTTAAGGTCCAGGTGAGGGTACGGCAACGCTTTAGGGGGAGCGTGCGTGTGAGGGCGCGGGTTAGTGTTAGCGTACGGGTTAGGATTAGGGGACGGTTCAGGGTCATGCTTCGGGGAAGGGTTAGGGTTAGGGTTCGGGCTAGGGTTAGGGTTAGGTGACGGGGACGGTTTAGGGTCCAGGTGAGGTTACGGCAACACTTTAGGGGGAGCGTGCGTGTGAGGGCGCGGGTTAGTGTTAGCGTACGGGTTAGGATTAGGGGACGGGTGAGGGTCAGGCTTCAGGGAAGGGTTAGGGTTAGGGTTCGGGCTAGGTTTAGGGTTAGGGGATGGGGACGGTTTAGGGTCCAGGTGAGGGTACGGCAACGCTTTAGGGGGAGCGTGCGTGTGAGGGCGTGCGTTACTGTTAGCGTATGGGTTAGGATTGGGGGACGGGTGAGGGTCAGGCTTCGGGGAAGTGTTAGGGTTAGGGTTCGGGCTAGGGTTAGGGTTAGGGGACGGGGACGGTTTAGGGTCCAGGTGAGGGTACGGCAACGCTTTAGGGGGAGCGTGCGTGTGAGGGCGCGGGTTAGAGTTAGCGTACGGGTTAGGATTAGGGGACGGGTGAGGGTCAGGCTTCGGGGAAGGGTTAGGGTTAGGGTTCGGGCTAGGGTTAGGGTTAGGGGACGGGGACGGTTTAGGGTCCAGGTGAGGGTACGGCAACGCTTTAGGGGGAGCGGGCGTGTCAGGGCGTGGGTTAGTGTTAGCATACGGGTTAGGATTAGGGGACGGGTGAGGGTCAGGCTTCGGGGAAGGGTTAGGGTTAGGGTTCGGGCTAGGGTTAGGGTTAGGGGACGGGGACGGTTTAGGGTCCAGGTGAGGGTACGGCAACGCTTTAGGGGGAGCGTGCGTGTGAGGGCGTGGGTTAGTGTTAGCGTACGGGTTAGGATTAGGGGACGGGTGAGGGTCAGGCTTCGGGGAAGGGTTAGGGTTAGGGTTCGGGCTAGGGTTAGGGTTAGGGAACGGGGACGGTTTAGGGTCCAGGTGAGGGTACGGCAACGCTTTAGGGGGAGCGTGCGTGTGAGGACGTGGGTTAGTGTTAGCGTACGGGTTAGGATTAGGGGACGGGTGAGGGTCAGGCTTCGGGGAAGCGTTAGGGTTAGGGTTCGGGCTAGGGTGAGGGTTAGGGGACGGGGACTGTTTAGGGTCCAGGTGAGGGTACGGCAACGCTTTAGGGGGAGCGTGCGTGTGAGAGCGCGGGTTAGTGTTAGCGTATGGGTTAGGATTAGGGGACGGGTGAGTGTCAGGCTTCAGGGAAGGGTTAGTGTTAGGTTTCGGGCTACGGTTAGGGTTAGGGGACGGGGATGGTTTAGGGTCCAGGTGAGGGTACGGCAACGCTTTAGGGGGAGCGTGCATGTGAGGGCGCGGGTTAGTGTTAGCGTACGGGTTAGGATTAGGGGACGGGTGAGGGTCAGGCTTCGGGGAAGCGTTAGGGTTAGGGTTCGGGCTAGGGTTAGGGTTAGGGGACGGGGACGGTTTAGGGTCCAGGTGAGGGTACGGCAACGCTTTAGGGGGAGCGTGCGTGTGAGGGCGCGGGTTAGTGTTAGCGTACGTGTTAGGATTAGGGGACGGGTGAGGGTCAGGCTTCGGGGAAGGGTTAGGGTTAGGGTTCGGGCTAGGGTTAGGGTTAGGGGACGGGGACGGTTTAGGGTCCAGGTGAGGGTACGGCAACGCTTTAGGGGGAGCGTGCGTGTGAGGGCGCGGGGTAGTGTTAGCGTACGGGTTAGGATTAGGGGACGGGTGAGAGTCAGGCTTCGGGGAAGTGTTAGGGTTAGGGTTCGGGCTAGGGTTAGGGTTAGGGGACGGGGACGGTTTAGGGTCCAGGTGAGGGTACGGCAACACTTTAGGGGGAGCGTGCATGTGAGGGCGCGGGTTAGTGTTAGCGTACGGGTTAGGATTAGGTGACGGGTGAGGGTCAGGCTTCGGGGAAGGGTTAGGGTTAGGGTTCGGGCTAGGGTTAGGGTTAGGGGACGGGGACGGTTTAGGGTCCAGGTGAGGGTACGGCAACGCTTTATGGGGAGAGTGCGTGTGAGGGCGCGGGTTAGTGTTAGCGTACGGGTTAGGATTAGTGGACGGGTGAGGGTCAGGCTTCGGGGAAGGGTTAGGGTTAGGGTTCGGGCTAGGGTTAGGGTTAGGGGACGGGGACGGTTTAGGGTCCAGGTGAGGGTACGACAACGCTTTAGGGGGAGCGTGCGTGTGAGAGCGCGGGTTAGTGTTAGCGTACGGGTTAGGATTAGGGGACGGGTGAGGGTCAGCCTTCGGGGAAGGGTTAGGGTTACGGTTCGGGCTAGGGTTAGGGTTAGGGGACGGGGACGGTTTAGGGTCCAGGTGAGGGTACGGCAACGCTTTAGGGGGAGCGTGCGTGTGAGGGCGCGGGTTAGTGTTAGCGTACGGGTTAGGATTAGGGGACGGGTGAGGGTCAGGCTTCGGGGAAGGGTTAGGGTTAGGGTTCGGGCTAGGGTTAGGGTTAGGGGACGGGGACGGTTTAGGGTCCAGGTGAGGGTACGGCAACGCTTTGGGGGAGCGTGCGTGTGAGGGCGCGGGTTAGTGTTAGCGTATGGGTTAGGATTAGGGGACGGGTGAGGGTCAGGCTTCGGGGAAGCGTTAGGGTTAGGGTTCGGGCTAGGGTTAGGGTTAGGGGACGGGGACGGTTTAGGGTCCAGGTGAGGGTACGGCAACTCTTTAGGGGGAGCGAGCGTGTGAGGGCGCGGGTTAGTGTTAGCGTACGGGTTAGGATTAGGGGACGGGTGAGGGTCAGGCTTCGGGGAAGGGTTAGGGTTAGGGTTCGGGCTAGGGTTAGGGTTAGGGGACGGGGACGGTTTAGGGTCCAGGTGAGGGTACTGCAACTATTTAGGGGGAGCGTGGGTGTGAGAGCGCGGGTTAGTGTTAGCGTGCGGGTTAGGATTAGGGGACGGGTGAGGGTCAGGCTTCGGGGAAGGGTTAGGGTTAGGATTCGGGCTAGGGTTAGGGTTAGGGTACGGGGATGGTTTAGGGTCCAGGTGAGGGTACGGCAACGCTTTGGGGGAGCGTGCGTGTGAGGGCGCGGGTTAGTGTTAGCGTATGGGTTAGGATTAGGGGACGGGTGAGGGTCAGGCTTCGGGGAAGCGTTAGGGTTAGGGTTCGGGCTAGGGTTAGGGTTAGGGGACGGGGACGGTTTAGGGTCCAGGTGAGGGTACAGCAACGCTTTAGGGGGAGCGAGCGTGTGAGGGCGCGGGTTAGTGTTAGTGTACGGGTTAGGATTAGGGGACGGGTGAGGGTCAGGCTTCGGGGAAGGGTTAGGGTTAGGGTTCGGGCTAGGGTTAGGGTTAGGGGACGGGGACGGTTTAGGGTCCAGGTGAGGGTACGGCAACTATTTAGGGGGAGCATGGGTGTGAGAGCGCGGGTTAGTGTTAGCGTGCGGGTTAGGATTAGGGGACGGGTGAGGGTCAGGCTTCGGGGAAGGGTTAGGGTTAGGGTTCGGGCTAGGGTTAGGGTTAGGGGACGGGGACGGTTTAGGGTCCAGGTGAGGGTACGGCAACGCTTTAGGGGGAGCGTGCGTGTGAGGGCGTGGGTTAGTGTTAGCGTACAGGTTAGGATTAGGGGACGGGTGAGGGTCAGGCTTCGGGGAAGTGTTAGGGTTAGGGTTCGGGCTAGGGTTAGGGTTAGGGGACGGGGACGGTTTAGGGTCCAGGTGAGGGTACGGCAACGCTTTAGGGGGAGCGTACGTGTGAGGGCGCGGGTTAGTGTTAGCGTACGGGTTAGGATTAGGGGACGGGTGAGGGGCAGGCGTCGGGGAAGCGTTAGGGTTAGGGTTCGGGCTAGGGTTAGGGTTAGGGGACGGGGACGGTTTAGGGTCCAGGTGAGGGTACGGCAACGCTTTAGGGGGAGCGTGCGTGTGAGGGCGCGGGTTAGTGTTAGCGTACGGGTTAGGATTAGGGTACGGGTGAGGGTCAGGCTTCGGGGAAGGGTTAGGGTTAGGGTTCGGGCTAGGGTTAGGGTTAGGGGACGGGGACGGTTTAGGGTACAGGTGAGGGTACGGCAACGCTTTAGGGGGAGCGTGGGTGTGAGGGCGTGGGTTAGTGTTAGCGTACGGGTAGGGATTAGGGGACGGGTGAGGGTCAGGCTTCGGGGAAGGGTTAGAGTTAGGGTTCGGGCTAGGGTTAGGGTTAGGGAACGGGGAAGGTTTAGGGTCCAGGTGAGGGTACGGCAACGCTTTAGGGGGAGCGTGCGTGTCAGGGCGCGGGTTAGTGTTAGCGTACGGGTTAGGATTAGGGGACGGATGAGGGTCAGGCTTCGGGGAAGGGTTAGGGTTAGGGTTCGGGCTAGGGTTAGGGTTAGGGGACGGGGACGGTTTAGGGTCCAGGTGAGGGTACGGCAACGCTTTAGGGGGAGCGTGCGTGTGAGGGCGCGGGTTAGTGTTAGCGTAAGACTTAGGATTAGGGGACGGGTGAGGGTCAGGCTTCGGGGAAGCGTTAGGGTTCGGGCTAGGGTTAGGGTTAGGGGACGGGGACGGTTTAGGGTCCAGGTGAGGGTACGGCAACGCTTTAGGGGGAGCGTGCGTGTGAGGGCGCGGGGTAGTGTTAGCGTACGGGTTAGGATTAGGCAACGGGTGAGGGTCAGGCTTCGGGGAAGGGTTAGGGTTAGGGTTCGGGCTAGGGTTAGGGTTAGGGGACGGGGACGGTTTAGGGTCCAGGTGAGGGTACGGCAACGCTTTAGGGGGAGCGTGCGTGTAAGGTCGCGGGTTAGTGTTAGCGTACGGGTTAGGATTAGGGGACGGGTGAGGGTCAGGCTTCGGGGAAGGCTTAGGGTTAGGGTTCGGGTTAGGGTTAGGGTTAGGGGACGGGGACGATTTAGGGTCCAGGTGAGGGTATGGCAACGCTTTAGGGGGAGCGTGCGTGTGAGGGCGCGGGTTAGTGTTATCGTACGGGTTAGGATTAGGTGACTGGTGACAGTCAGGCTTCGGGGAACGGTTAGGGTTAGGGTTCGGACTAGGGTTAGGGTTAGGGGAACGGGACGGTTTAGGGTCCAGGTGAGGGTACGGCAACGCTTTAGGGGGAGCCTGCGTGTGAGGGCGCGGGTTAGTGTTAGCGTACGGGTTAGGATTAGGGGACGGGTGAGGGTCAGGTTTCGGGGAAGGGTTAGTGTTAGGGTTCGGGCTAGAGTTAGGGTTAGGGGACGGGGACGGTTTAGGGTCCAGGTGAGGGTACGGAAACGCTTTAGGGGGAGCGTGCGTGTGAGGGCGCTGGGTAGTGTTAGGGTACGGGTTAGGATTAGGGGACGGTTGAGGGTCATGCTTTGGGGAAGGATTAGGGTTAGGGTTCGGGCTAGGGTTAGGGTTAGGGGACGGGGACGATTTAGGGTCCAGGTGAGGGTATGGCAACGCTTTAGGGGGAGCGTGCGTGTGAGGGCGCGGGTTAGTGTTAGCGTACGGGTTAGGATTAGGGGACGGGTGAGGGTCAGGCTTCGGGGAAGGGTTAGGGTTAGGGTTCGGGCTAAGTTTAGGGTTCGGGGACGGGGACGGTTTAGGGTCCAGGTGAGGGTACGGCAACGCTTTAGGGGGAGCGTGCGTGTGAGGGCGCGGGTTAGTGTTAGCGTACGGGTTAGGATTATGGGACGGGTGAGGGTCAGGCTTCGGGGAAGGGTTAGGGTTAGGGTTCGGGCTAGGGTTAGGGTTAGGGGACGGGGACGGTTTAGGGTCCAGGTGAGGGTACGGCAACGCTTTAGGGGGAGCGTGCGTGTGAGGGCGCGGGTTAGAGTTAGCGTAAGGGTTAGGATTAGGGGACGGGTGAGGGTCAGGCTTCGGGGAAGGGTTAGGGTTAGGGTTCGGGCTAGGGTTAGGGTTAGGGGACGGGGACGGTTTAGGGTCCAGGTGAGGGTACGGCAACGCTTTAGGGGGAGCGTGCGTGTCAGGGCGCGGGTTAGTGTTAGCGTACGGGTTAGGATTAGGGGACGGGTGAGGGTCAGGCTTCGGGGAAGGGTTAGGGTTAGGGTTCGGGCTAGGGTTAGGGTTAGGGGACGGGGACGGTTTAGGGTCCAGGTGAGGGTACGGCAACGCTTTAGGGGGAGCGTGCGTGTGAGGGCGTGGGTTAGTGTTAGCGTACGGGTTAGGATTAGGGGACGGGTGAGGGTCAGGCTTCGGGGAAGGGTTAGGGTTAGGGTTCGGGCTAGGTGTAGGGTTAGGGAATGGGGACGGTTTAGGGTCCAGGTGAGGGTACGGCAACGCTTTAGGGGGAGCGTGCGTGTGAGGGCGTGGGTTAGTGTTAGCGTACGGGTTAGGATTAGCGGACGGGTGAGGGTCAGGCTTTGGGGAAGCGTTAGGGTTAGGGTTCAGGCTAGGGTTAGGGTTAGGGGACGGGGACGGTTTAGGGTCCAGGTGAGGGTACGGCAACGCTTTAGGGGGAGCGTGCGTGTGAGGGCGCGGGTTAGTGTTAGCGTACGGGTTAGGATTAGGGGACGGGTGAGGGTCAGGCTTCGGGGAAGGGTTAGGGTTAGGGTTCGGGCTAGGGTTAGGGTTAGGGGACGGGGACGGTTTAGGGTCCAGGTGAGGGTACGGCAACGCTTTAGGGGGAGCGTGCGTGTGAGGGCGCGGGTTAGTGTTAGCGTGCGGGTTAGGATTAGGGGACGGGTGAGGGTCAGGCTTCGGGGAAGGGTTAGGGTTAGGATTCGGGCTAGGGTTAGGGTTAGGGTACGGGGACGGTTTAGGGTCCAGGTGAGGGTACGGCAACGCTTTAGGGGGAGCGTGCGTGTGAGGGCGCGGGTTAGTGTTAGCGTATGGGTTAGGATTAGGGGACGGGTGAGGGTCAGGCTTCGGGGAAGGGTTAGGGTTAGGGTTCGGGCTAGGGTTAGGGTTAGGGGACGGGGACGGTTTAGGGTCCAGGAGAGGGTACGGCAACGCTTTAGGGGGAGCGAGCGTGTGAGGGCGCGGGTTAGTGTTAGCGTACGGGTTAGGATTAGGGGACGGGTGAGGGTCAGGCTTCGGGGAAGGGTTAGGGTTAGGGTTCGGGCTAGGGTTAGGGTTAGGGGACGGGGACGGTTTAGGGTCCAGGTGAGGGTACGGCAACTCTTTAGGGGGAGCGTGGGTGTGAGGGCGCGGGTTAGTGTTAGCGTGCGGGTTAGGATTAGGGGACGTGTGAGGGTCAGGCTTCGGGGAAGGGTTAGGGTTAGGGTTCGGGCTAGGGTTAGGGTTAGGGGACGGGGACGGTTTAGGGTCCAGGTGAGGGTACGGCAACGCTTTAGGGGGAGCGTGCGTGTGAGGGCGTGGGTTAGTGTTAGCGTACAGGTTAGGATTAGGGGACGGGTGAGGGTCAGGCTTCGGGGAAGTGTTAGGGTTAGGGTTCGGGCTAGGGTTAGGGTTAGGGGACGGGGATGGTTTAGGGTCCAGGTGAGGGTACAGCAACGCTTTAGGGGGAGGGTACGTGTGAGGGCGCGGGTTAGTGTTAGCGTACGGGTTAGGATTAGGTGACGGGTGAGGGTCAGGCTTCGGGGAAGAGTTAGGGTTAGGGTTCGGGCTACGGTTAGGGTTAGAGGACGGGGACGGTTTAGGGTCCAGGTGAGGGTACGGCAACGCTTTAGGGGGAGCGTGCGTGTGAGGGCGTGTGTTAGTGTTAGTGTACGGGTTAGGATTAGGGGACGGGTGAGGGTCAGGCTTCGGGGAAGGGTTAGGGTTAGGGTTCGGGCTAGGGTTAGGGTTAGGGGACGGGGACGGTTTAGGGTCAAGGGGAGGGTACGGCAACGCTTTAGGGGGAGCGTGCGTGTGAGGGCGCGGGTTAGTGTTAGCGTACGGGTTAAGATTAGGGGACGGGTGAGGGTCAGGCTTCGGGGAAGGGTTAGGGTTAGGGTTCGGGCTAGGGTTAGGGTTAGGGGACGGGGACGGTTTAGGGTCCAGGTGAGGGTACAGCAACGCTTTAGGGGGAGAGTGCGTGTGAGGGCGCGGGTTAGTGTTAGCGTACTGGTTAGGATTAGGGGACGGGTGAGGGTCAGGCTTCGGGGAAGTGTTAGGGTTAGGGTTCGGGCTAGGGTTAGGGTTAGGGGACGGGGACGGTTTAGGGTCTAGGTGAGGGTACGGCAACGCTTTAGGGGGAGCGTGCGTGTGAGGGCGCGGGTTAGTGTTAGCGTACGGGTTAGGATTAGGGGACGGGTGAGAGTCAGGCTTCGGGGAAGTGTTAGGGTAAGGGTTCGGGCTAGGGTTAGGGTTAGGGGACGGGGACGGTTTAGGGTCCAGGTGAGGGTACGGCAACGCTTTAGGGGGAGCGTGGGTGTGAGGGCGTGGGTTAGTGTTAGCGTACGGGTTAGGATTAGGGGACGGGTGAGGGTCAGGCTTCGGGGAAGGGTTAGAGTTACGGTTCGGGCTAGGGTTAGGGTTAGGGGACGGGGATGGTTTAGGGTCCAGGTGAGGGTACGGCAACGCTTTAGGGGGAGCGTGCATGTGAGGGCGTGGGTTAGTGTTAGCGTACGGGTTAGGATTAGGGGACGGGTGAGGGTCAGGCGTCGGGGAAGCGTTAGGGTTAGGGTTCGGGCTAGGGTTAGGGTTAGGGGACGGGGACGGTTTAGGGTCCAGGTGAGGGTACGGCAACGCTTTAGGGGGAGCGTGCGTGTGAGGGCGCGGGTTAGTGTTAGCGTACGGGTTAGGATTACGGGACGGGTGAGGGTCAGGCTTCGGGGAAGGGTTAGGGTTAGGGTTCGGGCTAGGGTTAGGGTTAGGGGACGGGGACGGTTTAGGGTCCAGGTGAGGGTACGGCAACGCTTTAGGGGGAGCGTGCGTGTGAGGGCGCGGGTTAGTGTTAGCGTACGGGTTAGGATTAGGGGACGGGTGAGGGTCAGGCTTCGGGGAAGGGTTAGGGTTAGGGTTCGGGCTAGGGTTAGGGTTAGGGGACGGGGACGGTTTAGGGTCCAGGTGAGGGTACGGCAACGCTTTAGGGGGAGCGTGCGTGTGAGGGCGCGGGTTAGTGTTAGCGTACGGGTTAGGATTAGGGGACGGTTGAGGGTCAGGCTTCGGGGAAGGGTTAGGGTTAGGGTTCGGGCTAGGGTTAGGGTTAGGGGACGGGGACGGTTTAGGGTCCAGGTGAGGGTACGGCAACGCTTTAGGGGGAGCGTGCGTGTCAGGGCGCGGGTTAGTGTTAGCGTACGGGTTAGGATTAGGGGACGGGTGAGGGTCAGGCTTCGGGGAAGGGTTAGGGTTAGGGTTCGGGCTAGGGTTAGGGGACGGGGACGGTTTAGGGTCCAGGTGAGGGTACGGCAACGCTTTAGGGGGAGCGTGCGTGTGAGGGCGTGGGTTAGTGTTAGCGTACGGGTTAGGATTAGGGGACGGGTGAGGGTCAGGCTTCAGGGAAGGGTTACGGTTAGGGTTCGGGCTAGGGTTAGGGTTAGGGGACGGGGACGGTTTAGGGTCCAGGTGAGGGTACAGCAACGCTTTAGGGGGAGCGTGGGTGTGAGGGCGCGGGTTAGTGTTAGCGTACGGGTTAGGATTAGGGGACGGGTGAGGGTCAGGCTTCGGGGAACGTTTAGGGTTAGGGTTCGGACTAGTGTTAGGGTTAGGGGACGGGGACGGTTTAGGGTCCAGGTGAGGGTACAGCAACGCTTTAGGGGGAGCGTGCGTGTGAGGGCGTGGGTTAGTATTAGCGTACGGGTTAGGATTAGGGGACGGGTGAGGGTCAGGCTTCGGGGAAGTGTTAGGGTTAGTGTTCGGGCTAGGGTTAGGGTTAGGGGACGGGGACGGTTTAGGGTCCAGGTGAGGGTACGGCAACGCTTTAGGGGGAGCGTGCGTGTGAGGGCGCGGGTTAGTGTTAGCGTACGGGTTAGGATTAGGTGACGGGTGAGGGTCAGGCTTCGGGGAAGGGTTAGAGTTAGGGTTCGGGCTAGGGTTAGGGTTAGAGGACGGGGACGGTTTAGGGTCCAGGTGAGGGTACGGCAACGCTTTAGGGGGAGCGTGCGTGTGAGGGCGCGGGTTAGTGTTAGCGTACGGGTTAGGATTAGGGGACGGGTGAGGGTCAGGCTTCGGGGAAGCGTTAGGGTTAGGGTTCGGGCTAGGGTTAGGGTTAGGGGACGGGGACGGTTTAGGGTCCAGGTGAGGGTACGGCAACGCTTTAGGGGGAGCGTGTGTGTGAGGGCGCGGGTTAGTGTTAGCGTACGGGTTAGGATTAGGGGACGGGTGAAGGTAAGGCTTCGGGGAAGGGTTAGGGTTAGGGTTCGGGCTAGCTTTAGGGTTAGGGGACGGGGACGGTTTAGGGTCCAGGTGAGCGTACGGAAACGCTTTAGGGGGAGCGTGCGTGTGAGGGCGCGGGTTTGTGTTAGCATATGGGTTAGGATTATGGGACGGGTGAGGGTCATGCTTCGGGGAAGGGTTAGGTTTAGGGTTCGGGCTAGGGTTAGGGTTAGGGGACGGGGACGTTTTAGGGTCCAGGTGAGGGTACGGGAACGCTTTAGGGGGAGCGTGCGTGTGAGGGCGCGGGTTAGTGTTAGCGTACGGGTTAGGATTAGGGGACGGGTGAGGGTCAGGCTTCGGGGAAGGGTTAGGGTTAGGGTTCGGGCTAGGGTTAGGGTTAGGGGACAGGGACGGTTTAGGGTCCAGGTGAGGGTACGGCAACGCTTTAGGGGGAGCGTGCGTGTGAGGGCGCGGGTTAGTGTTAGCGTACGGGTTAGGATCAGGGGACGGGTGAGGGTCAGGCTTCGGGGAAGGGTTAGGGTTAGGGTTCGGGCTAGGGTTAGGGTTAAGGGACAGGGACGGTTTAGGGTCCAGGTGAGGGTACGGCAACGCTTTAGGGGGAGCGTGCGTGTGAGGGCGCGGGTTAGTGTTATCGTACGGGTTAGGATTAGTGGATGGGTGAGGGTCAGGCTTCGGGGAAGAGTTAGGGTTAGGGTTCGGGCTAGGGTCAGGGTTAGGGGACGGGGACGGTTTAGGGTCCAGGTGAGGGTACGGCAACGCTTTAGGGGGAGCGTGCGTGTGAGGGCGCGGGTTAGTGTTAGCGTACGGGTTAGGATTAGGGGACGGGTGAGGGTCATGCTTCGGGGAAGGGTTAGGGTTAGGGTTCGGGCTAGGGTTAGGGTTAGGGGACGGGGACGGTTTAGGGTCCAGGTGATGGTACGGCAATGCTTTAGGGGGAGCGTGCGTGTGAGGGCGCGGGGTAGTGTTAGCGTACGGGTTAGGATTAGGGGACGGGTGAGGGTCAGGCTTCGGGGAAGGGTTAGGGTTAGGGTTCGGACTAGGGTTAGGGTTAGGTGACGGGGAAGGTTTAGGGTCCAAGTGAGGGTACGGCAACGCTTTAGGGGTAGCGTGCGTTTGAGGGCGCGGGTTAGTGTTAGCGGACGGGTTAGGACTAGGGGACGGGTGAGGGTCAGGCTTCGGGGAAGGGTTAGGTTTAGGTTTCGGGCTAGGGTTAGGGTTAGGGGACGGGGACGGTTTAGGGTCCAGGTGAGGGTACGGCAACGCTTTAGGGGGAGCGTGCGTGTGAGGGCGCGGGTTAGTGTTAGCGTACGGGTTAGGATTAGGGGACGGGTGAGGGTCATGCTTCGGGGAAGTGTTAGGGTTAGGGTTCGGGCTAGGGTTAGGGTTAGGGGACGGGGACGATTTAGGGTCCAGGTGAGGGTAAGGCAACGCTTTAGGGGGAGCGTGCGTGTGAGGGCGTGGGTTAGTGTTAGCGTACGGGTTAGGATTAGGTGACGGGTGAGTGTCAGGCTTCGGGGAAGGGTTAGGGTTTGGGTTCGGGCTAGGGTTAGGGTTAGGGGACGGGGACGGTTTAGGGTCCAGGTGAGGGTACGGCAACGCTTTAGGGGGAGCGTACGTGTGAGGGCGCGGGTTAGTGTTAGCGTACGGGTTAGGATTAGGGGACGGGTGAGGGTCAGGCTTCGGGGAAGTGTTAGGGTTAGGGTTCGGGCTAGGGTTAGGGTTAGGTGACGGGGACAGTTTAGGGTCCAGGTGAGGGTACGGCAACGCTTTAGGGGGAGCGTGCGTGTGAGGGCGTGTGTTAGTGTTAGCGTGCGGGTTAGGATTAGGGGACGGGTGAGGGTCATGCTTCGGGGAAGGGTTAGGGTTAGGGTTCGGGCTAGGGTTAGGGTTAGGGGACGGGGACGGTTTACGGTCCAGGTGAGGGTACGGCAACGCTTTAGGGGGAGCGTGCGTGTGAGGGCGCGGGTTAGTGTTAGCGGACGGGTTAGGATTAGGGGACGGGTGAGGGTCAGGCTTCGGGGAAGGGTTAGGGTTAGGATTCGGGCTAGGGTTAGGGTTAGGGTACGGGGACGGTTTAGGGTCCAGGTGAGGGTACGGCAACGCTTTAGGGGGAGCGTGCGTGTGAGGGCGCGGGTTAGTGTTAGCGTATGGGTTAGGTTTAGGGGACGGGTGAGGGTCAGGCTTCGGGGAAGGGTTAGGGTTAGGGTTCGGGCTAGGGTTAGGGTTAGGGGACGGGGACGGTTTAGGGTCCAGGTGAGGGTACAGCAACTCTTTAGGGGGAGCATGGGTGTGAGGGCGCGGGTTAGTGTTAGCGTACGGGTTAGGATTAGGGGACAGGTGAGGGTCAGGCTTCGGGGAAGTGTTAGGGTTAGGGTTCGGGCTAGGGTTAGGGTTAGGGGACGGGGACGGTTTAGGGTCCAGGTGAGGGTACGGCAACGCTTTAGGGGGAGGGTCCGTGTGAGGGCGCGGGTTAGTGTTAGCGTACGGGTTAGGATTAGGTGACGGGTGAGGGTCAGGCTTCGGGGAAGAGTTAGGTTTAGGGTTCGGGCTACGGTTAGGGTTAGAGGACGGGGACGGTTTAGGGTCCAGGTGAGGGTACGGCAAAGCTTTAGGGGGAGCGTGCGTGTGAGGGCGTGTGTTAGTGTTAGTGTACGGGTTAGGATTAGGGAACGGGTGAGGGTCAGGCTTCGGGGAAGGGTTAGGGTTAGGGTTCGGGCTAGGGTTAGGGTTAGGGGACGGGGACGGTTTAGGGTCCAGGGGAGGGTACGGCAACGCTTTAGGGGGAGCGTGCGTGTGAGGGCGCGGGTTAGTGTTAGCGTACGAGTTAAGATTAGGGGACGGGTGAGGGTCAGGCTTCGGGGAAGGGTTAGGGTTAGGGTTCGGGCTAGGGTTAGGGTTAGGGGACGGGGACGGTTGAGGGTCCAGGTGAGGGTACGGCAATGCTTTAGGGGGAGCCTGCGTGTGAGGGCGCGGGTTAGTGTTAGCGTACGGGTTAGGATTAGGGGACGGGTGAGGGTCAGGTTTCGGGGAAGGGTTAGGGTTAGGGTTCGGGCTAGAGTTAGTGTTAGGGGACGGGGACGGTTTAGGGTCCAGGTGAGGGTACGGCAACGCTTTAGGGGGAGCGTGCGTGTGAGGGCGCTGGGTAGTGTTAGCGTACGGGTTAGGATTAGGGGACGGTGGAGGGTCATGCTTTGGGGAAGGATTAGGGTTAGGGTTCGGGCTAGGGTTAGGGTTAGGGGACGGGGACGGTTTAGGGTCCAGGTGAGGGTACGGCAACGCTTTACGGGGAGCGTGCGTGTGAGGGCGCGGAGTAGTGTTAGCGTACGGGTTAGGATTAGGGGACGGGTGAGGGTCAGGCTTCGGGGAAGGGTTAGGGTTAGGGTTCGGGCTAGGGTTAGGGTTAGGTGACGGGGACGGTTTAGGGTCCAGGTGAGGGTACGGCAACGCTTTAGGGGGAGCGTGCGTGTGAGGGCGCGGGGTAGTGTTAGCGTACGGGTTAGGATTAGGGGACGGGTGAGGGTCAGGCTTCGGGGAAGGGTTAGGGTTAGGGTTCGGGCTAGGGTTAGGGTAAGGGGACGGGGACAGTTTAGGGTCCAGGTGAGGGTACGGCAACGCTTTAGGGGGAGCGTGCGTGTGAGGGCGCGGGTTAGTGTTAGCGTACGGGTTAGGATTAGGGGATGGGTGAGGGTTAGGCTTCGGGGAAGGGTTAGGGTTAGGGTTCAGTCTAGGGTTAGTGTTAGGGGACGGGGACGGTTTAGGGTCCAGGTGAGGGTACGGCAATGCTTTAGGGGGAGCGTGCATGTGACGGCGCGGGTTAGTGTTAGCGTACGGGTTAAGATTAGGGGACGGGTGAGGGTCAGGCTTCGGGGAAGGGTTAGGGTTAGGGTTCGGGCTAGGGTTAGGGTTAGGGGACGGGGATGGTTTAGGGTCCAGGTGAGGGTACGGCAATGCTTTATGGGGAGCGTGCGTGTGAGGGCGCGCGTTAGTGTTAGCGTACGGGTTAGGAATAGGGGATGGGTGAGGGTCAGGCTTCGGGGAAGTGTTAGGGTTAGGGTTCGGGCTAGGGTTAGGGTTAGGGGACGGGGATGGTTTAGGGTCCAGGTGAGGGTACGGCAACGCTTTAGGGGGAGCGTGCGTGTGAGGGCGCGGGTTAGTGTTAGCATACAAGTTAGGATTAGGGGACGGGTGAGGGTCATGCTTCGGGGAAGGGTTAGGTTTAGGGTTTGGGCTAGGGTTAGGGTTAGGTGACGGGGCCGGTTTAGGGTCCAGGTGAGGGTACGGCAACGCTTTATGGGGAGCGTGCGTGTAAGGGCGCGGGGTAGTGTTAGCGTATGGGTTAGGATAAGGGGACGGGTGAGGGTCAGGCTTTGGGGAAGGGTTAGGGTTAGGGTTCGGGCTAGGGTTAGGGTTAGGGGATGGGGACGGTTTAGGGTCCAGGTAAGAGTACGGCAACGCTTTAAGGGGAGCGTGCGTGTGAGGGCGAGGGTTAGTGTTAGCGTACGTGTTAGGTTTAGGGGACGGGTGAGGGTCAGGCTTCGGGGAAGGGTTAGGGTTAGGGTTCGGGCTAGGGTTAGGGTTAGGGGACGGGGACGGTTTAGGGTCCAGGTGAGGGTACGGCAACGCTTTAGGGGGAGCGTGCGTGTGAGGGCGCGGGTTAGTGTTAGCGAACGGGTTAGGATTAGGGGACGGGTGAGGGTCAGGCTTCGGGGAAGGGTTAGGGTTAGGGTTAGGGGACGGGGACGGTTTAGGGTCCAGGTGAGGGTACGGCAACCCTTTAGGGGAAGCGTGCGTGTGAGGGCGCGGTGTAGTGTTAGCGTACGGGTTAGGATTAGGGGACGGGTGAAGGTCAGGCTTCGGGGAAGGGTTAGGGTTAGGGTTCGGGCTACGGTTAGGGTTACGGGCCAGGGACAGTTTAGGGTTCAGGTGAGGGTACAGCAACGCTTTAGGGGGAGCGTGCCTGTGAGTGCGCCAGTTAGTGTTAGCGTACGGGTTAGGATTAGGGGACGGGTGAGGGTCAGCCTTCGGGGAAGGGTTAGGGTTAGGGTTCGGGCTAGGGTTAGGGTTAGGGGATGGGGACGGTTTAGGGTCCAGGTGAGGGTACGGCAATGCTTTAGGGGGAGCGTGCGTGTGAGGGCGCGGGTTAGTGTTAGCGTACGGGTTAGGATTAGGGGACGGGTGAGGGTCAGGCTTCGGGGAAGGGTTAGGGTTAGGGTTCGGGCTAGGGTTAGGGTTAGGGGACGGGGACGGTTTAGGGTCCAGGTGAGGGTACGGCAACGCTTTAGGGGAATGTGCGTGTGAGGGCGTTGTTTAGTGTTAGCGTACGGGTTAGGATTAGGGGACGGGTGAGGGTCAGGCTTCGGGGAAGGGTTAGGGTTAGGGTTCGGGCTAGGGTTAGGGTTAGGGGACGGGGACGGTTTAGGGTCCAGGTGAGGGTACGGCAACGCTTTCGGGGGAGCGTGCGTGTGAGGGCGCGGGTTAGTGTTAGCGTACGGGTTAGGATTAGGGGACGGGTGAGGGTCAGGCGTTGGGGAAGGGTTAGGGTTAGGGTTCGGGCTAGGGTTAGGGTTAGGGGACGGGGACGGTTTAGGTTCCAGGTGAGGGTACGGCAACGCTTTAGGTGGAGAGTGTGTGTGAGGGCGCGGGTTAGTGTTAGCGTACGGGTTAGGATTAGGGGACGGGTGAGGGTAAGGCTTCGGGGAAGGGTTAGGGTTAGGGTTCGGGCTACGGTTAGGGTTAGGGGACGGGGACGGTTTAGCGTCCAGGTGAGGGTACGGCAATGCTTTAGGGGGAGCGTGCGTGTGAGGGCGCGGGTTAGTGTTAGCGTACGGGTTAGGATTAGGGGACGGGTGAGGGACAGGCTTCGGGGAAGGGTTAGGGTTAGGGTTCGGGCTAGAGTTAGGGTTAGGGGACGGGGACGGTTTAGGGTCCAGGTGAGGGTACGGCAGCGCTTTAGGGGGACCGTGCGTGTGGGGGCGCGGGTTAGTGTTAGCGTACGGGTTAGGATTAGGGGACGGGTGCGGGTCAGGCTTCGGGGAAGGGTTAGGGTTAGGGTTCGGGCTAGGGTTAGGGTTAGGGGACGGGGACGGTTTAGGGTCCAGGTGAGGGTACGGCAACGCTTTAGGGGGAGCGTGCGTGTGAGGGCGCGGGTTAGTGTTAGCGTACGGGTTAGGATTAGGGGACGGGTGAGGGTCAGGCTTCTGGGAAGGGTCAGGGTTAGGGTTCGGGCTAGGGTTAAGGTTAGGGGACGGGGACGGTTTAGGGTCCAGGTGAGGGTACGGCAACGCTTTAGGGGGAGCGTGCGTGTGAGGGCGCGGGGTAGTGGTAGCGTACGGGTTAGGATTAGGGGACGGGTGAGGGTCAGGCTTCGGGGAAGGGTTAGGGTTAGGGTTCGGGCTAGGGTTAGGGTTACGGGACTGGGACGGTTTAGGGTCCAGGTGAGGGTACGGCAACACTTTAGGGGGAGCGTGCGTGTGAGGGCGCGGGTTAGTGTTAGCGTACGGGTTAGGATTAGTGGATGGGTGAGGGTCAGGCTTCGGGGAAGGGTTAGGGTTAGGGTTAGGGCTAGGGTCAGGGTTAGGGGACGGGGACGGTTTAGGGTCCAGGTGAGTGTACGGCAACGCTTTAGGGGGAGCGTGCGTGTGAGGGCGCGGGTTAGTGTTAGCGTACGGGTTAGGATTAGGGGACGGGTGAGGGTCAGGCTTCTGGGAAGGGTTAGGGTTAGGGTTAGGGGACGGGGACGGTTTATGGTCCAGGTGAGGGTACGGCAACGCTTTAGGGGAAGCGTGCGTGTGAGGGCACGGGGTAGTGTTAGCGTACGGGTTAGGATTAGGGGACGGGTGAGGGTCAGGCTTCGGGGAAGGGTTAGGGTTATGGTTCGGGCTAGGGTTAGGGTTAGGGGACGGGGACGGTTTAGGGTCCACGTGAGGGTACGGCAACGCTTTAGGGGGAGCGTGCGTGTGAGGGCGCGGGTTAGTGTTAGCGTACGGGTTAGGATTAGGGGACGGGTGAGGGTCAGGCTTCGGGGAAGGGTTAGGGTTAGGGTTCGGGCTAGAGTTAGGGTTAGGGGACGGGGATGGTTTAGGGTCCCGGTGAGGGTACGGCAACGCTTTAGGCGGAGCGAGCGTGTGAGGGCGCGGGTTAGTGTTAGCGTACGGGTGAGGATTAGGGGACGTGTGAGGGTCAGGCTTCGGGGAAGGGTTAGGTTTAGGGTTCGGGCTAGGGTTAGGGTTAGGGGACGGGGACGGTTTAGGGTCCAGGTGAGGGTACGGCAACGCTTTAGGGGGAGCGTGCGTGTGAGGGCACGGGTTAGTGTTAGCGTACGGGTTAGGATTAGGAGACGTGTGAGGGTCAGGCTTCGGGGAAGGGTTAGGGTTAGGGTTCGGGCTAGGGTTAGGGTTAGGGGATGGGGACGGTTTAGGGTCCAGGTGAGGGTACGGCAACGCTTTAGGGGGAGCGTGCGTGTGAGGGCGCGGGTTAGTGTTAGCGTACGGGTTAGGATTAGGGGACGGGGGAGGGTCAGGCTTCGGGGAAGCGTTACGGTTAGGGTTCGGGCTAGGGTTAGGGTTAGGGGACGGGGACGGTTTAGGGTCCAGGTGAGGGTACGGCAACGCTTTAGGGGGAGCGTGCGTGTGAGGGCGCGGGGTAGTGTTAGCGTACGGGTTAGGATTAGGGGACGGGTGAGGGTCAGGCTTCGGGGAAGGGTTAGGGTTAGGGTTCGGGCTACGGTTAGGGTTACGGGACTGGGACGGTTTAGGGTCCAGGTGAGGGTACGGCAACGCTTTAGGGGGAGCGTGCGTGTGAGGGGGCGGGTTAGTGTTAGCGTACGGGTTAGGATTAGGGGACGGGTGAGGGTCAGGCTTCGGGGAAGGGTTAGGGTTAGGGTTAGGGGACGGGGACGGTTTTGGGTCCAGGTGAGGGTACGGCAACGCTTTAGGGGAAGCGTGCGTGTGAGGGCGCGGGGTAGTGTTAGCGTACGGGTTAGGATTAGGGGACGGGTGAGGGTCAGGCTTCGGGGAAGGGTTAGGGTTATGGTTCGGGCTAGGGTTAGGGTTACGGGACGGGGACGGTTTAGGGTCCACGTGAGGGTACGGCAACGCTTTAGGGGGAGCGTGCGTGTGAGGGCGCGGGTTAGTTTTAGCGTACGGGTTAGGATTAGGGGACGGGTGAGGGTCAGGCTTCGGGGAAGGGTTAGGGTTAGGTTTCGGGCTAGAGTTAGGCTTAGGGGACGGGGACGGTTTAGGGTCCAGGTGAGGGTACGGCAACGCTTTAGGGGAAGCGTGCGTGTGAGGGCGCGGGGTAGTGTTAGCGTACGGGTTAGGATTAGGGGACGGGTGAGGGTCAGGCTTCGGGGAAGGGTTAGGGTTATGGTTCGGGCTAGGGTTAGGGTTACGGGACGGGGACGGTTTAGGGTCCACGTGAGGGTACGGCAACGCTTTAGGGGGAGCGTGCGTGTGAGGGCGCGGGTTAGTGTTAGCGTACGGGTTAGGATTAGGGGACGGGTGAGGGTCAGGCTTCGGGGAAGGGTTAGGGTTAGGTTTCGGGCTAGAGTTAGGGTTAGGGGACGGGGATGGTTTAGGGTCCAGTTGAGGGTATGGCAACGCTTTAGGCGGAGCGAGCGTGTGAGGGCGCGGGTTAGTGTTAGCGTACGGGTGAGGATTAGGGGACGTGTGAGGGTCAGGCTTCGGGGAAGGGTTAGGTTTAGGGTTCGGGCTAGGGTTAGGGTTAGGGGACGGGGACGGTTTAGGGTCCAGGTGAGGGTACGGCAACGCTTTAGGGGGAGCGTGCGTGTGAGGGCACGGGTTAGTGTTAGCGTACGGGTTAGGATTAAGGGACGTGTGAGGGTCAGGCTTCGGGGAAGGGTTAGGGTTAGGGTTCGGGCTAGGGATAGGTTTAGGGGATGGGGACGGTTTAGGTTCCAGGTGAGGGTACGGCAACGCTTTACGGGGAACGTGCGTGTGAGGGCGCGGGTTAGTGTTAGCGTACGGGTGAGGATTAGGGTACGTGTGAGGGTCAGGTTTCGGGGAAGGGTTAGGGTTAGGGTTCGGGCTAGGGTTAGGGTTAGGGGACGGGGACGGTTTAGGGTCCAGTTGAGGGTACGGCAACGCTTTAGGGGGAGCGTGCGTGTGAGGGCGCGGGTTAGTTTTAGCGTACGGGTTAGGATTAGGGGACGTGTGAGGGTCAGGCTTCGGGGAAGTGTTAGGGTTAGGGTTCGGGCTAGGGTTAGGGTTAGGGGATGGGGACGGTTTAGGGTCCAGGTGAGGGTACGGCAACGCTTTAGGGGGAGCGTGCGTGTGAGGGCGCGGGTTAGTGTTAGCGTACGGGGTAGGATTAGGGGACGGGTGAGGGTCAGGCTTCGGGGAAGGGTTAGGGTTAGGGTTCGGGCTAGGGTTAGGGTTAGGGGACGGGGACGGTTTAGCGTCCAGGTGAGGGTACGGCAACGCTTTAGGGGGAGCGTGCGTGTGAGGGCGCGGGTTAGTGTTAGCGTACGGGTTAGGATTAGGGGACAGGTGACGGTCAGGCTTCGGGGAAAGGTTAGGGTTAGGGTTCGGGCTAGGGTTAGGGTTAGGGGACGGGGACGGTTTAGGGTCCAGGAGAGGGTACGGCAACGCTTTAGGGGGAGCGTGCGTGTGAGGGCGCGGGTTAGTGTTAGCGTACGGGTTAGGATTAGGGGACGGGTGAGGGTCAGGCTTCGGGGAAGGGTTAGGGTTAGGGTTGGGGCTAGGGTTAGGGTTAGGGGACGGGGACGGTTTAGGGTCCAGGTGAGGGTACGGCAACGCTTTAGGGGGAGCGTGCGTGTGAGGGTGCGGGTTAGTGTTAGCGTACGGGTTAGGATTAGGGGACGGGTGAGGGTCAGGCTTCGGGGAAGGGTTAGGGTTAGGGTTCGGGTTAGGGTTAGGGTTAGGGGACTGGGACGGTTTAGGGTCCAGGTGAGGGTACGGCAACACTTTAGGGGGAGCGTGCGTGTGAGGGCGCGGGTTAGTGTTAGCGTACGGGTTAGGATTAGTGGATGGGTGAGGGTCAGGCTTCGGGGAAGGGTTAGGGTTAGGGTTCGGGCTAGGGTCAGGGTTAGGGGACGGGGACGGTTTAGGGTCCAGGTGAGTGTACGGCAACGCTTTAGGGGGAGTGTGCGTGTGAGGGCGCGGGTTAGTGTTAGCGTACGGGTTAGGATTAGGGGACGGGTGAGGGTCAGGCTTCGGGGAAGGGTTAGGGTTAGGGTTAGGGGACGGGGACGGTTTAGGGTCCAGGTGAGGGTACGGCAACGCTTTAGGGGGAGCGTGCATGTGAGGGCGCGGGGTAGTGTTAGCGTACGGGTTAAGATTAGGGGACGGGTGAGGGTCAGGCTTCGGGGAAGGGTTAGGGTTGTGGTTCGGGCTAGGGTTAGGGTTAGGGGACGGGGACGGTTTAGGGTCCAGGTGAGGGTACGGCAACGCTTTAGGGGGAGCGTGCTTGTGAGGGCGCGGGTTAGTGTTAGTGTACGGGTTAGGATTAGGGGACGGGGGAGGATCAGGCTTCGGGGAAGCGTAAGGGTTAGGGTTCGGGCTAGGGTTAGGGTTAGGGGACGGGGACGGTTTAGGGTCCAGGAGAGGGTACGGCAACGCTTTTGGCAGAGCGAGCGTGTGAGGGCGCGGGTTAGTGTTAGCGTACGGGTGAGGATTAGGGTACGTGTGAGGGTCAGGCTTCGGGGAAGGGTTAGGGTTAGGGTTCGGGCTAGGGTTAGGGTTAGGGGACGGGGACGGTTTAGGGTCCAGGTGAGGGTACGGCAACGCTTTAGGGGGAGCGTGCGTGTGAGGGTGCGGGTTAGTGTTAGCGTACGGGTTAGGATTAGGGGACGTGTGAGGGTCAGGCTTCGGGGAAGGGTTAGGGTTAGGGTTCGGGCTAGGGTTAGGGTTAGGGGATGGGGACGGTTTAGGGTCCAGGTGAGGGTACGGCAACGCTTTAGGGGTAGCGTGCGTGTGAGGGCGCGGGTTAGTTTTAGCGTACGGGTTAGGATTAGGGGACGGGTGAGGGTCAGGCTTCGGGGAAGGGTTAGGGTTAGGGTTCGGGCTAGGGTTAGGGTTAGGATCGGGGACGGTTTAGGGTCCAGGTGAGGGTACTGCAACGCTTTAGGGATAGCGTGCGTGTGAGGGCGTGGGTTAGTGTTAGCGTACGGGTTAGGATTAGGGGACGGGTGAGGGTCAGGCTTCGGGGAAGGGTTAGGGTTAGGGTTCGGTCTAGGGTTAGGGTTAGGGGACGGGGACGGTTTAGGGTCCAGGTGAGGGTACGGCAACGCTTTAGGGGGAGCGTGCGTGTGAGGGCGCGGGTTAGTGTTAGCGTACGGGTTAGGATTAGGGGACGTGTGAGGGTCAGGCTTCGGGGAAGGGTTAGGGTTAGGGTTCGGGCTAGGGTTAGGGTTAGGGGATGGGGACGGTTTAGGGTCCAGGTGAGGGTACGGCAACGCTTTATGGGGAGCGTGCGTGTGAGGGCGCGGGGTAGTGTTAGCGTACGGGTTAGGATTAGGGGACGGGTGAGGGTCAGGCTTCGGGGAAGGGTTAGGGTTAGGGTTCGGGCTACGGTTAGGGTTACGGGATAGGGACGGTTTAGGGTCCAGGTGAGGGTACAGCAACGCTTTAGGGGGAGCGTGCCTGTGAGTGCGCGGGTTAGTGTTAGCGTACGGGTTAGGATTAGGGGACGGGTGAGGGTCAGCCTTCGGGGAAGGGTTAGGGTTAGGGTTCGGGCTAGGGTTAGGGTTAGGGGATGGGGACGGTTTAGGGTCCAGGTGAGGGTACGGCAATGCTTTAGGGGGAGCGTGCGTGTGAGGGCGCGGGTTAGTGTTAGCGTACGGGTTAGGATTAGGGGACGGGTGAGGGTCAGGCTTCGGGGAAGGGTTAGGGTTAGGGTTCGGGCTAGGGTTAGGGTTAGGGGACGGGGACGGTTTAGGGTCCAGGCGAGGGTACGGCAACGCTTTAGGGGAATGTGCGTGTGAGGGCGCTGTTTAGTGTTAGCGTACGGGTTAGGATTAGGGGACGGGTGAGGGTCAGGCTTCGGGGAAGGGTTAGGGTTAGGGTTCGGGCTAGGGTTAGGGTTAGGGGACGGGGACGGTTTAGGGTCCAGGTGAGGGTACGGCAACGCTTTCGGGGGAGCGTGCGTGTGAGGGCGCGGGTTAGTGTTAGCGTACGGGTTAGGATTAGGGGACGGGTGAGGGTCAGGCGTTGGGGAAGGGTTAGGGTTAGGGTTCGGGCTAGGGTTAGGGTTAGGGGACGGGGTCGGTTTAGGGTCCAGGTGAGGGTACGGCAACGCTTTAGGTGGAGCGTGTGTGTGAGGGCGCGGGTTAGTGTTAGCGTACGGGTTAGGATTAGGGGACGGGTGAGGGTAAGGCTTCGGGGAAGGGTTAGGGTTAGGGTTCGGGCTACGGTTAGGGTTAGGGGACGGGGACGGTTTAGCGTCCAGGTGAAGGTACGGCAATGCTTTAGGGGGAGCGTGCGTGTGAGGGCGCGGGTTAGTGTTAGCGTACGGGTTAGGATTAGGGGACGGGTGAGGGACAGGCTTCGGGGAAGGGTTAGGGTTAGGGTTCGGGCTAGAGTTAGGGTTAGGGGACGGGGACGGTTTAGGGTCCAGGTGAGGGTACGGCAGCGCTTTAGGGGGACCGTGCGTGTGGGGGCGCGGGTTAGTGTTAGCGTACGGGTTAGGATTAGGGGACGGGTGAGGGTCAGCCTTCGGGGAAGGGTTAGGGTTAGGGTTCGGGCTAGGGTTAGGGTTAGGGGACGGGGACGGTTTAGGGTCCAGGTGAGGGTACGGCAACGCTTTAGGGGGAGCGTGCGTGTGAGGGCGCGGGTTATTGTTAGCGTACGGGTTAGGATTAGGGGACGGGTGAGGGTCAGGCTTCTGGGAAGGGTCAGGGTTAGGGTTCGGGCTAGGGTTACGGTTAGGGGACGGGGACGGTTTAGGGTCCAGGTGAGGGTACGGCAACGCTTTAGGGGGAGCGTGCGTGTGAGGGCGCGGGGTAGTGGTAGCGTACGGGTTAGGATTAGGGGACGGGTGAGGGTCAGGCTTCGGGGAAGGGTTAGGGTTAGGGTTCGTGCTAGGGTTAGGGTTACGGGACTGGGACGGTTTAGGGTCCAGGTGAGGGTACGGCAACACTTTAGGGGGAGCGTGCGTGTGAGGGCGCGGGTTAGTGTTAGCGTACGGGTTAGGATTAGTGGATGGGTGAGGGTCAGGCTTCGGGGAAGGGTTAGGGTTAGGGTTAGGGCTAGGGTCAGGGTTAGGGGACGGGGACGGTTTAGGGTCCAGGTGAGTGTACGGCAACGCTTTAGGGGGAGCGTGCGTGTGAGGGCGCGGGTTAGTGTTAGCGTACGGGTTAGGATTAGGGGACGGGTGAGGGTCAGGCTTCTGGGAAGGGTTAGGGTTAGGGTTAGGGGACGGGGACGGTTTATGGTCCAGGTGAGGGTACGGCAACGCTTTAGGGGAAGCGTGCGTGTGAGGGCACGGGGTAGTGTTAGCGTACGGGTTAGGATTAGGGGACGGGTGAGGGTCAGGCTTCGGGGAAGGGTTAGTGTTATGGTTCGGGCTAGGGTTAGGGTTAGGGGACGGGGACGGTTTAGGGTCCACGTGAGGGTACGGGAACGCTTTAGGGGGAGCGTGCGTGTGAGGGCGCGGGTTAGTGTTAGCGTACGGGTTAGGATTAGGGGACGGGTGAGGGTCAGGCTTCGGGGAAGGGTTAGGGTTAGGTTTCGGGCTAGAGTTAGGGTTAGGGGACGGGGATGGTTTAGGGTCCAGGTGAGGGTACGGCAACGCTTTAGGGGGAGCGAGCGTGTGAGGGCGCGGGTTAGTGTTAGCGTACGGGTGAGGATTAGGGGACGTGTGAGGGTCAGGCTTCGGGGAAGGGTTAGGGTTAGGGTTCGGGCTAGGGTTAGGGTTAGGGGATGGGGACGGTTTAGGGTCCAGGTGAGGGTACGGCAACGCTTTAGGGGGAGCGTGCGTGTGAGGGAGCGGGTTAGTGTTAGCGTACGGGTTAGGATTAGGGGACGGGTGAGGGTCAGGCTTCGGGGAAGGGTTAGGGTTAGGGTTCGGGCTAGGGTTAGGGTTAGGACCGGGGACAGTTTAGGGTCCAGGTGAGGGTACGGCAACGCTTTAGGGGGAGCGTGCGTGTGAGGGCGCGGGTTAGTGTTAGCGTACGGGTTAGGATTAGGGGACGGGGGAGGGTCAGGCTTCGGGGAAGCGTTACGGTTAGGGTTCGGGCTAGGGTTAGGGTTAGGGGACGGGGACGGTTTAGGGTCCAGGTGAGGGTAGGGCAACGCTTTAGGGGAAGCGTGCGTGTGAGGGCGCGGGGTAGTGTTAGCGTACGGGTTAGGATTAGGGGACGGGTGAGGGTCAGGCTTCGGGGAAGGGTTAGGGTTAGGGTTCGAGCTAGGGTTAGGGTTAGGGGACGGGGACGGTTTAGGGTCCAGGTGAGGGTACGGCAACGCTTTAGGGGGAGCGTGCGTATGAGGGCGCGGGTTAGTGTTACCGTATGGGTTAGGATTAGGGGACGGGTGAGGGTCAGGCTTCGGGGAAGTGTTAGGGTTAGGGTTCGGGCTAGGGTTAGGGTTAGGGGACGAGGACGGTTTAGGGTCCAGGTGAGGGTACGGCAACGCTTTAGGGGGAGCGTGCGTGTGAGAGCACGGGTTAGTGTTAGCGTATGGGTTAGGATTAGGGGACGGGTGAGGGTCAGGCTTCGGGGAAGTGTTAGGGTTAGGGTTCGGGCTAGGGTTAGGGTTAGGGGACGGGGACGGTTTATAGTCCAGGTGAGGGTACGGCAACGCTTTAGGGGAAGCGTGCGTGTGAGGGCGCGGGGTAGTGTTAGCGTACGGCTTAGGATTAGGGGACGGGTGAGGGTCAGGCTTCGGGGAAGGGTTAGGGTTAGGGTTCGGGCTAGGGTTAGGGTTACGGGACGGGGACGGTTTAGGGTCCAGGTGAGGGTACGGCAACGCTTTAGGGGGAGCGTGCGTGTGAGGGCGCGGGTTAGTGTTAGCGTACGGGTTAGGATTAGGGGACGTGTGAGGGTCAGGCTTCGGGGAAGTGTTAGGGTTAGGGTTCGGGCTAGGGATAGGTTTAGGGGATGGGGACGGTTTAGGTTCCAGGTGAGGGTACGGCAACGCTTTACGGGGAGCGTGCGTGTGAGGGCGCGGGTTAGTGTTAGCGTACGGGTGAGGATTAGGGTACGTGTGAGGGTCAGGTTTCGGGGAAGGGTTAGGGTTAGGGTTCGGGCTAGGGTTAGGGTTAGGGGACGGGGACGGTTTAGGGTCCAGTTGAGGGTACGGCAACGCTTTAGGGGGAGCGTGCGTGTGAGGGCGCGGGTTAGTTTTAGCGTACGGGTTAGGATTAGGGGACGTGTGAGGGTCAGGCTTCGGGGAAGTGTTAGGGTTAGGGTTCGGGCTAGGGTTAGGGTTAGGGGATGGGGACGGTTTAGGGTCCAGGTGAGGGTACGGCAACGCTTTAGGGGGAGCGTGCGTGTGAGGGCGCGGGGTAGTGTTAGCGTACGGCTTAGGATTAGGGGACGGGTGAGGGTCAGGCTTCGGGGAAGGGTTAGGGTTAGGGTTCGGGCTAGGGTTAGGGTTACAGGACGGGGACGGTTTAGGGTCCAGGTGAGGGTACGGCAACGCTTTAGGGGGAGCGTGCGTGTGAGGGCGCGGGTTAGTGTTAGCGTACGGGTTAGGATTAGGGGACGTGTGAGGATCAGGCTTCGGGGAAGTGTTAGGGTTAGGGTTCGGGCTAGGGATAGGTTTAGGGGATGGGGACGGTTTAGGTTCCAGGTGAGGGTACGGCAACGCTTTACGGGGAGCGTGCGTGTGAGGGCGCGGGTTAGTGTTAGCGTACGGGTGAGGATTAGGGTACGTGTGAGGGTCAGGTTTCGGGGAAGGGTTAGGGTTAGGGTTCGGGCTAGGGTTAGGGTTAGGGGACGGGGACGGTTTAGGGTCCAGTTGAGGGTACGGCAACGCTTTAGGGGGAGCGTGCGTGTGAGGGCGCGGGTTAGTTTTAGCGTACGGGTTAGGATTAGGGGACGTGTGAGGGTCAGGCTTCGGGGAAGTGTTAGGGTTAGGGTTCGGGCTAGGGTTAGGGTTAGGGGATGGGGACGGTTTAGGGTCCAGGTGAGGGTACGGCAACGCTTTAGGGGGAGCGTGCGTGTGAGGGCGCGGGTTAGTGTTAGCGTACGGGGTAGGATTAGGGGACGGGTGAGGGTCAGGCTTCGGGGAAGGGTTAGGGTTAGGGTTCGGGCTAGGGTTAGGGTTAGGGGACGGGGACGGTTTAGCGTCCAGGTGAGGGTACGGCAACGCTTTAGGGGGAGCGTGCGTGTGAGGGCGCGGGTTAGTGTTAGCGTACGGGTTAGGATTAGGGGACAGGTGACGGTCAGGCTTCGGGGAAGGGTTAGGGTTAGGGTTCGGGCTAGGGTTAGGGTTAGGGGACGGGGACGGTTTAGGGTCCAGGAGAGGGTACGGCAACGCTTTAGGGGGAGCGTGCGTGTGAGGGCGCGGGTTAGTGTTAGCGTACGGGTTAGGATTAGGGGACGGGTGAGGGTCAGGCTTCGGGGAAGGGTTAGGGTTAGGGTTGGGGCTAGGGTTAGGGTTAGGGGACGGGGACGGTTTAGGGTCCAGGTGAGGGTACGGCAACGCTTTAGGGGGAGCGTGCGTGTGAGGGTGCGGGTTAGTGTTAGCGTACGGGTTAGGATTAGGGGACGGGTGAGGGTCAGGCTTCGGGGAAGGGTTAGGGTTAGGGTTCGGGCTAGGGTTAGGGTTAGGGGACTGGGACGGTTTAGGGTCCAGGTGAGGGTACGGCAACACTTTAGGGGGAGCGTGCGTGTGAGGGCGCGGGTTAGTGTTAGCGTACGGGTTAGGATTAGTGGATGGGTGAGGGTCAGGCTTCGGGGAAGGGTTAGGGTTAGGGTTCGGGCTAGGGTCAGGGTTAGGGGACGGGGACGGTTTAGGGTCCAGGTGAGTGTACGGCAACGCTTTAGGGGGAGTGTGCGTGTGAGGGCGCGGGTTAGTGTTAGTGTACGGGTTAGGATTAGGGGACGAGGGAGGGTCAGGCTTCGGGGAAGCGTTACGGTTAGGGTTCGGGCTAGGGTTAGGGTTAGGGGACGGGGACGGTTTAGGGTCCAGGAGAGGGTACGGCAACGCTTTTGGCAGAGCGAGCGTGTGAGGGCGCGGGTTAGTGTTAGCGTACGGGTGAGGATTAGGGTACGTGTGAGGGTCAGGCTTCGGGGAAGGGTTAGGGTTAGGGTTCGGGCTAGGGTTAGGGTTAGGGGACGGGGACGGTTTAGGGTCCAGGTGAGGGTACGGCAACGCTTTAGGGGGAGCGTGCGTGTGAGGGTGCGGGTTAGTGTTAGCGTACGGGTTAGGATTAGGGGACGTGTGAGGGTCAGGCTTCGGGGAAGGGTTAGGGTTAGGGTTCGGGCTAGGGTTAGGGTTAGGGGACGGGGACGGTTTAGGGTCCAGGTGAGGGTACGGCAACGCTTTAGGGGGAGCGTGCGTGTGGGGGCGCGGGTTAGTTTTAGCGTACGGGTTAGGATTAGGGGACGGGTGAGGGTCAGGCTTCGGGGAAGGGTTAGGGTTAGGGTTCGGGCTAGGGTTAGGGTTAGGATCGGGGACGGTTTAGGGTCCAGGTGAGGGTACTGCAACGCTTTAGGGGTAGCGTGCGTGTGAGGGCGTGGGTTAGTGTTAGCGTACGGGTTAGGATTAGGGGACGGGTGAGGGTCAGGCTTCGGGGAAGGGTTAGGGTTAGGGTTCGGTCTAGGGTTAGGGTTAGGGGACGGGGACGGTTTAGGGTCCAGGTGAGGGTACGGCAACGCTTTAGGGGGAGCGTGCGTGTGAGGGCGCGGGTTAGTGTTAGCGTACGGGTTAGGATTAGGGGACGTGTGAGGGTCAGGCTTCGGGGAAGGGTTAGGGTTAGGGTTCGGGCTAGGGTTAGGGTTAGGGGATGGGGACGGTTTAGGGTCCAGGTGAGGGTACGGCAACGCTTTAGGGGGAGCGTGCGAGTGAGGGCGCGGGTTAGTGTTAGCGCACGGGTTAGGATTAGGGGACGGGTGAGGGTCAGGCTTCGGGGAAGGTTTAGGGTTAGGTTTCGGGCTAGGGTTAGGGTTAGGACCGGGGACGGTTTAGGGTCCAGGTGAGGGTACGGCAACGCTTTAGGGGGAGCGTGCGTGTGAGGGCGCGGGTTAGTGTTAGCGTACGGGTTAGGATTAGGGGACGGGGGAGGGTCAGGCTTCGGGGAAGGGTTAGGGTTAGGGTTCGGGCTAGGGTTAGGGTTAGGGGACGGGGACGGTTTAGGGTCCAGGTGAGTGTACGGCAACGCTTTGGGGGAGCGTGCGTGTGAGAGCGCGGGGTAGTGTTAGCGTACGGGTTAGGATTATGGGACGGGTGAGGGTCAGGCTTCGGGGAAGGGTTAGGGTTAGGGTTCGGGCTAGGGTTAGGGTTAGGGGACGGGGACGGTTTAGGGTCCAGGTGAGGGTACGGCAACGCTTTAGGGGGAGCGTGCGTGTGAGGGCGCGGGTTAGTGTTAGCGTACGGGTTAGGATTAGGGGACGGGTGAGGGTCAGGCTTCGGGGAAGGGTTAGGGTTAGGGTTCGGGCTAGGGTTAGGGTTAGGGGACGGGGACGGTTTAGGGTCCAGGTGAGGGTACGGCAACGCTTTAGGGGGAGCGTGCGTGTGAGGGCGTGGGTTAGTGTTAGCGTACGGGTGAGGATTAGGGGACGGGTAAGGGTCAGGCTTCGGGGAAGGGTTAGGGTAAGGGTTCGGGCTAGGGTTAGGGTTAGGGGACGGGGACGGTTTAGGGTCCAGGTGAGGGTACGGCAACGCTTTAGGGGGAGCGTGCGTGTGAGGGCGCGGGTTAGTGTTAGCGTACATGTTAGGATTAGTGGATGGGTGAGGGTCATGCTTCGGGGAAGAGTTAGGGTTAGGGTTCGGGCTAGGGTTAGGGTTAGGGGACGGGGACGGTTTAGGGTCCAGGTGAGGGTACGGCAACGCTTTAGGGGGAGCGTGCGTGTGAGGGCGCGGGTTAGTGTTAGCGTACGGTTTAGGATTAGGGGACGGGTGAGGGTCAGGCTTCGCGGAAGGGTTAGGGTTAGGGTTCGGGCTAGGGTTAGGGTTAGGGGACGGGGACGGTTTAGGGTCCAGGTGAGGGTACGGCAACGCTTTAGGGGGAGCGTGCGTGTGAGGGCGCGGGTTAGTGTTAGCGTACGGGTTAGGATTAGGGGACGGGTGAGGGGGAGGCTTCGGGGAAGGGTTAGTGTTAGGGTTCGGGCTAGGGTTAGGTTTAGGGGACGGGGACGGTTTAGGGTCCAGGTGAGGGTACGGCAATGCTTTAGGGGGAGCGTGTGTGTGAGGGCGCGGGTTAGTGTTAGCGTACGGGTTAGGATTAGGGGACGGGTGAGGGTCAGGCTTCGGGGAAGGGTTAGGGTTAGGGTTCGGGCTAGGGTTAGGGTTAGGGGACGGTTTAGGGTCCAGGTGAGGGTACGGCAACGCTTTAGTGGCAGCGTGCGTGTGAGGGCGCGGGTTAGTGTTAGCGTACGGGTTAGGATTAGGGGACGGGTGAGGGTCAGGCTTCGGGGAAGGGTTAGGGTTAGGGTTCGGGCTAGGGTTAGGGTTAGGGGACGGGGACGGTTTAGGGTCCAGGTGAGGGTACGGCAACGCTTTAGGGGGAGCGTGCGTGTGAGGGCGCAGGGCAGTGTTAGCGTACGTGTTAGGATTATGGGACGGGTGAGGGTCAGGCTTCGGGGAAGTGTTAGGGTTAGGGTTCGGGCTAGGGTTAGGGTTAGGGGACGGGGACGGTTTAGGGTCCAGGTGAGGGTACGGCAACGCTTTAGGGGGAGCGTGCGTGTGAGGGCGCGGGTTAGTGTTACCGTATGGGTTAGGATTAGGGGACGGGTGAGGGTCAGGCTTCGGGGAAGTGTTAGGGTTAGGGTTCGGGCTAGGGTTAGGGTTAGGGGACGGGGACGGTTTAGGGTCCAGGTGAGGGTACCGCAACGCTTTAGGGGGAGCGTGCGTGTGAGGGCGCGGGCTAGTGTTAGCGTACGGGTTAGGATTAGGGGACGGGTGAGGGTTAGGCTTCGGGGAAGTGTTAGGGTTAGGGTTCGGGCTAGGGTTAGTGTTAGGGGACGGGGACGGTTTAGGGTCCAGGTGAGGGTACGGCAACGCTTTAGGGGGAGCGTGCGTGTGAGGGCACGGGTTAGTGTTAGCGTACGGGTTAGGATTAGGGGACGGGTGAGGGTCAGGCTTCGGGGAAGGGTTAGGGTTAGGGTTCGGGCTAGGGTTAGGGTTAGGGGACGGGGACGGTTTAGGGTCCAGGTGAGGGTACGGCAACGCTTTAGGGGGAGCGTGCGTGTGAGGGCGCGGGTTAGTGTTAGCGTACGGGTTAGGATTAGGGGACGGGTGAGGGCCAGGCTTCGGGGAAGGGTTAGGGTTAGGGTTCGGGCTAGGGTTAGGGTTAGGGGATGGGGACGGTTTCGGGTCCAGGTGAGGGTACGGCAACGCTTTAGGGGGAGCGTGCGTGTGAGGGCGCGTGTTAGTGTTAGCGTACGGGTTAGGATTAGGGGACGGGTGAGGGTCAGGCTTCGGGGAAGGGTTAGGGTTAGGGTTCGGGCTAGGGTTAGCGTTAGGGGACGGGGACGGTTTCGGGTCCAGCTGAGGGTACGGCAACGCTTTAGGGGGAGCGTGCGTGTGAAAGCGCGGGTTAGTGTTAGCGTACGGGTTAGGATTAGGGGACGGGTGAGGGTCAGGCTTCGGGGAAGGGTTAGGGTTAGGGTTCGGGCTAGGGTTAGGGTTAGGGGACGGGGACGGTTTAGGGTCCAGGTGAGGGTACGGCAACGCTTTAGGGGGAGCGTGCGTGTGAGGGCGCGGGTTAGTGTTAGCGTACGGGTTAGGATTAGGGTACGGGTGAGGGTCAGGCTTCGGGGAAGGGTTAGGGTTAGCGTTCGGGCTAGGGTTAGGGTTAGGGGACGGGGACGGTTTAAGGTCCAGGTGAGGGTACGGCAACGCTTTAGGGGGAGCGTGCGTGTGAGGGCGCGGGTTAGTGTTAGCGTACGGGTTAGGATTAGGGGACGGGTGAGGGTCAGGCTTCGGGGAATGTTTAGGGTTAGGGTTCGGGCTAGGGTTAGGGTTAGGGGACGGGGACGGTTTAGGGTCCAGGTGAGGGTACGGCAATGCTTTAGGGGGAGCGTGTGTGTGAGGGCACGGTTTAGTGTTAACGTACGGGTTAGGATTAGGGGACGGGTGAGGGTCAGGCTTCGGGGAAGGGTTAGGGTTAGGGTTCGGCTAGGGTTAGGGTTAGGGGACGGGGACGGTTTAGGGTCCAGTTGAGGGTACGGCAACACTTTAGGGGGAGCATGCGTGTTAGGGCGCTGGTTAGTGTTAGCGTACGGTTTAGGATTAGGGGACAGGTGAGGGTCAGGCTTCGGGGAAGGGTTAGGGTTAGGGTCCGGGCTAGGGATAGGGTTACGGGACGGGGACGGTTTAGGGTCCAGGTGAGGGTACGGCAACGCTTTAGGGGGAGCGTTTGTGTGAGGGCGCGGGTTAGTGTTAGCGTACGGATTAGGATTAGGGTACGGGTGAGGGTCAGGCTTCGGGGAAGAGTTAGGGTTAGGGTTCGGGGTAGGGTTAGGGTTAGGGGACGGGGACGGTTTAGGGTCCAGGTGAGGGTACGTCAACGCTTTAGGGGGAGCGTGCGTGTGAGGGCGCGGGTTAGTGTTAGCGTACGGGTTAGGATTAGGGGACGGGTGAGGGTCAGGCTTCGGGGAAGGGTTAGGGTTAGGGTTCGGGCTAGGGTTAGGGTTAGGGGACGGGGACGGTTTAGGGTCCAGGTGAGGGTACGGCAACGCTTTAGGGGGAGCGTGCGTGTGAGGGCGCGGGTTAGTGTTAGCGTACGGGTTAGAATTAGGGGACGGGTGACGGTCAGGCTTCGGGGAAGGGATAGGGTTAGGGTTCGGGCTAGGGTTAGGGTTAGGGGATGGGGACGGTTTAGGGTCCAGGTGAGGGTACGGCAACGCTTTAGGGGGAGCGTGCGTGTGAGGGCGCGGGTTAGTGTTAGCGTACGGGTTAGGATTAGGGTACGGGTGAGGGTCAGGCTTCGGGGAACGGTTAGGGTTATGGTTCGGGCTAGGGTTAGGGTTAGGGGACGGGGACGGTTTAGGGTCCAGGTGAGGGTACGGCAACGCTTTAGGGGGAGCGTGCGTGTGACGCCGCGGGTTAGTGTTAGCGTACGGGTTAGGATTAGGGGACGGGTGAGGGTCAGGCTTCGGGGAAGGGTTAGGGTTAGGGTTAGGGGACGGGGACGGTTTAGGGTCCAGGTGAGGGTACGGCAACGCTTTAGGTGAAGCGTGCGTGTGATGGCGCGGGGTAGTGTTAGCGTACGTGTTAGGATTAGGGGACGGGTGAGGGTCAGGCTTCGGGGAAGGGTTACGGTTAGGGTTCGGGCTAGGGTTAGGGTTAGGGGACGGGGACGGTTTAGGGTCCAGGTGAGGGTACGGCAACGCTTTAGGGGGAGCGTGCGTGTGAGGGCGCGGGTTAGTGTTAGCGTACGGGTTAGGATTAGGGGACGGGTGAGGGTCAGGCTTCGGGGAAGTGTTAGCGTTAGGGTTCAGGCTAGGGTTAGGGTTAGGGGACGGGGACGGTTTAGTGTCCAGGTGAGGGTACGGCAACGCTTTAGGGGGAGCGTGCGTGTGAGGGCGCGGGTTAGTGTTAGCGTACGGGTTAGGATTAGGGGACGGTTGAGGGTCAGGCTTCGGGGAAGGGTTAGGGTTAGGGTTCGGGCTAGGGTTAGGGTTAGGGGACGGGGACGGTTTAGGGTCCAGGTGAGTGTACGGCAACGCTTTAGGGGGATCGTGCGTGTGAGGGCGTGGGTTAGTGTTAACGTACGGGTTAGGATTAGGGGACGGGTGAGGGTCAGGCTTCGGGGAAGGGTTAGGGTTAGGGTTCGGGCTAGGGTTAGGGTTCGGGGACGGGGACGGTTTAGGGTCCAGGTGAGGGTACGGCAACGCTTTAGGGGGAGCGTGCGTGTGAGGGCGCATGTTAGTGTTAGCGTACGGGTTAGGATTAGGGGACGGGTGAGGGTCAGGCTTCGGGGAAGGGATAGAGTTAGGGTTCGGGCTAGGGTTAGGGTTAGGGGACGGGGACGGTTTCGGGTCCAGGTGAGGGTACGGCAACACTTTAGGGGGAGCGTGCGTGTGAGAGCACGGGTTAGTGTTAGCGTACGGGTTAGGATTAGGGGACGGGTGAGGGTCAGGCTTCGGGGAAGCGTTAGAGTTAGGGTTCGACTAGGGTTAGGGTTAGGGGACGGGGACGGTTTATGGTCCAGGTGAGGGTACGGCAAAGCTTTAGGGGGAGCGTGCGTGTGAGGGCGCGGGTTAGTGTTAGCGTATGGGTTAGGATTAGGGGACGGGTGAGGGTCAGGCTTCGGGGAAGGGTTAGGGTTAGGGTTCGGGCTAGGGTTAGGGTTAGGGGACGGGGACGGTTTAGGGTCCAGGTGAGGGTACGGCAACGCTTTAGGGGGAGCGTGCGTGTGAGGGCGCGGGTTAGTGTTAGTGTACGGGTTAGGTTTAGGGGACGGGTGAGTGTCAGGCTTCGGGGAAGGGTTAGGGTTAGGGTTCGGGCTAGGGTTACGGTTAGGGGACGGGGACGGTTTAGGGTCCAGGTGAGCATACGGCAATGCTTTAGGGGGAGCGTGCGTGTGAGGGCGCGGGTTAGTGTTAGCGTACGGGTTAGGATTAGGGGACGGGTGAGGGTCAGGCTTCGGGGAAGGGTTAGGGTTAGGGTTCGGGCTAGGGTTACGGTTAGGGGACGGGGACGGTTTAGGGTCCAGGTGAGGGTACGGCAACGCTTTAGGGGGAGCGTGCGTGTGAGGGCGCGGGTTAGTGTTAGCGTACGTGTTAGGATTAGGGTACGGGTGAGGGTCAGGCTTCGGGGAAGGGTTAGGGTTAGGTTTCGGGCTAGGGTTAGGGTTAGGGGAGGGGGACGGTTTAAGGTCCAGGTGAGGGTACGGCAACGCTTTAGGGGGAGCGTGCGTGTGAGGGCGCGGGTTAGTGTTAGCGTACGGGTTAGGATTAGGGGACGGGTGAGGGTCAGGCTTCGGGGAAGGGTTAGGGTTAGGGTTCGGGCTAGGGTTAGGGTTACGGGACGGGGACGGTTTAGGGTCCAGGTGAGGGTACGGTAATGCTTTAGGGGGAGCGTGCATGTGAGGGCGCGGGTTAGTGTTAGCGTACGGGTTAGGATTAGGGGACGGGTGAGGGTCAGGCTTCGGGGAAGGGTTAGGGTTAGGGTTCGGGCTAGGGTTAGGGTTAGGGGACGGGGACGGTTTAGGGTCCAGGTGAGGGTACGGCAACGCTTTAGGGGGAGCGTGCGTGTGAGGGCGCGGGTTAGTGTTAGCGTACGTGTTAGGATTAGGGTACGGGTGAGGGTCAGGCTTCGGGGAAAGGTTAGGGTTAGGGTTCGGGCTAGGGTTAGGGTTAGGGGACGGGGACGGTTTAGGGTCCAGGTGAGGGTACGGCAACGCTTTAGGGGGAGCGTGCGTGTGAGGGCGCGGGTTAGTGTTAGCGTACGGGTTAGGATTAGGGGACGGGTGAGGGTCAGGCTTCGGGGAAGGGTTAGGGTTAGGGTTCGGGCTAGGGTTAGGGTTAGGGGACGGTTTAGGGTCCAGGTGAGGGTACGGCAACGCTTTAGTGGCAGCGTGCGTGTGAGGGCGCGGGTTAGTGTTAGCGTACGGGTTAGGATTAGGGGACGGGTGAGGGTCAGGCTTCGGGGAAGGGTTAGGGTTAGGGTTCGGGCTAGGGTTAGGGTTAGGGGACGGGGACGGTTTAGGGTCCAGGTGAGGGTACGGCAACGCTTTAGGGGGAGCGTGCGTGTGAGGGCGCAGGGTAGTGTTAGCGTACGGGTTAGGATTATGGGACGGGTGAGGGTCAGGCTTCGGGGAAGGGTTAGGGTTAGGGTTCGGGCTAGGGTTAGGGTTAGGGGACGGGGACGGTTTAGGGTCCAGGTGAGGGTACGGCAACGCTTTAGGGGGAGCGTGCGTGTGAGGGCGCGGGTTAGTGTTACCGTATGGGTTAGGATTAGGGGACGGGTGAGGGTCAGGCTTCGGGGAAGTGTTAGGGTTAGGGTTCGGGCTAGGGTTAGGGTTAGGGGACGAGGACGGTTTAGGGTCCAGGTGAGGGTACGGCAACGCTTTAGGGGGAGCGTGCGTGTGAGAGCACGGGTTAGTGTTAGCGTATGGGTTAGGATTAGGGGACGGGTGAGGGTCAGGCTTCGGGGAAGGGTTAGGGTTAGGGTTCGGGCTAGGGTTAGGGTTAGGGGACGGGGATGGTTTATAGTCCAGGTGAGGGTACGGCAACGCTTTAGGGGGAGCGTGCGTGTGAGGGCGAGCGTTAGTGTTAGCGTACGGCTTAGGATTAGGGGACGGGTGAGGGTCAGGCTTCGGGGAAGGGTTAGGGTTAGGGTTCGGGCTAGGGTTAGGGTTAGGGGACGGGGACGGTTTAGGGTCCAGGTGAGGGTACGGCAACGCTTTAGGGGGAGCGTGCGTGTGAGGGCGCGGTTTAGTGTTAGCGTACGGGTCAGGATTAGGGGACGGGTGAGGGTCAGGCTTCGGGGAAGGGTTAGGGTTAGGGTTCGGGCTAGGGTTAGGGTTAGGGGACGGGGACGGTTTAGGGTCCAGGTGAGGGTACGGCAACGCTTTATGGGGGAGCGTGCGTGTGAGGGCACAGGGTAGTGTTAGCGTACGGGTTAGTATTATGGGACGGGTGAGGGTCAAGCTTCGGGGAAGGGTTAGGGTTAGGGTTCGGGCTAGGGTTAGGGTTAGGGGACGGGGACGGTTTAGGGTCCAGGTGAGGGTACGGCAACGCTTTAGGGGGAGCGTGCGTGTGAGGGCGCGGGTTAGTGTTAGTGTACGGGTTAGGATTAAGGGACGGGGGAGGGTCAGGCTTCGGGGAAGGGTTAGGGTTAGGGTTCGGGCTAGGGTTAGGGTTAGGGGATGGGGACGGTTTAGGGTACAGGTGAGGGTACGGCAACGCTTTAGGGGGAGTGTGCATGTGAGGGCGCGGGTTAGTGTTAGCGTACGGGTTAGGATTAGGGGACGGGTGAGGGTCAGGCTTCGGGGAATTGTTAGGGTTAGGGTTAGGGGACGGGGACGGTTTAGGGTCCAGGTGAGGGTACGGCAACGCTTTAGGGGGAGCGTGCGTGTGAGGGCGCGGGTTAGTGTTAGCGTACGGGTTAGGATTAGGGGACGGGTGAGGGTCAGGCTTCGGGGAAGTGTTAAGGTTAGGGTTCAGGCTAGGGTTAGGGTTAGGGGACGGGGACGGTTTAGTGTCCAGGTGAGGGTACGGCAACGCTTTAGGGGGAGCGTGCGTGTGAGGGCGCGGGTTAGTGTTAGCGTACGGGTTAGGATTAGGGGACGGGTGAGGGTCAGGCTTCGGGGAAGGGTTAGGGTTAGGGTTCGGGCTAGGGTTAGGGTTAGGGGACGGGGACGGTTTAGGGTCCAGGTGAGGGTACGGCAACGCTTTAGGGGGAGTGTGCTTGTGAGGGCGTGGGTTAGTGTTAGCGTACGGGTTAGGATTAGGGGACGGGTGAGGGTCAGGCTTCGGGGAAGGGTTAGGGTTAGGGTTCGGGCTAGGGTTAGGGTTCGGGGACGGGGACGGTTTAGGGTCCAGGTGAGGGTACGGCAACGCTTTAGGGGGAGCGTGCGTGTGAGGGCGCGTGTTAGTGTTAGCGTACGGGTTAGGATTAGGGGACGGGTGAGGGTCAGGCTTCGGAGAAGGGTTAGGGTTAGGGTTCGGGCTAGGGTTAGGGTTAGGGGACGGGGACGGTTTAGGGTCCAGGTGAGGGTACGGTAATGCTTTAGGGGGAGCGTGCATGTGAGGGCGCGGGTTAGTGTTAGCGTACGGGTTAGGATTAGGGGACGGGTGAGGGTCAGGCTTCGGGGAAGGGTTAGGGTTAGGGTTCGGGCTAGGGTTAGGGTTAGGGGACGGGGACGGTTTAGGGTCCAGGTGAGGGTACGGCAACGCTTTAGGGGGAGCGTGCGTGTGAGGGCGCGGGTTAGTGTTAGCGTACGTGTTAGGATTAGGGTACGGGTGAATGTCAGGCTTCGGGGAAGGGTTAGGGTTAGGGTTTGGGCTAGGGTTAGGGTTAGGGGACGGGGACGGTTTAGGGTCCAGGTGAGGGTACGGCAACGCTTTAGGGGGAGCGTGCATGTCAGGGCGCGGGTTAGTGTTAGCGTACGGGTTAGGATTAGGGGACGGGTGAGGGTCAGGCTTCGGGGAAGGGTTAGGGTTAGGGTTCGGGCTAGGGTTAGGGTTAGGGGACGGTTTAGGGTCCAGGTGAGGGTACGGCAACGCTTTAGTGGCAGCGTGCGTGTGACGGCGCGGGTTAGTGTTAGCGTACTGGTTAGGATTAGGGGACGGGTGAGGGTCAGGCTTCGGGGAAGGGTTAGGGTTAGGGTTCGGGCTAGGGTTAGGGTTAGGGGACGGGGACGGTTTAGGGTCCAGGTGAGGGTACGGCAACGCTTTAGGGGGAGCGTGCGTGTGAGGGCGCGGTTTAGTGTTAGCGTACGGGTCAGGATTAGGGGACGGGTGAGGGTCAGGCTTCGGGGAAGGGTTAGGGTTAGGGTTCGGGCTAGGGATAGGGTTAGGGGACGGGGACGGTTTAGGGTCCAGGTGAGGGTACGGCAACGCTTTATGGGGGAGCGTGCGTGTGAGGGCACAGGGTAGTGTTAGCGTACGGGTTAGTATTATGGGACGGGTGAGGGTCAAGCTTCGGGCAAGGGTTAGGGTTAGGGTTCGGGCTAGGGTTAGGGTTAGGGGACGGGGACGGTTTAGGGTCCAGGTGAGGGTACGGCAACGCTTTAGGGTGAGCGTGCGTGTGAGGGCGCGGGTTAGTGTTAGTGTACGGGTTAGGATTAAGGGACGGGGGAGGGTCAGGCTTCGGGGAAAGGTTAGGGTTAGGGTTCGGGCTAGGGTTAGGGTTAGGGGATGGGGACGGTTTAGGGTACAGGTGAGGGTACGGCAACGCTTTAGGGGGAGTGTGCATGTGAGGGCGCGGGTTAGTGTTAGCGTACGGGTTAGGATTAGGGGACGGGTGAGGGTCAGGCTTCGGGGAATTGTTAGGGTTAGGGTTAGGGGACGGGGACGGTTTAGGGTCCAGGTGAGGGTACGGCAACGCTTTAGGGGGAGCGTGCGTGTGAGGGCGCGGGTTAGTGTTAGCGTACGGGTTAGGATTAGGGGACGGGTGAGGGTCAGGCTTCGGGGAAGTGTTAAGGTTAGGGTTCAGGCTAGGGTTAGGGTTAGGGGACGGGGACGGTTTAGTGTCCAGGTGAGGGTACGGCAACGCTTTAGGGGGAGCGTGCGTGTGAGGGCGCGGGTTAGTGTTAGCGTACGGGTTAGGATTAGGGGACGGGTGAGGGTCAGGCTTCGGGGAAGGGTTAGGGTTAGGGTTCGGGCTAGGGTTAGGGTTAGGGGACGGGGACGGTTTAGGGTCCAGGTGAGGGTACGGCAACGCTTTAGGGGGAGTGTGCGTGTGAGGGCGTGGGTTAGTGTTAGCGTACGGGTTAGGATTAGGGGACGGGTGAGGGTCAGGCTTCGGGGAAGGGTTAGGGTTAGGGTGCGGGCTAGGGTTAGGGTTCGGGGACGGGGACGGTTTAGGGTCCAGGTGAGGGTACGGCAACGCTTTAGGGGGAGCGTGCGTGTGAGGGCGCGTGTTAGTGTTAGCGTACGGGTTAGGATTAGGGGACGGGTGAGGGTCAGGCTTCGGAGAAGGGTTAGGGTTAGGGTTCGGGCTAGGGTTAGGGTTAGGGGACGGGGACGGTTTAGGGTCCAGGTGAGGGTACGGTAATGCTTTAGGGGGAGCGTGCATGTGAGGGCGCGGGTTAGTGTTAGCGTACGGGTTAGGATTAGGGGACGGGTGAGGGTCAGGCTTCGGGGAAGGGTTAGGGTTAGGGTTCGGGCTAGGGTTAGGGTTAGGGGACGGGGACGGTTTAGGGTCCAGGTGAGGGTACGGCAACGCTTTAGGGGGAGCGTGCGTGTGAGGGCGCGGGTTAGTGTTAGCGTACGTGTTAGGATTAGGGTACGGGTGAATGTCAGGCTTCGGGGAAGGGTTAGGTTTAGGGTTCGGGCTAGGGTTAGGGTTAGGGGACGGGGACGGTTTAGGGTCCAGGTGAGGGTACGGCAACGCTTTAGGGGGAGCGTGCGTGTCAGGGCGCGGGTTAGTGTTAGCGTACGGGTTAGGATTAGGGGACGGGTGAGGGTCAGGCTTCGGGGAAGGGTTAGGGTTAGGGTTCGGGCTAGGGTTAGGGTTAGGGGACGGTTTAGGGTCCAGGTGAGGGTACGGCAACGCTTTAGTGGCAGCGTGCGTGTGACGGCGCGGGTTAGTGTTAGCGTACGGGTTAGGATTAGGGGACGGGTGAGGGTCAGGCTTCGGGGAAGGGTTAGGGTTAGGGTTCGGGCTAGGGTTAGGGTTAGGGGATGGGGACGGTTTAGGGTCCAGGTGAGGGTACGGCAACGCTTTAGGGGGAGCGTGCGTGTGGGGGCGCGCGTTAGGGTTAGCGTACGGCTTAGGATTAGGGGACGGGTGAGGGTCAGGCTTCGGGGAAGGGTTAGGGTTAGGGTTCGGGCTAGGGTTAGGGTTAGGGGACGGGGACGGTTTAGGGTCCAGGTGAGGGTACGGCAACGCTTTAGGGGGAGCGTGCGTGTGAGGGCGCGGGTTAGTGTTAGCGTACGGGTTAGGATTAGGGGACGGGTGAGGGTCAGGCTTCGGGGAAGGGTTAGGGTTAGGGTTCGGGCTAGGTTTAGGGTTAGGGGACGGGGACGGTTTAGGGTCCAGGTGAGGGTACGGCAACGCTTTAGGGGGAGCGTGCGTGTGAGGGCGCGGGTTAGTGTTAGCGTACGGGTTAGGATTAGGGGACGGGTGAGGGTCAGGCTTCGGGGAAGGGTTAGGGTTAGGGTTCGGGCTAGGGTTAGGGTTAGGGGACGGGGACGGTTTCGGGTCCAGGTGAGGGTACGGCAACGCTTTAGGGGGAGCGTGCGTGTGAGGGCTCGGGGTAGTGTTATCGTACGGGATAGGATTAGGGGACGGGTGAGGGTCAGGCTTCGGGGAAGGGTTAGGGTTAGGGTTCGGGCTAGGGTTAGGGTTAGGGGATGGGGACGGTTTAGGGTCCAGGTGAGGGTACGGCAACGCTTTAGGGGGACCGTGCGTGTGAGGGCGCGGGTTAGTGTTAGCGTACGGGTTAGGATTATGGGACGGGTGAGGGTCAGGCTTCGGGGAAGGGTTAGGGTTAGGGTTCGGGCTAGGGTTAGGGCTAGGGGACGGGGACGGTTTAGGGTCCAGGTGAGGGTACCGCAACGCTTTAGGGGGAGCGTGCGTGTGAGGGCGCGGGCTAGTGTTAGCGTACGGGTTAGGATTAGGGGACGGGTGAGGGTTAGGCTTCGGGGAAGTGTTAGGGTTAGGGTTCGGGCTAGGGTTAGTGTTAGGGGACGGGGACGGTTTAGGGTCCAGGTGAGGGTACGGCAACGCTTTAGGGGGAGCGTGCGTGTGAGGGCACGGGTTAGTGTTAGGGTACGGGTTAGGATTAGGGGACGGGTGAGGGTCAGGCTTCGGGGAAGGGTTAGGGTTAGGGTTCGGGCTAGGGTTAGGGTTAGGGGACGGGGACGGTTTAGGGTCCAGGTGAGGGTACGGCAACGCTTTAGGGGGAGCGTGCGTGTGAGGGCGCGGGTTAGTGTTAGCGTACGGGTTAGGATTAGGGGACGGGTGAGGGCCAGGCTTCGGGGAAGTGTTAGGGTTAGGGTTCGGGCTAGGGTTAGGGTTAGGGGATGGGGACGGTTTCGGGTCCAGGTGAGGGTACGGCAACGCTTTAGGGGGAGCGTGCGTGTGAGGGCGCGGGTTAGTGTTAGCGTACGGGTTAGGATTAGGGGACGGGTGAGGGTCAGGCTTCGGGGAAGGGTTAGGGTTAGGGTTCGGGCTACGGTTAGGGTTAGGGGACGGGGACGGTTTCGGGTCCAGGTGAGGGTACGGCAACGCTTTAGGGGGAGCGTGCGTGTGAGGGCTCGGGTTAGTGTTAGCGTACGGGTTAGGATTTGGGGACGGTTGAGGGTCAGGCTTCGGGGATGGGTTAGAGTTAGGGTTCGGGCTACGGTTAGGGTTAGGGGATGGGGACGGTTTAGGGTCCAGGTGAGGGTACGGCAACGTTTTAGGGGGAGCGTGCGTGTGAGGGTGCGGGTTAGTGTTAGCGTACGGGTTAGGATTAGGGGACGGGTGAGGGTCAGGCTTCGGGGAAGGGTTAGGGTTAGGGTTCGGGCTAGGGTTAGGGTTCGGGGACGGGGACGGTTTAGGGTCCAGGTGAGGGTACGGCAACGCTTTAGGGGGAGCGTGCATGTGAGGGCGCGTGTTAGTGTTAGCGTACGGGTTAGGATTAGGGGACGGGTGAGGGTCAGGCTTCGGGGAAGGGTTAGGGTTAGGGTTCGGGCTAGGGTTAGGGTTAGGGGACGGGGACGGTTTCGGGTCCAGGTGAGGGTACGGCAACGCTTTAGGGGGAGCGTGCGTGTGAAAGCGCGGGTTAGTGTTAGCGTACGGGTTAGGATTAGGGGACGGGTGAGGGTCAGGCTTCGGGGAAGGGTTAGGGTTAGGGTTCGGGCTAGGGTTAGGGTTAGGGGACGGGGACGGTTTAGGGTCCAGGTGAGGGTACGGCAACGCTTTAGGGGGAGCGTGCGTGTGAGGGCGCGGGTTAGTGTTAGCGTACGGGTTAGGATTAGGGTACGGGTGAGGGTCAGGCTTCGGGGAAGGGTTAGGGTTAGCGTTCGGGCTAGGGTTAGGGTTAGGGGAGGGGGACGGTTTAAGGTCCAGGTGAGGGTACGGCAACGCTTTAGGGGGAGCGTGCGTGTGAGGGCGCGGGTTAGTGTTAGCGTACGGGTTAGGATTAGGGGACGGGTGAGGGTCAGGCTTCGGGGAATGTTTAGGGTTAGGGTTCGGGCTAGGGTTAGGGTTAGGGGACGGGGACGGTTTAGGGTCCAGGTGAGGGTACGGCAACGCTTTAGCGGGAGCGTGTGTGTGAGGGCACGGTTTAGTGTTAACGTACGGGTTAGGATTAGGGGACGGGTGAGGGTCAGGCTTCGGGGAAGGGTTAGGGTTAGGGTTCGGCTAGGGTTAGGGTTAGGGGACGGGGACGGTTTAGGGTCCAGTTGAGGGTACGGCAACACTTTAGGGGGAGCGTGCGTGTGAGGGCGCTGGTTAGTGTTAGCGTACGGTTTAGGATTAGGGGACAGGTGAGGGTCAGGCTTCGGGGAAGGGTTAGGGTTAGGGTCCGGGCTAGGGATAGGGTTAGGGGACGGGGACGGTTTAGGGTCCAGGTGAGGGTACGGCAACGCTTTAGGGGGAGCGTGCGTGTGAGGGGCGGGTTAGTGTTAGCGTACGGATTAGGATTAGGGTACGGGTGAGGGTCAGGCTTCGGGGAAGAGTTAGGGTTAGGGTTCGGGGTAGGGTTAGGGTTAGGGGACGGGGACGGTTTAGGGTCCAGGTGAGGGTACGGCAACGCTTTAGGGGGAGCGTGCGTGTGAGGGCGCGGGTTAGTGTTAGCGTACGGGTAAGGATTAGGGGACGGGTGAGGGTCAGGCTTCGGGGAAGTGTTAGGGTTAGGGTTCGGGCTAGGGTCAGGGTTAGGGGACGGGGACGGTTTAGGGTCCAGGTGAGGGTACGGCAACGCTTTAGGGGGAGCGTGCGTGTGAGGGCGCGGGTTAGTGTTAGCGTACGGGTTAGGATTAGGGGACGGGTGAGGGTCAGGCTTCGGGGAAGGGTTAGGGTTAGGGTTATGCTAGGGTTAGGGTTAGGGGACGGGGACGGTTTAGGGTCCAGGTGAGGGGACGGCAACGCTTTAGGGGGAGCGTGCGTGTGAGGGCGCGGGTTAGTGTTAGCGTACGGGTTAGAATTAGGGGACGGGTGACGGTCAGGCTTCGGGGAAGGGATAGGGTTAGGGTTCGGGCTAGGGTTAGGGTTAGGGGATGGGGACGGTTTAGGGTCCAGGTGAGGGTACGGCAACGCTTTAGGGGGAGCGTGCGTGTGAGGGCGCGGGTTAGTGTTAGCGTACGGGTTAGGATTAGGGGACGGGTGAGGGTCAGGCTTCGGGGAACGGTTAGGGTTATGGTTCGGGCTAGGGTTAGGGTTAGGGGACGGGGACGGTTTAGGGTCCAGGTGAGGGTACGGCAACGCTTTAGGGGGAGCGTGCGTGTGACGCCGCGGGTTAGTGTTAGCGTACGGGTTAGGATTAGGGGACGGGTGAGGGTCAGGCTTCGGGGAAGGGTTAGGGTTAGGGTTAGGGGACGGGGACGGTTTAGGGTCCAGGTGAGGGTACGGCAACGCTTTAGGGGGAGTGTGCGTGTGTGGGCGCGGGTTAGGGTTAGTGTACGGGTTAGGATTAGGGGACGGGTGAGGGTCAGGCTTCGGGGAAGGGTTAGGGTTAGGGTTCGGCTAGTGTTAGGGTTAGGGGAGGGGACGGTTTAGGGTCCAGGTGAGCGTACGGCAACGCTTTAGGCGGAGCGTGCGTGTGAGGGCGCGGGTTAGTGTTGGCGTACGGGTTAGGATTAGGGGACGGGTGAGGGTCAGGCTTCGGGGAAGGGTTAGGGTTAGGGTTCGGGCTAGGTATAGGGTTAGGGGACTGGGACGGTTTAGGGTCCAGGTGAGGGTACGGCAACGCTTTAGGGGGAGCGTGCGTGTGAGGGCGTGCGATAGTGTTAGCGTACGGCTTAGGATTAGGGGACGGGTGAGGGTCAGGCTTCAGGGAAGGGTTAGGGTTAGGGTTCGGGCTAGGGTTAGGCTTAGGGGACGGGGACGGTTTAGGGTCCAGGTGAGGGTACGGCAACGCTTTAGGGGGAGCGTGCGTGTGAGGGCGCGTGTTATGTTAGCGTACGGGTTAGGATTAGGGGACGGGTGAGGGTCAGGCTTCGGGGAAGGGTTAGGGTTATGGTTCGGGCTAGGGTTAGGGTTAGGGGACGGGGACGGTTTAGGGTCCAGGTGAGGGTACGGCAACGCTTTAGGGGGAGCGTGCGTGTGAGGGCGCGGGTTAGTGTTAGCGTACGGGTTAGGATTAGGGGACGGGTGAGGGTCAGGCTTCGGGGAAGCGTTAGGGTTAGGGTTCGGGCTAGGGTTAGGTTTAGGCGATGGGGACGGTTTAGGGTCCAGGTGAGGGTACGGCAACGCTTTAGGGGGAGCGTGCGTGTGAGGGTGCGGGTTAGCGTTAGCGTACGGGTTAGGATTAGGGGACGGGTGAGGGTCAGGCTTCGGGGAAGTGTTAGGGTTAGGGTTCGGGCTAGGGTTAGGGTTAGGGGACGGGGACGGTTTAGGGTCCAGGTGAGGGTACGGCAACGCTTTAGGGGGAGCGTGCGTGTGAGGGCGCGGGTTAGTGTTAGCGTACGGGTTAGGATTAGGGGACGGGTGAGGGTCAGGCTTCGGGGAAGTGTTAGGGTTAGGGTTCGGCTAGGGTTAGGGTTAGGGGACGGGGACGGTTTAGGGTCCAGGTGAGGGTACGGCAACGCTTTAGGGGGAGCGTGCGTGTGAGGGCGCGGATTAGTGTTAGCGTACGGGTTAGGATTAGGGGACGGGTGAGGGTCAGGCTTCGGGGAAGGTTTAGGTTTAGGGTTCAGGCTAGGGTTAGGGTTAGGGGACGGGGACGGTTTAGGGTCCAGGTGAGGGTACGGCAAAGCTTTAGGGGGTGCGTGCGTGTAGGGCGCGGGTTAGTGTTAGCGTACGGGTTAGGATTAGGGGACGGGTGAGGGTCAGGCTTCGGGGAAGGGTTAGGGTTAGGGTTCGGGCTAGGGTTAGGGTTAGGGGATGGGGACGGTTTAGGGTCCAGGTGAGGGTACGGCAACGCTTTACGGGGACCGTGCGTGTGAGGGCGCGGGTTAGTGTTAGCGTACGGTTTAGGATTAGGGGACGGGTGAGGGTCAGGCTTCGGGGAAGGGATAGGGTTAGGGTTCGGGCTAGGGTTAGGGTTAGGGGACGGGGACGGTTTAGGGTCCAGGTGAGGGTACGGCAACGCTTTAGGGGGAGCGTGCGTGTGAGGGCGCGGGTTAGTGTTAGCGTACGGGTTAGGATTAGGGGACGGGTGAGGGTCAGGCTTCGGGGAAGGGTTAGGGTTATGGTTCGGGCTAGGGTTAGGGTTAGGGGACGGGGACGGTTTAGGGTCCAGGTGAGGGTATGGCAACGCTTTAGGGGGAGCGTGCATGTGAGGGCGCGGGTTAGTGTTAGAGTACGGGTTAGGATTAGGGGACGGGTGAGAGTCAGGCTTCGGGGAAGTGTTAGGGTTATGGTTCGGGCTAGGGTTAGGGTTAGGGGACGGGGACGGTTTAGGGTCCAGGTGAGGGTACGGCAACGCTTTAGGGGGAGCGTGCGTGTGAGGGCGTGGGTTAGTGTTAGCGTACGGGTTAGGATTAGGGGACGGGTGAGGGTCAGGCTTCGGGGAAGGGATAGGGTTAGGGTTCGGGCTAGGGTTAGGGTTAGGGGATGGGGACGGTTTAGGGTCCAGGTGAGGGTACGGCAACGCTTTAGGGGGAGCGTGCGTGTGAGGGCGCGGGTTAGCGTTAGTGTACGGGTTAGGATTAGGGGACGGGTGAGGGTCAGGCTTCGGGGAAGGGTTAGGGTTAGGGTTCGGGCTAGGGTTAGGGTTAGGGGACGGGGACGGTTTAGGGTCCAGGTGAGGGTACGGCAACGCTTTAGGGGGAGCGTGCGTGTGAGGGCGCGGGTTAGTGTTAGCGTACGGGTTAGGATTAGGGGACGGGTGAGGGTCAGGCTTCGGGGAAGGGTTAGGGTTAGGGTTCGGCTAGGGTTAGGGTTAGGGGATGGGGACGGTTTAGGGTCCAGGTGAGGGTACGGCAACGCTTTAGGGGGAGCGTGCGTGTGAGGGCGCGGGTTAGTGTTAGCGTACGGGTTAGGATTAGGGGACGGGTGAGGGTCAGGCTTCGGGGAAGGGTTAGGGTTAGCATTCGGGCTAGGGTTAGGGTTAGGGGACGGGGACGGTTTCAGGTCCAGGTGAGGGTACGGCAACGCTTTAGGGGGAGCGTGCGTGTGAGGGTGCGGGTTAGTGTTAGCGTACGGGTTAGGATTAGGGGACGGGTGAGGGTCAGGCTTCGGGGAAGGTTTAGGGTTAGGGTTCGGGCTAGGGTTAGGGTTAGGGGACGGGGACGGTTTAGGGTCCAGGGAGGGTACAGCAACGCTTTAGGGGGAGCGTGCGTGTGAGGGCGCGGTTTAGTGTTAACGTACGGGTTAGGATTAGGGGACGGGTGAGGGTCAGGCTTCGGGGAGGGGTTAGGGTTAGGGTTCGGCTAGGGTTAGGGTTAGGGGACGGGGACGGCTTAGGGTCCAGGTGAGGGTACGGCAACACTTTAGGGGGAGCATGCGTGTGAGGGCGCTGGTTAGTGTTAGCGTACGGTTTAGGATTAGGGGACAGGTGAGGGTCAGGCTTCGGGGAAGGGTTAGGGTTAGGGTTCGGGCTAGGGTTAGGGTTAGGGGACGGGGACGGTTTCGGGTCCAGGTGAGGGTACGGCAACGCTTTAGGGGGAGCGTGCGTGTGAGGGTTCGGGTTAGTGTTAGCGTACGGGTTAGGATTAGGGGACGGGTGAGGGTCAGGCTTCGGGGAAGGTTTAGGGTTAGGGTTCGGGCTAGGGTTAGGGTTAGGGGATGGGGACAGTTTAGGGTCCAGGTGAGGGTACGGCAACGCTTTAGGGGGACCGTGCGTGTGAGGGCGCGGGTTAGTGTTAGCGTACGGGTTAGGATTAGGGGACGGGTGAGGGTCAGGCTTCGGGGAAGTGTTAGGGTTAGGGTTCGGGCTAGGGTTAGGGTTAGGGGACGGGGTCGGTTTAGGGTCCAGGTGAGGGTACGGCAACGCTTTAGGGGGAGCGTGCGTGTGAGGGCGCGGGTTAGTGTTAGCGTATGGGTTAGGATTAGGGGACGGGTGAGAGTCAGGCTTCGGGGAAGGGTTAGGGTTAGGGTTCGGGCTAGGGTTAGGGTTAGGGGACGGGGACGGTTTAGGGTCCAGGTGAGGGTACGGCAACGCTTTAGGCGGAGCGTGCGTGTGAGGGCGCGGGTTAGTGTTAGCGTACGGGTTAGTTTAGGGGACGGGTGAGGGTCAGGCTTCGGGGAAGTGTTAGGGTTAGGGTTCGGGCTAGGGTTAGGGTTAGGGGACGGGGACGGTTTATGGTCCAGGTGAGGGTACGGCAACGCTTTAGGGGGAGCATGCGTGTGAGGGCGTGGGTTAGTGTTAGCGTACGGGTTAGGATTAGGGGACGGGTGAGGGTCAGGCTTCGGGGAAGGCTTAGGGTTAGGGTTCGGGCTAGGGTTAGGGTTAGGGGACGGGGACGGTTTAGGGTCCAGGTGAGGGTACGGCAACGCTTTAGGGGGAGCGTGCGTGTGAGGGCGCGGGTTAGTGTTAGCGTACAGGTTAGGATTAGGGGACGGGTGAGGGTCAGGCTTCGGGGAAGGGTTAGGGTTAGGGTTCGTGCTAGGGTTAGGTTTAGGGGACGGGGACGGTTTAGGGTCCAGGTGAGGGTACGGCAACGCTTTAGGGGGAGCGTGCGTGTGAGCGCGCGGGTTAGTGTTAGCGTACGGGTTAGGATTAGGGGACGGGTGAGGGTCAGGCTTCGGGGAAGGGTTAGGGTTAGGGTTCGGGCTAGGGTTAGGGTTAGGGGATGGGGACGGTTTAGGGTCCAGGTGAGGGTACGACAACGCTTTAGGGGGAGCGTGCGTGTGAGGGTGCGGGTTAGTGTTAGCGTACGGGTTAGGATTAGGGGACGGGTGAGGGTCAGGCTTCGGGGAAGGGTTAGGGTTAGGGTTCGGGCTAGGGTTAGGGTTAGGGGACGGGGACGGTTTAGGGTCCAGGTGAGGGTACGGCAACGCTTTAGGGGGAGCGTGCGTGTGAGGGCGCGGGTTAGTGTTAGCGTACGGGTTAGGATTAGGGGACGGGTGAGGGTCAGGCTTCCGGGAAGGGTTAGGGTTAGGGTTCGGGCTAGGGTTAGGGTTCGGGGACGGGGACGGTTTAGGGTCCAGGTGAGGGTACGGCAACGCTTTAGGGGGAGCGTGCGTATGAGTGCGCGTGTTAGTGTTAGCGTACGGGTTAGGATTAGGGGACGGGTGAGGGTCAGGCTTCGGGGAAGGGTTAGGGTTAGTGTTCGGGCTAGGGTTAGGGTTAGGGGACGGGGACGGTTTCGGGTCCAGGTGAGGGTACGGCAACGCTTTAGGGGGAGCGTGCGTGTGAAAGCGCGGGTTAGTGTTAGCGTACGGGTTAGGATTAGGGGACGGGTGAGGGTCAGGCTTCGGGGAAGGGTTAGGGTTAGGGTTCGGGCTAGGGTTAGGGTTAGGGGACGGGGACGGTTTAGGGTCCAGGTGAGGGTACGGCAACGCTTTAGGGGGAGCGTGCGTGTGAGGGCGCGGGTTAGTGTTAGCGTACGGGTTAGTTTAGGGGACGGGTGAGGGTCAGGCTTCGGGGAAGTGTTAGGGTTAGGGTTCGGGCTAGGGTTAGGGTTAGGGGACGGGGACGGTTTATGGTCCAGGTGAGGGTACGGCAACGCTTTAGGGGGAGCATGCGTGTGAGGGCGTGGGTTAGTGTTAGCGTACGGGTTAGGATTAGGGGACGGGTGAGGGTCAGGCTTCGGGGAAGGCTTAGGGTTAGGGTTCGGGCTAGGGTTAGGGTTAGGGGACGGGGACGGTTTAGGGTCCAGGTGAGGGTACGGCAACGCTTTAGGGGGAGCGTGCGTGTGAGGGCGCGGGTTAGTGTTAGCGTACAGGTTAGGATTAGGGGACGGGTGAGGGTCAGGCTTCGGCGAAGGGTTAGGGTTAGGGTTCGTGCTAGGGTTAGGTTTAGGGGACGGGGACGGTTTAGGGTCCAGGTGAGGGTACGGCAACGCTTTAGGGGGAGCGTGCGTGTGAGGGCGCGGGTTAGTGTTAGCGTACGGGTTAGGATTAGGGGACGGGTGAGGGTCAGGCTTCGGGGAAGGGTTAGGGTTAGGGTTCGGGCTAGGGTTAGGGTTAGGGGATGGGGACGGTTTAGGGTCCAGGTGAGGGTACGGCAACGCTTTAGGGGGAGCGTGCGTGTGAGGGTGCGGGTTAGTGTTAGCGTACGGGTTAGGATTAGGGGACGGGTGAGGGTCAGGCTTCGGGGAAGGGTTAGGGTTAGGGTTCGGGCTAGGGTTAGGGTTAGGGGACGGGGACGGTTTAGGGTCCAGGTGAGGGTACGGCAACGCTTTAGGGGGAGCGTGCGTGTGAGGGCGCGGGTTAGTGTTAGCGTACGGGTTAGGATTAGGGGACGGGTGAGGGTCAGGCTTCCGGGAAGGGTTAGGGTTAGGGTTCGGGCTAGGGTTAGGGTTCGGGGACGGGGACGGTTTAGGGTCCAGGTGAGGGTACGGCAACGCTTTAGGGGGAGCGTGCGTGTGAGGGCGCGTGTTAGTGTTAGCGTACCGGTTAGGATTAGGGGACGGGTGAGGGTCAGGCTTCGGGGAAGGGTTAGGGTTAGGGTTCGGGCTAGGGTTAGGGTTAGGGGACGGGGACGGTTTCGGGTCCAGGTGAGGGTACGGCAACGCTTTAGGGGGAGCGTGCGTGTGAAAGCGCGGGTTAGTGTTAGCGTACGGGTTAGGATTAGGGGACGGGTGAGGGTCAGGCTTCGGGGAAGCGTTAGGGTTAGGGTTCGGGCTAGGGTTAGGGTTAGGGGACGGGGACGGTTTAGGGTCCAGGTGAGGGTACGGCAAAGCTTTAGGGGGAGCGTGCGTGTGAGGGCGCGGGTTAGTGTTAGCGTACGGGGTAGGATTAGGGGACGGGTGAGGGTCAGGTTTCGGGGAAGGGTTAGGGTTAGGGTTCGGGCTAGGGTTAGGGGACGGGGACGGTTTAGGGTCCAGGTGAGGGTACGGCAACGCTTTAGGGGGAGCGTGCGTGTGAAAGCGCGGTTTAGTGTTAGCGTACGGGTTAGGATTAGGGGACGGGTGAGGGTCAGGCTTCGGGGAAGGGTTAGGGTTAGGGTTCGGGGTAGGGTTAGGGTTAGGGGACGGGGACGGTTTAGGGTCCAGGTGACGGTACGGCAACGCTTTAGGGGGAGCGTGCGTGTGAGGGCGCGGTTTAGTGTTAGCGTACGGGTTAGGATTAGGGGACGGGTGAGGGTCAGGCTTTGGGGAAGGGTTAGGGTTAGGGTTCAGGCTAGGGTTAGGGTTAGGGGACGGGGACGGTTTAGGGTCCAGGTGAGGGTACGGCAACGCTTTAGGGGGAGCGTGCGTGTGAGGGCGCGGGTTAGTGTTAGCGTACGGGTTAGGATTAGGGGACGGGTGAGGGTCAGGCTTCGGGGAAGGCTTAGGGTTAGGGTTCGGGCTAGGGTTAGGGTTAGGGGACGGGGACGGTTTAGGGTCCAGGTGAGGGTACGGCAACGCTTTAGGGGGAGCGTGCGTGTGAGGACGCGGGTTAGTGTTAGCGTACAGGTTAGGATTAGGGGACGGGTGAGGGCCAGGCTTCGGGGAAGGGTTAGGGTTAGGGTTCGTGCTAGGGTTAGGTTTAGGGGACGGGGACGGTTTAGGGTCCAGGTGAGGGTACGGCAACGCTTTAGGGGGAGCGTGCGTGTGAGCGCGCGGGTTAGTGTTAGCGTACGGGTTAGGATTAGGGGACGGGTGAGGGTCAGGCTTCGGGGAAGGGTTAGGGTTAGGGTTCGGGCTAGGGTTAGGGTTAGGGGATGGGGACGGTTTAGGGTCCAGGTGAGGGTACGACAACGCTTTAGGGGGAGCGTGCGTGTGAGGGTGCGGGTTAGTGTTAGCGTACGGGTTAGGATTAGGGGACGGGTGAGGGTCAGGCTTCGGGGAAGGGTTAGGGTTAGGGTTCGGGCTAGGGTTAGGGTTAGGGGACGGGGACGGTTTAGGGTCCAGGTGAGGGTACGGCAAAGCTTTAGGGGGAGCGTGCGTGTGAGGGCGCGGGTTAGTGTTAGCGTACGGGGTAGGATTAGGGGACGGGTGAGGGTCAGGTTTCGGGGAAGGGTTAGGGTTAGGGTTCGGGCTAGGGTTAGGGGACGGGGACGGTTTAGGGTCCAGGTGAGGGTACGGCAACGCTTTAGGGGGAGCGTGCGTGTGAGGGCGCGGGTTAGTGTTAGCGTACGGGTTAGGATTAGGGTACGGGTGAGGGTCAGGCTTCGGGGAAGGGTTAGGGTTAGGGTTCGGGGTAGGGTTAGGGTTAGGGGACGGGGACGGTTTAGGGTCCAGGTGACGGTACGGCAACGCTTTAGGGGGAGCGTGCGTGTGAGGGCGCGGTTTAGTGTTAGCGTACGGGTTAGGATTAGGGGACGGGTGAGGGTCAGGCTTTGGGGAAGGGTTAGGGTTAGGGTTCAGGCTAGGGTTAGGGTTAGGGGACGGGGACGGTTTAGGGTCCAGGTGAGGGTACGGCAACACTTTAGGGGGAGCGTGCGTGTGAGGGCGCGGGTTAGTGTTAGCGTACGGGTTAGGATTAGGGGACGGGTGAGGGTCAGGCTTCGGGGAAGGGTTAGGGTTAGGGTTATGCTAGGGTTAGGGTTAGGGGACGGGGACGGTTTAGGGTCCAGGTGAGGGTACGGCAACGCTTTAGGGGGAGCGTTTGTGTGAGGGCGCGGGTTAGTGTTAGCGTACGGGTTAGGATTAGGGGACGGGTGAGGGTCAGGCTTCGGGGAAGGGATAGGGTTAGGGTTCGGGCTAGGGTTAGGGTTAGGGGATGGGGACGGTTTAGGGTCCAGGTGAGGATACGGCAACGCTTTAGGGGGAGCGTGCGTGTGAGGGCGCGGGTTAGTGTTAGTGTACGGGTTAGGATTAGGGGACGGGTGAGTGTCAGGCTTCGGGGAAGGGTTAGGGTTAGGGTTCGGGCTAGGGTTAGGGGACGGGGACAGTTTCGGGTCCAGGTGAGGGTATGGCAACGCTTTAGGGGGAGTGTGCGTGTGTGGGCGCGGGTTAGGGTTAGTGTACGGGTTAGGATTAGGGGACGGGTGAGGGTCAGGCTTCGGGGAAGGGTAAGGGTTAGGGTTCGGGCTAGGGTAAGGGTTAGGGGACGGGGACGGTTTAGGGTCCAGGTGAGGGTACGGCAACGCTTTAGGGGGAGCGTGCGTGTGAGGGCTCGGGTTAGTGTTAGCGTACGGGTTAGGAATAGGGGACGGGTGAGGGTCAGGCTTCGGGGAAGGGTTAGGGTTAGGGTTCGGGCTAGGGTTAGGGTTAGGGGATGGGGACGGTTTAGGGTTCAGCTGAGGGTATGGCAACGCTTTAGGGGGAGCGTGCGTGTGAGGGCGCGGGTTAGTGTTAGCGTACGGGTTAGGATTAGGGGACGGGTGAGGGTCAGGCTTCGGGGAAGGGTTAGGGTTAGGGTTCGGCTAGTGTTAGGGTTAGGGGATGGGGACGGTTTAGGGTCCAGGTGAGGGTACGACAACGCTTTAGGGGGAGCGTGCGTGTGAGCGCGCGGGTTAGTGTTAGCGTACGGGTTAGGATTAGGGGACGGGTGAGGGTCAGGCTTCGGGGAAGGGTTAGGGTTAGGGTTCGGGCTAGGGTTAGGGTTAGGGGATGGGGACGGTTTAGGGTCCAGGTGAGGGTACGACAACGCTTTAGGGGGAGCGTGCGTGTGAGGGTGCGGGTTAGTGTTAGCGTACGGGTTAGGATTAGGGGACGGGTGAGGGTCAGGCTTCGGGGAAGGGTTAGGGTTAGGGTTCGGGCTAGGGTTAGGGTTAGGGGACGGGGACGGTTTAGGGTCCAGGTGAGGGTACGGCAACGCTTTAGGGGGAGCGTGCGTGTGAGGGCGCGGGTTAGTGTTAGCGTACGGGTTAGGATTAGGGGACGGGTGAGGGTCAGGCTTCCGGGAAGGGTTAGGGTTAGGGTTCGGGCTAGGGTTAGGGTTCGGGGACGGGGACGGTTTAGGGTCCAGGTGAGGGTACGGCAACGCTTTAGGGGGAGCGTGCGTATGAGTGCGCGTGTTAGTGTTAGCGTACGGGTTAGGATTAGGGGACGGGTGAGGGTCAGGCTTCGGGGAAGGGTTAGGGTTAGGGTTCGGGCTAGGGTTAGGGTTAGGGGACGGGGACGGTTTCGGGTCCAGGTGAGGGTACGGCAACGCTTTAGGGGGAGCGTGCGTGTGAAAGCGCGGGTTAGTGTTAGCGTACGGGTTAGGATTAGGGGACGGGTGAGGGTCAGGCTTCGGGGAAGGGTTAGGGTTAGGGTTCGGGCTAGGGTTAGGGTTAGGGGACGGGGACGGTTTAGGGTCCAGGTGAGGGTACGGCAACGCTTTAGGGGGAGCGTGCGTGTGAGGGCGCGGGTTAGTGTTAGCGTACGGGTTAGTTTAGGGGACGGGTGAGGGTCAGGCTTCAGGGAAGTGTTAGGGTTAGGGTTCGGGCTAGGGTTAGGGTTAGGGGACGGGGACGGTTTATGGTCCAGGTGAGGGTACGGCAACGCTTTAGGGGGAGCATGCGTGTGTGGGCGTGGGTTAGTGTTAGCGTACGGGTTAGGATTAGGGGACGGGTGAGGGTCAGGCTTCGGCGAAGGGTTAGGGTTAGGGTTCGTGCTAGGGTTAGGTTTAGGGGACGGGGACGGTTTAGGGTCCAGGTGAGGGTACGGCAACGCTTTAGGGGGAGCGTGCGTGTGAGGGCGCGGGTTAGTGTTAGCGTACGGGTTAGGATTAGGGGACGGGTGAGGGTCAGGCTTCGGGGAAGGGTTAGGGTTAGGGTTCGGGCTAGGGTTAGGGTTAGGGGATGGGGACGGTTTAGGGTCCAGGTGAGGGTACGGCAACGCTTTAGGGGGAGCGTGCGTGTGAGGGTGCGGGTTAGTGTTAGCGTACGGGTTAGGACTAGGGGACGGGTGAGGGTCAGGCTTCGGGGAAGGGTTAGGGTTAGGGTTCGGGCTAGGGTTAGGGTTAGGGGACGGGGACGGTTTAGGGTCCAGGTGAGGGTACGGCAACGCTTTAGGGGGAGCGTGCGTGTGAGGGCGCGGGTTAGTGTTAGCGTACGGGTTAGGATTAGGGGACGGGTGAGGGTCAGGCTTCCGGGAAGGGTTAGGGTTAGGGTTCGGGCTAGGGTTAGGGTTCGGGGACGGGGACGGTTTAGGGTCCAGGTGAGGGTACGGCAACGCTTTAGGGGGAGCGTGCGTATGAGTGCGCGTGTTAGTGTTAGCGTACGGGTTAGGATTAGGGGACGGGTGAGGGTCAGGCTTCGGGGAAGGGTTAGGGTTAGGGTTCGGGCTAGGGTTAGGGTTAGGGGACGGGGACGGTTTCGGGTCCAGGTGAGGGTACGGCAACGCTTTAGGGGGAGCGTGCGTGTGAAAGCGCGGGTTAGTGTTAGCGTACGGGTTAGGATTAGGGGACGGGTGAGGGTCAGGCTTCGGGGAAGCGTTAGGGTTAGGGTTCGGGCTAGGGTTAGGGTTAGGGGACGGGGACGGTTTAGGGTCCAGGTGAGGGTACGGCAAAGCTTTAGGGGGAGCGTGCGTGTCAGGGCGCGGGTTAGTGTTAGCGTACGGGGTAGGATTAGGGGACGGGTGAGGGTCAGGTTTCGGGGAAGGGTTAGGGTTAGGGTTCGGGCTAGGGTTAGGGGACGGGGACGGTTTAGGGTCCAGGTGAGGGTACGGCAACGCTTTAGGGGGAGCGTGCGTGTGAGGGCGCAGGTTAGTGTTAGCGTACGGGTTAGGATTAGGGTACGGGTGAGGGTCAGGCTTCGGGGAAGGGTTAGGGTTAGGGTTCGGGGTAGGGTTAGGGTTAGGGGACGGGGACGGTTTAGGGTCCAGGTGACGGTACGGCAACGCTTTAGGGGGAGCGTGCGTGTGAGGGCGCGGTTTAGTGTTAGCGTACGGGTTAGGATTAGGGGACGGGTGAGGGTCAGGCTTTGGGGAAGGGTTAGGGTTAGGGTTCAGGCTAGGGTTAGGGTTAGGGGACGGGGACGGTTTAGGGTCCAGGTGAGGGTACGGCAACACTTTAGGGGGAGCGTGCGTGTGAGGGCGCGGGTTAGTGTTAGCGTACGGGTTAGGATTAGGGGACGGGTGAGGGTCAGGCTTCGGGGAAGGGTTAGGGTTAGGGTTATGCTAGGGTTAGGGTTAGGGGACGGGGACGGTTTAGGGTCCAGGTGAGGGTACGGCAACGCTTTAGGGGGAGCGTTTGTGTGAGGGCGCGGGTTAGTGTTAGCGTACGGGTTAGGATTAGGGGACGGGTGAGGGTCAGGCTTCGGGGAAGGGATAGGGTTAGGGTTCGGGCTAGGGTTAGGGTTAGGGGATGGGGACGGTTTAGGGTCCAGGTGAGGATACGGCAACGCTTTAGGGGGAGCGTGCGTGTGAGGGCGCGGGTTAGTGTTAGTGTACGGGTTAGGATTAGGGGACGGGTGAGTGTCAGGCTTCGGGGAAGGGTTAGGGTTAGGGTTCGGGCTAGGGTTAGGGGACGGGGACGGTTTCGGGTCCAGGTGAGGGTATGGCAACGCTTTAGGGGGAGTGTGCGTGTGTGGGCGCGGGTTAGGGTTAGTGTACGGGTTAGGATTAGGGGACGGGTGAGGGTCAGGCTTCGGGGAAGGGTAAGGGTTAGGGTTCGGGCTAGGGTAAGGGTTAGGGGACGGGGACGGTTTAGGGTCCAGGTGAGGGTACGGCAACGCTTTAGGGGGAGCGTGCGTGTGAGGGCTCGGGTTAGTGTTAGCGTACGGGTTAGGATTAGGGGACGGGTGAGGGTCAGGCTTCGGGGAAGGGTTAGGGTTAGGGTTCGGGCTAGGGTTAGGGTTAGGGGATGGGGACGGTTTAGGGTTCAGCTGAGGGTATGGCAACGCTTTAGGGGGAGCGTGCGTGTGAGGGCGCGGGTTAGTGTTAGCGTACGGGTTAGGATTAGGGGACGGGTGAGGGTCAGGCTTCGGGGAAGGGTTAGGGTTAGGGTTCGGCTAGTGTTAGGGTTAGGGGACGGGGACGGTTTAGGGTCCAGGTGAGCGTACGGCAATGCTTTAGGCGGAGCGTGCGTGTGAGGGCGCGGGTTAGTGTTGGCGTACGGGTTAGGATTAGGGGACGGGTGAGGGTCAGGCTTCGGGGAAGGGTTAGGGTTAGGGTTCGGGCTAGGTATAGGGTTAGGGGACTGGGACGGTTTAGGGTCCAGGTGAGGGTACGGCAACGCTTTAGGGGGAGCGTGTGTGTGAGGGCGTGCGATAGTGTTAGCGTACGGCTTAGGATTAGGGGACGGGTGAGGGTCAGGCTTCGGGGAAGGGTTAGGGTTAGGGTTCGGGCTAGGGTTAGGGTTAGGGGACGGGGACGGTTTAGGGTCCAGGGAGGGTACGGCAACGCTTTAGGGGGAGCGTGCGTGTGAGGGCGCGGTTTAGTGTTAACGTACGGGTTAGGATTAGGGGACGGGTGAGGGTCAGGCTTCGGGGAGGGGTTAGGGTTAGGGTTCGGCTAGGGTTAGGGTTAGGGGATGGGGACGGTTTAGGGTCCAGGTGAGGGTACGGCAACGCTTTAGGGGGAGCATGCGTGTGAGGGCGCAGGTTAGTGTTAGCGTACGGGTTAGGATTAGGGGACGGGTGAGGGTCAGGCTTCGGGGAAGGGTTAGGGTTAGGGTTCGGGCTAGGGTTAGGGTTAGGGGACGGGGACGGTTTAGGGTCCAGGTGAGGGTACGGCAACGCTTTAGGGGGAGCGTGCGTGTGAAAGCGCGGGTTAGTGTTAGCGTACGGGTTAGGATTAGGGGACGGGTGAGGGTCAGGCTTCGTGGAAGGGTTAGGGTTAGGGTTCGGGCTAGGGTTAGGGTTAGGGGAAGGGGACGGTTTACGGTCCAGGTGAGAGTACGGCAACGCTTTAGGGGGAGCGTGCGTGTGAGGGCGCGGGTTAGTGTTAGCGTACGGGTTAGGATTAGGGGACGGGTGAGGGTCAGGCTTCGGGGAAGGGTTAGGGTTAGGGTTCGGCTAGGGTTAGGGTTATGGGACGGGGACGGTTTAGGGTCCAGGTGAGGGTACGGCAACGCTTTAGGGTGAGCGTGCGTGTGAGGGCACGGGTTAGTGTTGGCGTACGGGTTAGGATTAGGGGACGGGTGAGGGTCAGGCTTCGGGGAAGGGTTAGGGTTAGGGTTCGGGCTAGGTTTAGGGTTAGGGGACGGGGACGGTTTAGGGTCCAGGTGAGGGTACGGCAACGCTTTAGGGGGAGCGTGCGTGTGAGGGCGCGTGTTAGTGTTAGCGTACGGCTTAGGATTAGGGGACGGGTGAGTGTCAGGCTTCAGGAAGGGTTAGGGTTAGGGTTAGGGCTAGGGTTAGGGTTAGGGTACGGGGACGGTTTAGGGTCCAGGTGAGGGTACGGCAACGCTTTAGGGGGAGCGTGTGTGTGAGGGCGCGTGTTAGTGTTAGCGTACGGCTTAGGATTAGGGGACGGGTGAGGGTCAGGCTTCGGGGAAGTGTTAGGGTTAGGGTTCGGGCTAGGGTTAGGGTTAGGGGACGGGGACGGTTTAGGGTCCAGGTGATGGTACGGCAACGCTTTAGGGGGAGCGTGCGTGTGAGGGCATGGGTTAGTGTTGGCGTACGGGTTAGGATTAGGGGACGGGTGAGGGTCAGGCTTCGGGGAAGGGTTAGGGTTAGGGTTCGGGCTAGGTTTAGGGTTAGGGGACGGGGACGGTTTAGCGTCCAGGTGAGGGTACGGCAACGCTTTAGGGGGAGCGTGCGTGTGAGGGCGCGCGTTAGTGTTAGCGTACGGCTTAGGATTAGGGGACGGGTGAGGGTCAGGCTTCAGGGAAGGGTTAGGGTTAGGGTTCGGGCTAGGGTTAGGGTTGGGGTACGGGGACGGTTTAGGGTCCAGGTGAGGGTACGGCAACGCTTTAGGGGGAGCCTGCGTGTGAGGGCGCGTGTTAGTGTTAGCATACGGCTTAGGATTAGGGGACGGGTGAGGGTCAACTTCGGGGAAGGGTTAGGGTTATGGTTCGGGCTAGGGTTAGGGTTAGGGGACGGGGACGGTTTAGGGTCCAGGTGAGGGTACGGCAACGCTTTAGGGGCAGCGTGCGTGTGAGGGCGCGGGTTAGTGTTAGCGTACGGGTTAGGATTAGGGGACGGGTGAGGGTCAGGCTTCGGGGAAGTGTTAGGGTTAGGGTTCGGGCTAGGGTTAGGGTTAGGGGACGGGGACGGTTTAGGGTCCAGGTGAGGGTACGGCAACGCTTTAGGGGGAGCGTGCGTGTGAGGGCGTGGGTTAGTCTTAGCGTACGGGTTAGGATTAGGGGACGGGTGTGGGTCAAGCTTCGGGGAAGGGTTAGGGTTAGGGTTCGGGCTAGGGTTAGGGTTAGGGGACGGGGACGGTTTAGGGTCCAGGTGAGGGTACGGCAACCCTTTAGGGGGAGCATGCGTGTGAGGGCGCGGGTTAGTGTTAGCGTACGGGTTAGGATTAGGGGACGGGTGAGGGTCAGGCTTCAGGGAAGGGTTAGGGTTAGGGTTCGGGCTAGGGTAAGGGTTAGGGGACGGGGACGGTTTAGGGTCCAGGTGAGGGTACGGCAACGCTTTAGGGGGAGAGTGCGTGTGAGGGCGTGGGTTAGTGTTAGCGTACGGGTTAGGATTAGGGGACGGGTGAGGGTCAGGCTTCGGGAAAGTGTTAGGGTTAGGGTTCGGGCTAGGGTTAGGGTTAGGGGACGGGGACGGTTTAGGGTCCAGGGGAGTGTACGACAACGCTTTAGGGGGAGCGTACCTGTGAGTGCGCATGTTAGTGTTCGCGTACGGGTTAGGATTAGGGGACGGGTGAGGGTCAGGCTTCGGGGAAGTGTTAGGGTTAGGGTTCGGGCTAGGGTTAGTGTTAGGGTACGGGGACGGTTTAGGGTCCACGGGAGGGTACGACAATGCTTTAGGGGGAGCGTACCTGTGAGGGCGCATGTTAGTGTTCGCGTACGGGTTAGGATTAGGGGACGGGTGAGGGTCAGGCTTCGGAGAAGTGTTAGGGTTAGGGTTCGGGCTAGGGTTAGTGTTAGGGGACGGGGCCGGTTTAGGGTCTAGCTGAGGGTACGACAACTGTTTGGGGGAGAGTACGTGTGAGGGCATGGTTTATGTTAGCGTACGGGTTTGGATTAGGGGACAGGTGAGAGGAAGGCTCCTGGGAAGGGTTAGGGTTAGGGTTCCGGCTAGGTTTAGGGTTACGGGATGGGGACGGTTTAGGGTCCAGGTGAGTGTATGACAACGGTTTGGGGGAGCGTACGTGTGAGGGCACGGGTTAGTGTTAGAGTACGGGTTAGGATTAGGGGACAGATGAGGGGAAGGCTTCGGGGAAGGCTTAGTGTTAGGGTTCGGGATAGGGTTAGGGTTAGGGGAAGGGTACGGTTTAGGGTCCAGTTGAGGGTACGACAACGGATTAGGGGGAGTGTTCGTGTGAGAGCACAGGTTAGTGTTAGCGTATGGGTTAGGATTAGGGGACGGGTGAGGGGAAGGCTTCGGGGAAGGGTTAGGGTTAGTGTTCGGGCTAGGGTTAGCGTTATGGGACGGGGACGGTTTAGGGTCCAGGTGAGCGTACGACAACGGTTTAGGGGGAGCGTACGTGTGAGGGAATGGGTAAATGTTAGCGTACGGCTTAGGATTAGGGGACGGGTGAGGGGAAGGCTTCGGGAAAGAGGGTTAGGGTTCAGGCTAGACTTAGGGTTAGGGGACGGGGACGGTTTAAGGTCCAGGTGAGGGTATGACAACGGTTTAGGTGGAGCGTACGTGTGAGAGCACGGGTTACTGTTTGCATACGGGTTAGGATTAGGGGACGGGTGAAGGGAAGGCTCCGGGGAAGGGTTAGGGTTAGGGTTTGGGGTAAGTTTAGGGTTAGGGAACGGGGACGGTTTAGGGTCCAGGTGAGGGTATGACATCGTTTCAGGGGGAGCGTGCGTGTGAGGGCACGGGTTAGTGTTAGCGTACGGGTTAGGATTAGGGGACGTGTGAGGGGAAGGCTTCGGGGAAGGGTTAGGGTTAGGGTTCGGTCTAGGGTTAGGGGTAGGTTATGGGGACGGTTTAGGGTCCAGATGAGCGTATGACAACGGTTTAGGGGGAGCGTACGTGTGAGGGCACGGTTTAGTGTTAGCGTTCGGGTTAGGATTAGGTGACGGGTGAGGGGAAGGCTCTGGGGAAGTGTTAGAGTTAGGGTTCAGGCTAGGTTTAGGGTTAGGGTTTGAGTACGTTTTAGGGTCCAGGTGCGGGTACGAAAACGGTTTAGTGTGAGCGTACGTGTGAGGGCATGGGTTACTGTTAGCGTACGGGTTAGTACTAGGGAATGGGTTAGGGTAAGGCTTCGGGGAAGGGTTAGGGTGGATCATACTCTGGGTTCCACATGCATGTTTTAGCTGAAGGAAGAATACCTTAAACCTGGAGAGTTGAGACCCGTGGAATGGGTACCATGCAATATGACTTCAAAGGGTCTTCATTTGCTCACCGAACCTCTCCAATCCTATCACTGCTGCGTTTATGCCCCTGTACACACGCTTGATTCTCTTTTGGAGACATAGTAATCCATAGGTTTTAAGATACTTACTAGTCAGGTACATTCTTAGGCGTTTAATATGGGGTGTTGAGTCCATTTCTTTGAGCAAGGAGTAGCTCTTGTCTATTCCATATTTAGCTTAAGGAACTTTATCTGTGCTCATTTCAATCTCTGGTTTTATGCAGCACCCCAACTCACCTTTCCCCTTAAGCAAGCATAAGTTGCTTTTCTAAATTTGAGACCCTGTTCTGTTTTGGAATTCAGTTCCTGTGAAGCCAAGTTTACATTCCGTGTATTAGTGATATCTTATGATGTTTCTTTTTCTGTGTGACTTATTTCAGTTAGAATCATCGTACCTGAATCCACTCATTATGCTGCTACGGGCCTGATGACATAGATTTCTTTGCTGAGTGATACTGCATTGTACGTAAGTACCACAAGTTCTTTATCCATTTTTCACTTTCTGTGATATTGAACTTGTACGGTAACCGAGGTTCTTGTAAACAGAGGCGTCCCAAACTTTGGGGTGGCTGTGTCTTTTTGATTTTAATTTCCCTAAGCTATAGGACCATAAGTGGAAGTGCCGTAGGCTCTGTTGCTTTGTTTTTTAGATGTTTCAGGAAACACCATACACTTCTCCCGAGTGTCTGTTGGCAATTTACATCCCGCCCATCAGCATAACAAGACTCCCAGTTCTCCATGGCCTGTCCTGCCTTTCTGGATTTTACACTTTTTTCAGATGGCCCTTTTGACCGGGGGGAAGTGAGACTTCATTGTAGTGCAGATTTCCTTTGCAAGCTTGCTTGGTTGGCCAAAAAGGGCGTATGCGTTTTTTCCTGAATATATTCAGGAAAAAACGCATACGCACTTTTTGGCCAAGTGCATCATTGTGGACGTTCTGCCTCTTTTCCTATACTTTCAATGCAATTCCAGTCTACCTCCTGAAATCGGTTTCCTGCAATTCTGCCCCGATTTCAAGTCCTCTGGGCAGCCTTACTTCAGTGTATTTTTGGACGATAGCTGTCATTTATAACTCTGCAGGTTTGTGAATTACAGTGCCCCTGAGCTCCTTTCTTCAACTCGCTTACTTGTGACCTGGCTGCAACACCGCAGGATGGCTTCAGGCCCTAATCTGGTTCCGGCACGGCACGCTGAGCCTTTGGTTATTTCCCCTTCCTGGTGGGAAATGAGAGTTAAATTTGCCCATCCAGACACCTCCAGCTAGTCTCTCATTGGTTCTCCCTATTCCTGTTCATCTTTCGCAGAAATTGCAAACTGGGCCAAACAGGAGGTTAAAGGCGCTGACTCTCCAAGTGGGGAGACTGTTATAAAAGCGTCTGGAATGTTGCACCCGAGTACCAGGGGAGGAAAACTGAGACATATTTGAACACGTCTCCCGTTCACATGGTTGATCAAACTCTGGGTTCCACATGCATGTTTTAGCTGAAGGAAGAATACCTTAAACCTGGAGAGTTGAGACCCGTGTAATGGGTACCATGCAATATGACTTCAAAGGGTCTTCATTTGCTCACCGAACCTCTCCAATCCTATCACTGCTGCGTTTATTCCCCTGTACACACGCTTGATTCTCTTTTGGAGACATAGCAATCCATAGGTTTTAAGATACTTACTAGTCAGGTACATTCTTAGGCCTTTAATATGGGGTGTTGAGTCCATTTTCTTGAGCAAGGAGTAGCTCTTGTCTATTCCATATTTGGCTTAAGGAACTTTATCTGTGCTCATTTCGATCTCTGGTTTTATGCAGCACCCCAACTCACCTTTACCCTTAAGCAAGCGTAAGTTGGTTTTCTAAATTTGAGACCCTGTTCTGTTCTGGAATTCAGTTCCTGTGTAGCCAAGTTTACATTCCGTGTATTATTGATATCTTATGATTTTTCTTTTTCTTTGTGACTTATTTCAGTTAGAATCATCATACCTGAATCCACTCATTGTGCTGCTAAGGGCCTGATGACATAGATTTCATTGCTGAGTGATATTGCTTTGTAAGTAAATACCACAGCTTCTTTATCCATTTTTCACTTTCTGCGATGTTGAACTTGTACTGTAAACGAGGTTCTTGTAAACAGAGGTGTCCCAAACTTTGGGGTGGCTGTGTCTTTTTGATTTTAATTTCCCTAAGCTATAGGACCATAAGTGGAAGTGCCCTAGGCTCTGTTGCTTTGTTTTTTAGATGTTTCAGGAAACACCATACACTTCTCCCGAGTGTCTGTTGGCAATTTACATCCCGCCCATCAGCATAACAAGGCTCCCAGTTCTCCATGGCCTGTCCTGCCTTTCTGGATTTTACACTTTTTTCAGATGGCCCTTTTGACCGGGGGGAAGTGAGACTTCATTGTACTGCAGATTTCCTTTGCCAGCTTGCTTGGTTGGCCAAAAAGTGCGTATGCGTTTTTTCCTGAATATATTCAGGAAAAAACACATACGCACTTTTTGGCCAAGTGCATCATTGTGGACGTTCTGCCTCTTTTCCTATGCTTTCAATGCAATTCCAGTCTACCTCCTGAAATCGGTTTCCTGCAATTCTGCCCCGCTTTCAAGTCCTCTTGGCAGCCTTACTTCAGTGTATTTTTGGACGATAGCTGTCATTTATAACTCTGCAGGTTTGTGAATTACAGTGCCCCTGAGCTCCTTTCTTCAACTCGCTTTCTTTTGAGCTGGCCACAACACCACAGGATGGCTTTAGGCCCTAATCTGGTTCCGGCACGGCACGCTGAGCCTTTGGTTATTTCCTCTTCCTGGTGGGAAATGAGAGTTAAATTTGCCCGTCCAGACACCTCCAGCTAGTCTCTCATTGGTTCTCCCTATTCCTGTTCATCTTCCGCAGAAATTGCAAACTGGGCCAAACAGGAGGTTAAAGGCACTGACTCTCCAATTTGGGAGAGTGTTAGTAAAGCTTCTGGAATGTTGCACCCGAGTACCAGGGGAGGAAAACTGAGACATATTTGAACACGTCTCCCAGTCACACGGTTGATCATACTCTGGGTTCTACATGCATGTTTTACCTGAAGGAAGAATATCTTAAACCTGGAGAGTTGAGACACGTGGAATGGGTACCATGCAATATGACTTCAAAGGGTCTTCATTTGCTCACCGAACGTCTCCAATCCTATCACTGCTGTGTTTATGCCCCTGTGCACTGGATTGATTCTCTTTCGGAGACATAGCAATCCATAGGTTTTAAGATACTTACTAGTCAGGTACATTCTTAGGCGTTTAATATGGGGTGTGGAGTCCATTTCATTGAGCAAGGAGTAGCTCTTGTCTATTCCATATTTGGCTTAAGGAACTTTATCTGTGCTCATTTCAATCTCTGGTTTTATGCAGCACCCCAACTCACCTTTCCCCTTAAGCAAGCATAAGTTGGTTTTCTGAATTTGAGACCCTGTTCTGTTCTGTAATTCAGTTCCTGTGTAGCCAAGTTTACATTCCGTGTATTAGTGATATCTTATGATGTTTCTTTTTCTGTGTGACTTATTTCAGTTAGAAGCATCGTACCTGAATCCACTCATTATGCTGCTACGGGCCTGATGACATAGATTTCATTGCTGAGTGATACTGCATTGTACGTAAGTACCACAAGTTCTTTATCCATTTTTCACTTTCTGTGATATTGAACTTGTACGGTAAACGAGGTTCTTGTAAACAGAGGCGTCCCAAACTTTGGGGTAGCTGTGTCTTTTTGATTTTAATTTCCCTAAGCTATAGGACCATACGTGGAAGTGCCCTAGGCTCTGTTGCTTTGTTTTTTAGATGTTTCAGGAAACACCATACACTTCTCCCAAGTGTCTCTTGGCAATTTACATCCCGCCCATCAGCATAACAAGGCTCCCAGTTCTCCATGGCCTGTCCTGCCTTTCTGGATTTTACACTTTTTTCAGATGGCCCTTTTGACCAGGGGGAAGTGAGACTTCATTGTAGTGCAGATTTCCTTTGCAAGTTTGCTTGGTTGGCCAAAAAGGACGTATGCGTTTTTTCCTGAATATATTCAGGAAAAAACGCATACGCACATTTTGGCCAAGTGCATCATTGTGGACGTTCTGCCTCTTTTCCTATGCTTTCAATGCAATTCCAGTCTACCTCCTGAAATCGGTTTCCTGCAATTCTGCCCCGCTTTCAAGTCCCCTTGGCAGCCTTACTTCAGTATATATTTGGACGATAGCTGTCATTTATAACTCTGCAGGTTTGTGAATTACAGTGCCCCTGAGCTCCTTTCTTCCACTCGCTTTCTTGTGACCTGGCCGCAACACCGCAGGATGGCTTCAGGCCCTAATCTGGTTCTGGCACGGCACGCTGAGCCTTTGGTTTATTCCTCTTCCTGGTGGGAAATGAGAGTTAAATTTCCCCGTCCAGACACCTCCAGCTAGTCTCTGATTGGTTCTCGCTATTCCTGTACATCTTCCGCAGAAATTGCAAACTGGGCCATACAGGAGGTTAAAGGCGCTGACTCTCCAAGTGGGGAGAGTGTTAGTAAAGCGTCTGGAATGTTGCACCCGAGTACCAGGGGAGGAAAACTGAGACATATTTGAACACGTCTCCCATTCACACAGTTGATCATACTCTGGGTTCCACATGCATGTTTTAGCTGAAGGAAGAATACCTTAAACCTGGAGAGTTGAGACCCGTGTAATGGGTACCATGCAATATGACTTCAAAGGGTCTTCATTTGCTCACCGAACCTCTCCAATCCTATCACTGCTGCGTTTATGCCCCTGTACACATGCTTGATTCTCTTTCGGAAACATAGCAATCCATAGGTTTTAAGATACTTACTAGTCAGGTACATTCTTAGGCATTTAATATGCGGTGTTGAGTCCATTTCGTTGAGCAAGGAGTAGCTCTTGTCTATTCCATATTTGGCTTAAGGAACTTTATCTGTGCTCATTTCAATCTCTGGTTTTATGCAGCACCCCAACTCACCTTTACCCTTAAGCCAGCATAAGTTGGTTTTCTAAATTTGAGACCCTGTTCTGTTCTGTAATTCAGTTCCTGTGTAGCCAAGTTTACATTCCGTGTATTAGTGATATCTCATGATGTTTCTTTTTCTGTGTGACTTATTTCGGTTAGAATCATCGTACCTGAATCCACTCATTATGCTGCTACGGGCCTGATGACATAGATTTCATTGCTGAGTGATACTACATTGTATGTAAGTACCACAACGTCTTTATCCATTTTTCACTTTCTGCGATATTGAACTTGTACCGTAAATGAGGTTCTTGTAAAAAGAGCCGTCCCAAACATTGGGGTGGCTGTGTCTTTTTGATTTTAATTTCCCTAAGCTATAGGACCATAAGTGGAAGTGCCCTAGGCTCTGTTGCTTTGTTTTTTAGATGTTTCAGGAAACACCATACACTTCTCCAGAGTGTCTGTTGGCAATTTACATCCCGCCCATCAGCATAACAAGGCTCCCAGTTCTCCATGGCCTGTCCTGCCTTTCTGGATTTTACACTTTTTTCAGATGGCCCTTTTGACCGGGGGGAAGTGAGACTTCATTGTAGTGGAGATTTCCTGTACAAGCTTGCTTGGTTGGCCAAAAGGGACGTATGCGTTTTTTCCTCAATATATTCAGGAAAAAACGCATACGCCCTTTTTGGCCAAGTGCGTCATTGTGGACATTCTGCCTCTTTTCCTATGCTTTCAATGCAATTCCAGTCTACCTCCTGAAATCGGTTTCCTGCAATTCTGCCCCGCTTTCAAGTCCTCTTGGCAGCCTTACTTCAGTATATTTTTGGACGATAGCTGTCATTTATAACTCTGCAGGTTTGTGAATTACAGTGCCCCTGAGCTCCTTTCTTCAACTCGCTTTCTTTTGAGCTGGCCGCAACACCGCAGGATGGCTTCAGGCCCTAATCTTGTTCCGGCACGGCACGCTGAGCCTTTGGTTATTTCCTCTTCCTGGTGGGAAATGAGAGTTAAATTTGCCCATCCAGACACCTCCAGCTAGTCGCTCATTGGTTCTCGCTATTCCTGTTCATCTTCCGCAGAAATTGCAAACTGGGCCAAACAGGAGGTTAAAGGGACTGACTCTCCAAGTCGGGAGAGTGTTAGTAAAGCGTCTGGAATGTTGCACCCGAGCACCAGGGTACGAAAACTGAGACACATTTGAACACGTCTCCTGATCACATGGTTGATCATACTCTAGGTTCCACATGCATGTTTTAGCTGAAGGAAGAATACCTTAAACCTGGGTAGTTGAAACCCATGGAATGGGTACCATGCAATATGACTTCAAAGGGTCTTCATTTGCTCACCGAACCTCTCCAATCTTATCACTGCTGCGTTTATGCCCCTGTACACATGCTTGATTCTCTTTCGGAGACATAGCAATCCATAGGTTTTAAGATACTTACTAGTCAGGTACATTCTTAGGCGTTTAATATGGGGTGTTGAGTCCATTTCGTTGAGCAAGGAGTAGCTCTTGTCTATTCCATATTTGGCTTAAGGAACTTTATCTGTGCTCATTTCAATCTCTGGTTTTATGCAGCACCCCAACTCAACTTTACCCTTAAGCAAGCATAAGTTGGTTTTCTAAATTTGAGACCCTGTTCTGTTCTGTAATTCAGTTCCTGTGTAGCCAAGTTTACATTCCGTGTATTACTGATATCTTATGATGTTTCTTTTTCTGTGTGACTTATTTCAGTTAGAATCATCATACCTGAATCCACGCATTGTGCTGCTAAGGGCCTGATGATATAGATTTCATTGCTGAGTGATATTGCTTTGTAAGTAAATACCACAACTTCTTTATCCATTTTTCACTTTCTGCGATGTTGAACTTGTACTGTAAACGAGGTTCTTGTAAACAGAGGCGACCCAAACTTTGGGGTGACTGTGTCTTTTTGATTTTAATTTCCCTAAGCTATAGGACCATAAGTGGAAGTGCCCTAGGCTCTGTTGCTTTGTTTTTTAGATGTTTCAGGAAACACCATACACTTCTCCCGAGTGTCTGTTGGCAATTTACATCCCGCCCATCAGCATAACAAGGCTCCCAGTTCTCCATGGCCTGTCCTGCCTTTCTGGATTTTACACTTTTTTCAGATGGCCCTTTTGACCGGGGGGAAGTGAGACTTCATTGTAGTGCAGATTTCCTTTGCAAGCTTGCTTGGTTGGCCAAAAAGTGCATATGCGTTTTTTCCTGAATATATTCAGGATAAAACGAATATGCCCTTTTTGGCCAAGTGCATCATTCTGGACGTTCTGCCTCTTTTCCTATGCTTTCAATGCAATTCCAGTCTACCTCCTGAAATTGGTTTCCTGCAATTCTGCCCCGCTTTCAAGTCCCCTTGGCAGCCTTACTTCAGTATATTTTTGGACGATAGCTGTCATTTATAACTCTGCAGGTTTGTGAATTACAGTGCCCCTGAGCTCCTTTCTTCAACTCGCTTTCTTGTGACCTGGCCGCAACACCGCAGGATGGCTTCAGGCCCTAATCTGGTTCCGGCACGGCACGCTGAGCCTTTGGTTAATTCCTCTTCCTGGTTGGAAATGAGAGTTAAATTTGCCCATCCAGACACCTCCAGCTAGTCTCTCATTGGTTCTCGCTATTCCTGTTCATCTTCCGCAGAAATTGCAAACTGGGCCAAACAGGAGGTTAAAGGGACTGACTCTCCATTTGGGAGAGTGTTAGTAAAGCGTCTGGAATGTTGCACCCGAGCACCAGGGTAAAAAAACTGAGACACATTTGAACACGTCTCCTGATCACATGGTTGATCATACTCTAGGTTCCACATGCATGTTTTAGCTGAAGGAAGAATACCTTAAACCTGGGTAGTTGAAACCCATGGAATGGGTACCATGAAATATGACCTCAAAGGGTCTTCATTTGCTCACTGAACTTCTCCAGTCCTATCACTGCTGCGTTTATGCCCCTGTACACATGCTTGATTCTCTTTCGGAGACATAGCAATCCATAGGTTTTAAGATACTTACTAGTCAGGTACATTCTTAGGCGTTTAATATGCGGTGTTGAGTCCATTTCGTTGAGCAAGGAGTAGCTCTTGTCTATTCCATATTTGGCTAAGGAACTTTATCTGTGCTCATTTCAATCTCTGGTTTTATGCAGCACCCGAACTCACCTTTACCCTTAAGCAAGCCTAAGTTCGTTTTCTAAATTTGAGACACTGTTCTGTTCTGTAATTCAGTTCCTGTGTAGCCACGTTTACATTCCGTGTATTACTGATATCTTATGATGTTTCTTTTTCTGTGTGACTTATTTCAGTTAGAATCATCATACATGAATCCACGCATTGTGCTGCTAAGGGCCTGATGACATAGATTTCATTGCTGAATGATATTGCTTTGTAAGTAAATACCACAACTTCTTTATCCATTTTTCACTTTCTGATATGTTCAACTTGTACTGTAAACGAGGTCATTGTAAACAGAGGCGTCCCAAACTTTGGGGTGGCTGTGTGTTTTTGATTTTAATTTCCCTAAGCTATAGGACCATAAGTGGAAGTGCCCTAGGCTCTGTTGCTTTGTTTTTTAGATGTTTCAGGAAACACCATACACTTCTCCCGAGTGTCTGTTGGCAATTTACATCCCGCCCATCAGCATAACAAGGCTCCCAGTTCTCCATGGCCTGTCCTGCCTTTCTGGATTTTACACTTTTCTCAGCTGGCCCTTTTGACCGGGGGGAAGTGAGACTTCATTGTAGTGCAGATTTCCTTTGCAAGTTTGCTTGGTTGGCCAAAAAGTGTGTATGTGTTTTTTCCTGAATATATTCAGGATAAAACGCATACGCCCTTTTTGGCCAAGTGCATCATTGTGGACGTTCTGCCCCTTTTCCTATGCTTTCAATGCAATTCCAGTCTACCTCCTGAAATCGGTTTCCTGCAATTCTGCCCCACTTTGAAGTCCTCTTGGCAGCCTTACTTCAGTATATTTTTGGACGATAGCTGTCATTTATAACTCTGCAGGTTTGTGAATTACAGTGCCCCTGAGCTCCTTTCTTCAACTCGCTTTCTTGTGACCTGGCCGCAACATCGCAGGATGGCTTCAGGCCCTAATCTGGTTCCGGCACGGCACGCTGAGCCTTTGGTTAATTCCTCTTCCTGGTGGGAAATGAGAGTTAAATTTGCCCATCCAGACACCTCCAGCTAGTCTCTCATTGGTTCTCGCTATTCCTGTTCATCTTCCGCAGAAATTGCAAACTGGGCCAAACAGGAGGTTAAAGGGACTAACTCTCCAAGTCGGGAGAGTGTTAGTAAAGCTTCTGGAATGTTGCACCCGAGTACCAGGGTACGAAAACTGAGACATATTTGAACACGTCTCCCGATCACATGGTTGATCATACTCTAGGTTCCACATGCATGTTTTAGCTGAAGGAAGAATACCTTAAACCTTGGTAGTTGAAACCCGTGGAAGGGGTACCATGCAATATGACTTCAAAGGGTCTTCATTTGCTCACCGAACCTCTCCAATCTTATCACTGCTGCGTTTATGCCCCTGTACACATGCTTGATTCTCTTTCGGAGACATAGCAATCCATAGGTTTTAAGATACTTACTAGTCAGGTACATTCTTAGGCGTTTAATATGGGGTGTTGAGTCCATTTCGTTGAGCAAGGAGTAGCTCTTGTCTATTCCATATTTGGCTTAAGGAACTTTATCTGTGCTCATTTCAATCTCTGGTTTTATGCAGCACCCCAACTCAACTTTACCCTTAGGCAAGCATAAGTTGGTTTTCTAAATTTGAGACCCTGTTCTGTTCTGTAATTCAGTTCCTGTGTAGCCAAGTTTACATTCCGTGTATTACTCATATCTTATGATGTTTCTTTTTCTGTGTGACTTATTTCAGTTAGAATCATCATACCTGAATCCACTCATTGTGCTGCTAAGGGCCTGATGACATAGATTTCATTGCTGAGTGATATTGCTTTTTAAGTAAATACCACAACTTCTTTATCCATTTTTCACTTTCTGCGATGTTGAACTTGTACTGTAAACGAGGTCATTGTAAACAGAGGCGTCCCAAACTTTGGGGTGGCTGTGTGTTTTTGATTTTAATTTCCCTAAGCTATAGGACCATAAGTGGAAGTGCCCTAGGCTCTGTTGCTTTGTTTTTTAGATGTTTCAGGAAACACCATACACTTCTCCCGAGTGTCTGTTGGCAATTTACATCCCACCCATCAGCATAACAAGGCTCCCAGTTCTCCATGGCCTGTCCTGCCTTTCTGGATTTTACACTTTTTTCAGATGGCCCTTTTGACCAGGGGGAAGTGAGACTTCATTGTAGTGCAGATTTCCTTTGCAAGTTTGCTTGGTTGGCCAAAAAGTGTGTATGCGTTTTTTCCTGAATATATTCAGGAAAAAACGCATACGCTCTTTTTGGCCAAGTGCATCATTGTGGACGTTCTGCCTCTTTTCCTATGCTTTCAATGCAATTCCAGTCTACCTCCTGAAATCGGTTTCCTGCAATTCTGCCCCGCTTTCAAGTCCCCTTGGCAGCCTTACTTCAGTATATTTTTGGACGATAGCTGTCATTTATAACTCTGCAGGTTTGTGAATTACAGTGCCCCTGAGCTCCTTTCTTCAACTCGCTTTCTTGTGACCTGGCCGCAACACCGCAGGATGGCTTCAGGCCCTAATCTGGTTCCGGCACGGCACGCTGAGCCTTTGGTTAATTCCTCTTCCTGGTTGGAAATGAGAGTTAAATTTGCCCATCCAGACACCTTCAGCTAGTCTCTCATTGGTTCTCGCTATTCCTGTTCATCTTCCGCAGAAATTGCAAACTGGGCCAAACAGGAGGTTAAAGGGACTGACTCTCCAAGTCGGGAGAGTGTTAGTAAAGCGTCTGGAATGTTGCACCCGAGCACCAGGGTACGAAAACTGAGACACATTTGAACACGTTTCCTGATCACATGGTTGATCATACTCTAGGTTCCACATGCATGTTTCAGCTGAAGGAAGAATACCTTAAACCTGGGTAGTTGAAACCCATGGAATGGGTACCATGAAATATGACTTCAAAGGGTCTTCATTTGCTCACTGAACCTCTCCAATCCTATCACTGCTGCGTTTATGCCCCTGTACACATGCTTTATTCTCTTTCGGAGACATAGCAATCCATAGGTTTTAAGATACTTACTAGTCAGGTACATTCTTAGGCGTTTAATATGCGGTGTTGAGTCCATTTCGTTGAGCAAGGAGTAGCTCTTGTCTATTCCATATTTGGCTTAAGGAACTTTATCTGTGCTCATTTCAATCTCTGGTTTTATGCAGCACCCCAACTCACCTTTACCCTTAAGCAAGCCTAAGTTCGTTTTCTAAATTTGAGACACTGTTCTGTTCTGTAATTCAGTTCCTGTGTAGCCACGTTTACATTCCGTGTATTACTGATATCTTATGATGTTTCTTTTTCTGTGTGACTTATTTCAGTTAGAATCATCATACATGAATCCACGCATTGTGCTGCTAAGGGCCTGATGACATAGATTTCATTGCTGAGTGATATTGCTTTGTAAGTAAATACCACAACTTCTTTATCGATTTTTCACTTTCTGATATGTTCAACTTGTACTGTAAACGAGGTTCTTGTAAACAGAGCCATCCCAAACTTTGGGGTTGCTGTGTCTTTTTGATTTTAATTTCCCTAAGCTATAGGACCATAAGTGGAAGTGCCCTAGGCTCTGTTGCTTTGTTTTTTAGATGTTTCAGGAAACACCATACACTTCTCCCGAGTGTCTGTTGGCAATTTACATCCCGCCCATCAGCATAACAAGGCTCCCAGTTCTCCATGGCCTGTCCTGCCTTTCTGGATTTTACACTTTTCTCAGCTGGCCCTTTTGACCGGGGGGAAGTGAGACTTCATTGTAGTGCAGATTTCCTTTGCAAGTTTGCTTGGTTGGCCAAAAAGTGTGTATGTGTTTTTTCCTGAATATATTCAGGATAAAACGCATACGCCCTTTTTGGCCAAGTGCATCATTGTGGACGTTCTGCCTCTTTTCCTATGCTTTCAATGCAATTCCAGTCTACCTCCTGAAATCGGTTTCCTGCAATTCTGCCCCACTTTGAAGTCCTCTTGGCAGCCTTACTTCAGTATATTTTTGGACGATAGCTGTCATTTATAACTCTGCAGGTTTGTGAATTACAGTGCCCCTGAGCTCCTTTCTTCAACTCGCTTTCTTGTGACCTGGCCGCAACATCGCAGGATGGCTTCAGGCCCTAATCTGGTTCCGGCACGGCACGCTGAGCCTTTGGTTAATTCCTCTTCCTGGTGGGAAATGAGAGTTAAATTTGCCCATCCAGACACCTCCAGCTAGTCTCTCATTGGTTCTCGCTATTCCTGTTCATCTTCCGCAGAAATTGCAAACTGGGCCAAACAGGAGGTTAAAGGGACTGACTCTCCAAGTCAGGAGAGTGTTAGTAAAGCGTCTGGAATGTTGCACCCGAGTACCAGGGTACGAAAACTGAGACATATTTGAACACGTCTCCCGATCACATGGTTGATCATACTCTAGGTTCCACATGCATGTTTTAGCTGAAGGAAGAATACCTTAAACCTGGGTAGTTGAAACCCGTGGAATGGGAACCATGCAATATGACTTCAAAGGGTCTTCATTTGCTCACCGAACCTCTCCAATCCTATCACTGCTGTGTTTATGCCCTTGTACACATGCTTGATTCTCTTTCGGAGATATAGCAATCCATAGGTTTAAAGATACTTACTAGTCAGGTACATTCTTAGGCGTTTAATATGTGGTGTTGAGTCCATTTCATTGAGCAAGGAGTAGCTCTTGTCTATTCCATATTTGGCTTAAGGAACTTTATCTGTGCTCATTTCAATCTCTGGTTTTATGCAGCACCCCAACTCACCTTTGCCCTTAAGCAAGCATAAGTTGGTTTTCTAAATTTGAGACCCTGTTCTTTTCTGTAATTCAGTTCCTGTGTAGCCAAGTTTACATTCCGTGTATTACTGATATCTTATGATGTTTCTTTTTCTGTGTGACTTATTTCAGTTAGAATCATCATACCTGAATCCACTCATTGTGCTGCTAAGGGCCTGATGACATAGATTTCATTGCTGAGTGATACTGCATTGTACCTAAGTACCTCAAGTTCTTTATCCATTTTTTCACTTTCTGTGATATTGAACTTGTATGGAAAACGAGGTTCTTGTAAACAGAGGCGTCGCAAACATTGGGGTGGCTGTGTCTTTTTGAGTTTAACTTCCCTAAGCTATAGGACCATAAGTTGAAGTGCCCTAGGCTCTGTTGCTTTGTTTTTCAGATGTTTCAGGAAACACCATACACTTCTCCCAAGTGTCTGTTGGCAATTTACATCCCGCCCATCAGCATAACAAGGCTCCCAGTTCTCCATGGCCTGTCCTGCCTTTCTGGATTTTACACTTTTTTCAGATGGCCCTTTTGACCGGGGGGAAGTGAGACTTCATTGTAGTGCAGATTTCCTTTGCAAGTTTGCTTGGTTGGCCAAAAAGGGCGTATGCGTTTTTTCCTGAATATATTCAGGAAAAAACGCATACGCCCTTTTTTGCCAAGTGCATCATTATGGACGTTCTGCCTCTTTTCCTATGCTTTCAATGCAATTCCAGTCTACCTCCTGAAATCGGTTTCCTGCAATTCTGCCCCGCTTTCAAGTCCTCTTGGCAGCCTTACTTCAGTATATTTTTGGACGATAGCTGTCACTTATAACTCTAAAGGTTTGTGAATTACAGTATCCCTGAGCTCCTTTCTTCAACTCGCTTTCTTTTGAGCTGGCCGCAACACCGCTGGATGGCTTCAGGCCCTAATCTGGTTCCGGCACGGCACGCTGAGCCTTTGGTTATTTCCTCTTCCTGGTGGGAAATGAGAGTTAAATTTGCCCGTCCAGACACCTCCAGCTAGTCTCTCATTGGTTCTCCCTATTCCTGTTCATCTTCCGCAGAAATTGCAAACTGGGCCAAACAGGAGGTTGAAGGCGCTGACTCTCCAAGTGGGGAGAGTGTTAGTAAAGCGTCTGGAATGTTGCGCCCGAGTACCAGGGGAGGAAATCTGAGACATATTTGAACACGTCTCCCGTTCACATGGTTGATCATACTCTAGGTTCCACATGCATGTTTTAGCTGAAGGAAGAATACCTTAAACCTTGGTAGTTGAAACCCGTGGAATGGGTACCATGCAATATGACTTCAAAGGGTCTTCATTTGCTCACTGAACCTCTCCAATCCTATCACTGCTGCGTTTATGCCCCTGTACACATGCTTGATTCTCTTTTGGAGACATAGCAATCCATAGGTTTTAAGATACTTACTAATCAGGTACATTATTAGGCGTTTAATATGTGGTGTTGAGTCCATTTCGTTGAGGAAGGAGTAGCTCTTGTCTATTCCATATTTGGCTTAAGGAACTTTATCTGTGCTCATTTCAATCTCTGGTTTTATGCAGCACCCCAACTCACCTTTACCCTTAAGCAAGCATAAGTTGGTTTTCTAAATTTGAGACCCTGTTTTGTTCTGTAATTCAGTTCCTGTGTAACCAAGTTTACATTCCGTGTATTACTGATATCTTATGATGTTTCTTTTTCTGTGTGACTTATTTCAGTTAGAATCATCATACCTGAATCCACTGATTGTGCTGCTAAGGTCCTGATGACATAGATTTCATTGCTGAGTGATACTGCATTGTACGTAAGTAACACAAGTTCTTTATCCATTTTTCACTTTCTGTGATATTGAACTTGTATGGTAAACGAGGTTCTTGTAAACAGAGGTGTCCCAAACTTTGGGGTGGCTGTGTCTTTTTGATTTTAATTTCCCTAAGCTATAGGACCATAAGTGGAAGTGACGTAGGCTCTGTTGCTTTGTTTTTTAGATGTTTCAGGAAACACCATACACTTCTCCGGAGTGTTTGTTGGCAATTTACATCCCGCCCATCAGCATAACAAGGCTCCCAGTTCTCCATGGCCTGTCCTGCCTTTCTGGATTTTACACTTTTTTCAGATGGCCCTTTTGACTGGGGGGAAGTGAGACTTCATTGTAGTGCAGATTTCCTTTGCAAGCTTGCTTGGTTGGCCAAAAAGGGCGTATGCGTTTTTTCCTGAATATATTCAGGAAAAAACGCATATGCACTTTTTGGCCAAGTGCATCATTGTGGACGTTCTGCCTCTTTTCCTATGCTTTCAATGCAATTCCAGTCTACCTCCTGAAATCGGTTTCCTGCAATTCTGCCCCGCTTTCAAGTCCTCTTGGCAGCCTTACTTCAGTATATTTTTGGACGATAGCTGTCATTTATAACTCTGCAGGTTTGTGAATTACAGTGCCCCTGAGCTCCTTTCTTCAACTCACTTTCTTGTGACCTGGCCGCAACACCGCAGGATGGCTTCAGGCCCTAATCTGGTTCCGGCACGGCACGCTGAGCCTTTGGTTAATTCCTCTTCCTGGTTGGAAATGAGAGTTAAATTTGCCCGTCCAGACACCTCCAGCTAGTCTCTCATTGGTTCTCGCTATTCCTGTTCATCTTCCGCAGAAATTGCAAACTGGGCCAAACAGGAGGTTAAAGGGACTGACTCTCCAAGTCGGGAGAGTGTTAGTAAAGCGTCTGGAATGTTGCACCCGAGTACCAGGGTACGAAAACTGAGACATATTTGAACACGTCTCCCGATCACATGGTTGATCATACTCTAGGTTCCACATGCATGTTTTAGCTGAAGGAAGGATACCTTAAACCTTGGTAGTTGAAACCCGTGGAATGGGTACCATGCAATATGACTTCAAAGGGTCTTCATTTGCTCACTGAACCTCTCCAATCCTATCACTGCTGCATTTATGTCCCTGTACACATGCTTGGTTCTCTTTTGGAGACATAGCAATCCATAGGTTTTAAGATACTTACTAGTCAGGTACATTCTTAGGCGTTTAATATGCGGTGTTGAGTCCATTTCATTGAGCAAGGAGTAGCTCTTGTCTATTCCATATTTGGCTTAAGGAACTTTATCTGTGCTCATTTCGATCTCTGGTTTTATGCAGCACCCCAACTCACCTTTCCCCTTAAGCAAGCATAAGTTGGTTTTCTAAATTTGAGACCCTGTTCTGTTCTGTAATTCAGTTCCTGTGTAGCCAAGTTTACATTCTGTGTATTACTGATATCTTATGATGTTTCTTTTTCTGTGTGACTTATTTCAGTTAGAATCATCATACCTGAATCCACTCATTGTGCTGCTAAGGGCCTGATGACAGAGATTTCATTGCTGAGTGATATTGCTTTGTAAGTAAATACCACAACTTCTTTATCCATTTTTCACTTTCTGCGATGTTGAACTTCTACTGTAAACGAGGTTCTTGTAAACAGAGGCGTCCCAAACTTTGGGGTGGCTGTGTCTTTTTGATTTTAATTTCCCTAAGCTATAGGACCATAAGTGGAAGTGCCCTAGGCTCTGTTGCTTTGTTTTTTAGATGTTTCAGGAAACACCATACACTTCTCCCGAGTGGTTGTTGGCAATTTACATCCCGCCCATCAGCATAACAAGGCTCCCAGTTCTCCATGGCCTGTCCTGCCTTTCTGGATTTTATGCTTTTTTCAGATGGCCCTTTTGACCGGGGGGAAGTGAGACTTCATTGTAGTGCAGATTTCCTTTGAAAGCTTGCTTGGTTGGCCAAAAAGGGCGTATGCGTTTTTTCCTGAATATATTCAGGAAATAACGCATACGCCCTTTTTGGCCAAGTGCATCATGGTGGACGTTCTGCCTCTTTTCCTATGCTTTCAATGCAATTCCAGTCTACCTCCTGAAATCGGTATCCTGCAATTCTGCCCCGCTTTCAAGTCCTCTTGGCAGCCTTACTTCAGTATATTTTTGGAAGATAGCTGTCATTTATAACTCTGCAGGTTTGTGAATTACAGTGCCCCTGAGCTCCTCTCTTCAACTCGCTTTGTTTTGAGCTGGCCGCAACACCGCTGGATGGCTTCAGGCCCTAATCTGGTTCCGGCACAGCACGCTGAGCCTTTGGTTAATTCCTCTTCCTGGTGGGAAATGAGAGTTAAATTTGCCCGTCCAGACACCTCCAGCTAGTCTCTCATTGGTTCTCCCTATTCCTGTTCATCTTCCGCAGAAATTGCAAACTGGGCCAAACAGGAGGTTAAAGGGACTGACTCTCCAACTGGGGAGAGTGTTAGTAAAGCGTCTGGAATGTTGCACCCGAGTACCAGGGGAGGAAAACTGAGACATATTTGAACACGTCTCCCGTTCACACGGTTGATCATACTCTGGGTTCCACATGCATGTTTTAGCTGAAGGAAGAATACCTAAAACCTGGGTAGTTGAAACCCGTGGAATGGGTACCATGCAATATGACTTCAAAGGGTCTTCATTTGCTCACCGAACCTCTCCAATCTTATCACTGCTGCGTTTATGCCCCTGTACACATGCTTGATTCTCTTTCGGAGACATAGCAATCCATAGGTTTTAAGATACTTACTAGTCAGGTACATTCTTAGGCGTTTAATATGGGGTGTTGAGTCCATTTCGTTGAGAAAGGAGTAGCTCTTGTCTATTCCATATTTGGCTTAAGGAACTTTATCTGTGCTCATTTCAATCTCTGGTTTTATGCAGCACCCCAACTCACCTTTCCCCTTAAGCAAGCATAAGTTGGTTTTCTAAATTTGAGACCCTGTTCTGTTTTGGAATTCAGTTCCTGTGTAGCCAAGTTTACATTCCGTGTATTAGTGATATCTTATGATGTTTCTTTTTCTGTGTGACTTATTTCAGTTAGAATCATTGTACCTGAATCCACTCATTATGCTGCTACCGGCCTGATGACATAGATTTCATTGCTGAGTGATACTGCATTGTACGTAAGTAACACAAGTTCTTTATCCATTTTTCACTTTCTGTGATATTGAACTTGTATGGGAAACGAGGTTCTTGTAAACAGAGGCGTCCCAAACTTTGGGGTGGCTGTGTCTTTTTGATTTTAACTTCCCTAAGCTATAGGACCATAAGTGGAAGTGCCCTAGGCTCTGTTGCTTTGTTTTTTAGATGTTTCAGGAAACACCATACACTTCTCCCGAGTGTCTGTTGGCAATTTACATCCCGCCCATCAGCATAACAAGGCTCCCAGTTCTCCATGGCCTGTCCTGCCTTTCTGGATTTTACACTTTTTTCAGATGGCCCTTTTGACCAGGGGGAAGTGAGACTTCATTGTAGTGCAGATTTCCTTTGCAAGCTTGCTTGGTTGGCCAAAAAGGGCGTATGCGTTTTTTCCTGAATATATTCAGGAAAAAACGCATACGCCCTTTTTGGCCAACTGCATCACTGTGGACGTTCTGCCTCTTTTCCTATGCTTTCAATGCAATTCCAGTCTACCTCCTGAAATCGGTTTCCTGCAATTCTGCCCCGCTTTCAAGTCCTCTTGGCAGCCTTACTTCAGTATATTTTTGGACGATAGCTGTCATTTATAACTCTGCAGGTTTGTGAATTACAGTGCCCCTGAGCTCCTTTCTTCAACTCGCTTTCTTGTGACCTGGCCGCAACACCGCAGGATGGCTTCAGGCCCTAATCTGGTTCCGGCATGGCACGCAGAGTCTTTGGTTAATTCGTCTTCCTGGTGGGAAATGCGAGTTAAAATTGCCCGTCCAGACACCTCCAGCTAGTCTCTCATTGGTTCTCGCTATTCTTGTTCATCTTCCGCAGAAATTGCAAACTGGGCCAAACAGGAGGTTAAAGGGACTGACTCTCCAAGTCAGGAGAGTGTTAGTAAAGCGTCTGGAATGTTGCACCTGAGTACCAGGGTACGAAAACTGAGACATATTTGAACACGTCTCCCGATCACATGGTTGATCATAGTCTAGGTTCCACATGCATGTTTTAGCTGAAGGAAGAATACCTTAAACCTGGGTAGTTGAAACCCGTGGAATGGGAACCATGCAATATGACTTCAAAGGGTCTTCATTTGCTCACCAAACCTCTCCAATCCTATCACTGTTGCGTTTATGCCCTTGTACACATGCTTGATTCTCTTTCGGAGATATAGCAATCCATAGGTTTAAAGATACTTACTAGTCAGGTACATTCTTAGGCGTTTAATATGTGGTGTTTAGTCCATTTCATTGAGCAAGGAGTAGCTCTTGTCTATTCCATATTTGGCTTAAGGAACTTTATCTGTGCTCATTTCAATCTCTGGTTTTATGCAGCACCCCAACTCACCTTTCCCCTTAAGCAAGCATAAGTTGGTTTTCTAAATTTGAGACCCTGTTCTTTTCTGTAATTCAGTTCCTGTGTAGCCAAGTTTACATTCCGTGTATTACTGATATCTTATGATGTTTCTTTTTCTGTGTGACTTATTTCAGTGAGAATCATCATACCTGAATCCACTCATTGTGCTGCTAAGGGCCTGATGACATAGATTTCATTGCTGAGTGATACTGCATTGTACCTAAGTACCACAAGTTCTTTATCCATTTTTCACTTTCTGTGATATTGAACTTGTATGGAAAACGAGGTTCTTGTAAACAGAGGCGTCGCAAATATTGGGGTGGCTGTGTCTTTTTGAGTTTAACTTCCCTAAGCTATAGGACCATAAGTGGAAGTGCCCTAGGCTCTGTTGCTTTGTTTTTTAGATGTTTCAGGAAACACCATACACTTCTCCCGAGTGTCTGTTGGCAATTTACATCCCGCCCATCAGCATAACAAGGCTCCCAGTTCTCCATGGCCTGTCCTGCCTTTCTGGATTTTACCCTTTTTTCAGATGGCCCTTTTGACCGGGGGGAAGTGAGACTTCATTGTAGTGCAGATTTCCTTTGCAAGTTTGCTTGGTTGGCCAAAAAGGGCGTATGCGTTTTTTCCTGAATATATTCAGGAAATAACGCATACGCCCTTTTTTGCCAAGTGCATCATTATGGACGTTCTGCCTCTTTTCCTATGCTTTCAATGCAATTCCAGTCTACCTCCTGAAATCGGTTTCCTGCAATTCTGCCCCGCTTTCAAGTCTTCTTGGCAGCCTTACTTCAGTATATTTTTGGACGATAGCTGTCATTTATAACTCTGCAGGTTTGTGAATTACAGTGCCCCTGAGCTCCTTTCTTCAACTCGCTTTCTTGTGACCGGGCCGCAACACCGCAGGATGGCTTCAGGCCCTAATCTGCTTCCGGAACGGCACGCTGAGCCTTTGGTTAATTCCTCTTCCTGGTGGGAAATGAGAGTTAAATTTGCCCGTCCAGACACCTCCAGCTAGTCTCTCATTGGTTCTCGCTATTCCTGTTCATCTTCCGCAGAAATTGCAAACTGGGCCAAACAGCAGGTTAAAGGGACTGACTCTCCAAGTCGGGAGAGTGTTAGTAAAGCGTCTGGAATGTTGCACCCGAGTACCAGGGTACGAAAACTGAGACATATTTGAACACGTCTCCCGTGCACACGGTTGATCATACTCTGGGTTCCACATGCATGTTTTAGCTGAAGGAAGAATACCTTAAACCTGGCGAGTTGAGACCCATGGAATGGGTACCATGCAATATGACTTCAAAGGGTCTTCATTTGCTCACCGAACCTCTCCAATCCTATCATTGCTGCGTTTATGCCCCTGTACACAACTTGATTCTCTTTTGGAGACATAGCAATCCATAGGTTTTAAGATACTTACTAGTCAGGTACATTCTTAGGCGTTTAATATGGGGTGTTGAGTCCATTTCGTTGAGCAAGGAGTAGCTCTTGTCTATTCCATATTTGGCTTAAGGAACTTTATCTGTGCTCATTTCAATCTCTGGTTTTATGCAGCACCCCAACTCACCTTTCCCCTTAAGCAAGCATAAGTTGGTTTTCTAAATTTGAGACCCTGTTCTGTTTTGGAATTCAGTTCCTGTGTAGCCAAGTTTACATTCTGTGTATTACTGATATCTTATGATGTTTCTTTTTCTGTGTGACTTATTTCAGTTAGAATCATTGTACCTGAATCCACTCATTATGCTGCTATGGGCCTGATGACATAGATTTCATTGCTGAGTGATACTGCATTGTACATAAGTACCACAAGTTCTTTATCCATTTTTCACTTTCTGTGATATTGAACTTGTATGGTAAACGAGGTTCTTGTAAACAGAGGCGTCGCAAACATTGGGGTGGCTGTGTCTTTTTGAGTTTAACTTCCCTAAGCTATAGGACCATAAGTTGAAGTGCCCTAGGCTCTGTTGCTTTGTTTTTCAGATGTTTCAGGAAACACCATACACTTCTCCCAAGTGTCTGTTGGCAATTTACATCCCGCCCATCAGCATAACAAGGCTCCCAGTTCTCCATGGCCTGTCCTGCCTTTCTGGATTTTACACTTTTTTCAGATGGCCCTTTTGACCGGGGGGAAGTGAGACTTCATTGTAGTGCAGATTTCCTTTGCAAGTTTGCTTGGTTGGCCAAAAAGGGCGTATGCGTTTTTTCCTGAATATATTCAGGAAAAAACGCATACGCCCTTTTTTGCCAAGTGCATCATTATGGACGTTCTGCCTCTTTTCCTATGCTTTCAATGCAATTCCAGTCTACCTCCTGAAATCGGTTTCCTGCAATTCTGCCCCGCTTTCAAGTCCTCTTGGCAGCCTTACTTCAGTATATTTTTGGACGATAGCTGTCACTTATAACTCTAAAGGTTTGTGAATTACAGTATCCCTGAGCTCCTTTCTTCAACTCGCTTTCTTTTGAGCTGGCCGCAACACCGCTGGATGGCTTCAGGCCCTAATCTGGTTCCGGCACGGCACGCTGAGCCTTTGGTTATTTCCTCTTCCTGGTGGGAAATGAGAGTTAAATTTGCCCGTCCAGACACCTCCAGCTAGTCTCTCATTGGTTCTCCCTATTCCTGTTCATCTTCCGCAGAAATTGCAAACTGGGCCAAACAGGAGGTTGAAGGCGCTGACTCTCCAAGTGGGGAGAGTGTTAGTAAAGCGTCTGGAATGTTGCGCCCGAGTACCAGGGGAGGAAATCTGAGACATATTTGAACACGTCTCCCGTTCACATGGTTGATCATACTCTAGGTTCCACATGCATGTTTTAGCTGAAGGAAGAATACCTTAAACCTTGGTAGTTGAAACCCGTGGAATGGGTACCATGCAATATGACTTCAAAGGGTCTTCATTTGCTCACTGAACCCCTCCAATCCTATCACTGCTGCATTTATGTCCCTGTACACATGCTTGGTTCTCTTTTGGAGACATAGCAATCCATAGGTTTTAAGATACTTACTAATCAGGTACATTATTAGGCGTTTAATATGTGGTGTTGAGTCCATTTCGTTGAGGAAGGAGTAGCTCTTGTCTATTCCATATTTGGCTTAAGGAAATTTATCTGTGCTCATTTCAATCTCTGGTTTTATGCAGCACCCCAACTCACCTTTACCCTTAAGCAAGCATAAGTTGGTTTTCTAAATTTGAGACCCTGTTTTGTTCTGTAATTCAGTTCCTGTGTAACCAAGTTTACATTCCGTGTATTACTGATATCTTATGATGTTTCTTTTTCTGTGTGACTTATTTCAGTTAGAATCATCATACCTGAATCCACTGATTGTGCTGCTAAGGTCCTGATGACATAGATTTCATTGCTGAGTGATACTGCATTGTACGTAAGTAACACAAGTTCTTTATCCATTTTTCACTTTCTGTGATATTGAACTTGTATGGTAAACGAGGTTCTTGTAAACAGAGGTGTCCCAAACTTTGGGGTGGCTGTGTCTTTTTGATTTTAATTTCCCTAAGCTATAGGACCATAAGTGGAAGTGACGTAGGCTCTGTTGCTTTGTTTTTTAGATGTTTCAGGAAACACCATACACTTCTCCGGAGTGTTTGTTGGCAATTTACATCCCGCCCATCAGCATAACAAGGCTCCCAGTTCTCCATGGCCTGTCCTGCCTTTCTGGATTTTACACTTTTTTCAGATGGCCCTTTTGACTGGGGGGAAGTGAGACTTCATTGTAGTGCAGATTTCCTTTGCAAGCTTGCTTGGTTGGCCAAAAAGGGCGTATGCGTTTTTTCCTGAATATATTCAGGAAAAAACGCATATGCACTTTTTGGCCAAGTGCATCATTGTGGACGTTCTGCCTCTTTTCCTATGCTTTCAATGCAATTCCAGTCTACCTCCTGAAATCGGTTTCCTGCAATTCTGCCCCGCTTTCAAGTCCTCTTGGCAGCCTTACTTCAGTATATTTTTGGACGATAGCTGTCATTTATAACTCTGCAGGTTTGTGAATTACAGTGCCCCTGAGCTCCTTTCTTCAACTCACTTTCTTGTGACCTGGCCGCAACACCGCAGGATGGCTTCAGGCCCTAATCTGGTTCCGGCACGGCACGCTGAGCCTTTGGTTAATTCCTCTTCCTGGTTGGAAATGAGAGTTAAATTTGCCCGTCCAGACACCTCCAGCTAGTCTCTCATTGGTTCTCGCTATTCCTGTTCATCTTCCGCAGAAATTGCAAACTGGGCCAAACAGGAGGTTAAAGGGACTGACTCTCCAAGTCGGGAGAGTGTTAGTAAAGCGTCTGGAATGTTGCACCCGAGTACCAGGGTACGAAAACTGAGACATATTTGAACACGTCTCCCGATCACATGGTTGATCATACTCTAGGTTCCACATGCATGTTTTAGCTGAAGGAAGGATACCTTAAACCTTGGTAGTTGAAACCCGTGGAATGGGTACCATGCAATATGACTTCAAAGGGTCTTCATTTGCTCACTGAACCTCTCCAATCCTATCACTGCTGCATTTATGTCCCTGTACACATGCTTGGTTCTCTTTTGGAGACATAGCAATCCATAGGTTTTAAGATACTTACTAGTCAGGTACATTCTTAGGCGTTTAATATGCGGTGTTGAGTCCATTTCATTGAGCAAGGAGTAGCTCTTGTCTATTCCATATTTGGCTTAAGGAACTTTATCTGTGCTCATTTCGATCTCTGGTTTTATGCAGCACCCCAACTCACCTTTCCCCTTAAGCAAGCATAAGTTGGTTTTCTAAATTTGAGACCCTGTTCTGTTCTGTAATTCAGTTCCTGTGTAGCCAAGTTTACATTCTGTGTATTACTGATATCTTATGATGTTTCTTTTTCTGTGTGACTTATTTCAGTTAGAATCATCATACCTGAATCCACTCATTGTGCTGCTAAGGGCCTGATGACAGAGATTTCATTGCTGAGTGATATTGCTTTGTAAGTAAATACCACAACTTCTTTATCCATTTTTCACTTTCTGCGATGTTGAACTTCTACTGTAAACGAGGTTCTTGTAAACAGAGGCGTCCCAAACTTTGGGGTGGCTGTGTCTTTTTGATTTTAATTTCCCTAAGCTATAGGACCATAAGTGGAAGTGCCCTAGGCTCTGTTGCTTTGTTTTTTAGATGTTTCAGGAAACACCATACACTTCTCCCGAGTGGTTGTTGGCAATTTACATCCCGCCCATCAGCATAACAAGGCTCCCAGTTCTCCATGGCCTGTCCTGCCTTTCTGGATTTTATGCTTTTTTCAGATGGCCCTTTTGACCGGGGGGAAGTGAGACTTCATTGTAGTGCAGATTTCCTTTGAAAGCTTGCTTGGTTGGCCAAAAAGGGCGTATGCGTTTTTTCCTGAATATATTCAGGAAAAAACGCATACGCCCTTTTTGGCCAAGTGCATCATGGTGGACGTTCTGCCTCTTTTCCTATGCTTTCAATGTAATTCCAGTCTACCTCCTGAAATCGGTATCCTGCAATTCTGCCCCGCTTTCAAGTCCTCTTGGCAGCCTTACTTCAGTATATTTTTGGAAGATAGCTGTCATTTATAACTCTGCAGGTTTGTGAATTACAGTGCCCCTGAGCTCCTCTCTTCAACTCGCTTTGTTTTGAGCTGGCCGCAACACCGCTGGATGGCTTCAGGCCCTAATCTGGTTCCGGCACAGCACGCTGAGCCTTTGGTTAATTCCTCTTCCTGGTGGGAAATGAGAGTTAAATTTGCCCGTCCAGACACCTCCAGCTAGTCTCTCATTGGTTCTCCCTATTCCTGTTCATCTTCCGCAGAAATTGCAAACTGGGCCAAACAGGAGGTTAAAGGGACTGACTCTCCAACTGGGGAGAGTGTTAGTAAAGCGTCTGGAATGTTGCACCCGAGTACCAGGGGAGGAAAACTGAGACATATTTGAACACGTCTCCCGTTCACACGGTTGATCATACTCTGGGTTCCACATGCATGTTTTAGCTGAAGGAAGAATACCTAAAACCTGGGTAGTTGAAACCCGTGGAATGGGTACCATGCAATATGACTTCAAAGGGTCTTCATTTGCTCACCGAACCTCTCCAATCTTATCACTGCTGCGTTTATGCCCCTGTACACATGCTTGATTCTCTTTCGGAGACATAGCAATCCATAGGTTTTAAGATACTTACTAGTCAGGTACATTCTTAGGCGTTTAATATGGGGTGTTGAGTCCATTTCGTTGAGAAAGGAGTAGCTCTTGTCTATTCCATATTTGGCTTAAGGAACTTTATCTGTGCTCATTTCAATCTCTGGTTTTATGCAGCACCCCAACTCACCTTTCCCCTTAAGCAAGCATAAGTTGGTTTTCTAAATTTGAGACCCTGTTCTGTTTTGGAATTCAGTTCCTGTGTAGCCAAGTTTACATTCCGTGTATTAGTGATATCTTATGATGTTTCTTTTTCTGTGTGACTTATTTCAGTTAGAATCATTGTACCTGAATCCACTCATTATGCTGCTACGGGCCTGATGACATAGATTTCATTGCTGAGTGATACTGCATTGTACGTAAGTAACACAAGTTCTTTATCCATTTTTCACTTTCTGTGATATTGAACTTGTATGGGAAACGAGGTTCTTGTAAACAGAGGCGTCCCAAACTTTGGGGTGGCTGTGTCTTTTTGATTTTAACTTCCCTAAGCTATAGGACCATAAGTGGAAGTGCCCTAGGCTCTGTTGCTTTGTTTTTTAGATGTTTCAGGAAACACCATACACTTCTCCCGAGTGTCTGTTGGCAATTTACATCCCGCCCATCAGCATAACAAGGCTCCCAGTTCTCCATGGCCTGTCCTGCCTTTCTGGATTTTACACTTTTTTCAGATGGCCCTTTTGACCAGGGGGAAGTGAGACTTCATTGTAGTGCAGATTTCCTTTGCAAGCTTGCTTGGTTGGCCAAAAAGGGCGTATGCGTTTTTTCCTGAATATATTCAGGAAAAAACGCATACGCCCTTTTTGGCCAACTGCATCACTGTGGACGTTCTGCCTCTTTTCCTATGCTTTCAATGCAATTCCAGTCTACCTCCTGAAATCGGTTTCCTGCAATTCTGCCCCGCTTTCAAGTCCTCTTGGCAGCCTTACTTCAGTATATTTTTGGACGATAGCTGTCATTTATAACTCTGCAGGTTTGTGAATTACAGTGCCCCTGAGCTCCTTTCTTCAACTCGCTTTCTTGTGACCTGGCCGCAACACCGCAGGATGGCTTCAGGCCCTAATCTGGTTCCGGCATGGCACGCAGAGTCTTTGGTTAATTCGTCTTCCTGGTGGGAAATGCGAGTTAAAATTGCCCGTCCAGACACCTCCAGCTAGTCTCTCATTGGTTCTCGCTATTCTTGTTCATCTTCCGCAGAAATTGCAAACTGGGCCAAACAGGAGGTTAAAGGGACTGACTCTCCAAGTCAGGAGAGTGTTAGTAAAGCGTCTGGAATGTTGCACCTGAGTACCAGGGTACGAAAACTGAGACATATTTGAACACGTCTCCCGATCACATGGTTGATCATAGTCTAGGTTCCACATGCATGTTTTAGCTGAAGGAAGAATACCTTAAACCTGGGTAGTTGAAACCCGTGGAATGGGAACCATGCAATATGACTTCAAAGGGTCTTCATTTGCTCACCAAACCTCTCCAATCCTATCACTGTTGCGTTTATGCCCTTGTACACATGCTTGATTCTCTTTCGGAGATATAGCAATCCATAGGTTTAAAGATACTTACTAGTCAGGTACATTCTTAGGCGTTTAATATGTGGTGTTTAGTCCATTTCATTGAGCAAGGAGTAGCTCTTGTCTATTCCATATTTGGCTTAAGGAACTTTATCTGTGCTCATTTCAATCTCTGGTTTTATGCAGCACCCCAACTCACCTTTCCCCTTAAGCAAGCATAAGTTGGTTTTCTAAATTTGAGACCCTGTTCTTTTCTGTAATTCAGTTCCTGTGTAGCCAAGTTTACATTCCGTGTATTACTGATATCTTATGATGTTTCTTTTTCTGTGTGACTTATTTCAGTGAGAATCATCATACCTGAATCCACTCATTGTGCTGCTAAGGGCCTGATGACATAGATTTCATTGCTGAGTGATACTGCATTGTACCTAAGTACCACAAGTTCTTTATCCATTTTTCACTTTCTGTGATATTGAACTTGTATGGAAAACGAGGTTCTTGTAAACAGAGGCGTCGCAAATATTGGGGTGGCTGTGTCTTTTTGAGTTTAACTTCCCTAAGCTATAGGACCATAAGTGGAAGTGCCCTAGGCTCTGTTGCTTTGTTTTTTAGATGTTTCAGGAAACACCATACACTTCTCCCGAGTGTCTGTTGGCAATTTACATCCCGCCCATCAGCATAACAAGGCTCCCAGTTCTCCATGGCCTGTCCTGCCTTTCTGGATTTTACCCTTTTTTCAGATGGCCCTTTTGACCGGGGGGAAGTGAGACTTCATTGTAGTGCAGATTTCCTTTGCAAGTTTGCTTGGTTGGCCAAAAAGGGCGTATGCGTTTTTTCCTGAATATATTCAGGAAATAACGCATACGCCCTTTTTTGCCAAGTGCATCATTATGGACGTTCTGCCTCTTTTCCTATGCTTTCAATGCAATTCCAGTCTACCTCCTGAAATCGGTTTCCTGCAATTCTGCCCCGCTTTCAAGTCTTCTTGGCAGCCTTACTTCAGTATATTTTTGGACGATAGCTGTCATTTATAACTCTGCAGGTTTGTGAATTACAGTGCCCCTGAGCTCCTTTCTTCAACTCGCTTTCTTGTGACCGGGCCGCAACACCGCAGGATGGCTTCAGGCCCTAATCTGCTTCCGGAACGGCACGCTGAGCCTTTGGTTAATTCCTCTTCCTGGTGGGAAATGAGAGTTAAATTTGCCCGTCCAGACACCTCCAGCTAGTCTCTCATTGGTTCTCGCTATTCCTGTTCATCTTCCGCAGAAATTGCAAACTGGGCCAAACAGCAGGTTAAAGGGACTGACTCTCCAAGTCGGGAGAGTGTTAGTAAAGCGTCTGGAATGTTGCACCCGAGTACCAGGGTACGAAAACTGAGACATATTTGAACACGTCTCCCGTGCACACGGTTGATCATACTCTGGGTTCCACATGCATGTTTTAGCTGAAGGAAGAATACCTTAAACCTGGCGAGTTGAGACCCATGGAATGGGTACCATGCAATATGACTTCAAAGGGTCTTCATTTGCTCACCGAACCTCTCCAATCCTATCATTGCTGCGTTTATGCCCCTGTACACAACTTGATTCTCTTTTGGAGACATAGCAATCCATAGGTTTTAAGATACTTACTAGTCAGGTACATTCTTAGGCGTTTAATATGGGGTGTTGAGTCCATTTCGTTGAGCAAGGAGTAGCTCTTGTCTATTCCATATTTGGCTTAAGGAACTTTATCTGTGCTCATTTCAATCTCTGGTTTTATGCAGCACCCCAACTCACCTTTCCCCTTAAGCAAGCATAAGTTGGTTTTCTAAATTTGAGACCCTGTTCTGTTTTGGAATTCAGTTCCTGTGTAGCCAAGTTTACATTCTGTGTATTACTGATATCTTATGATGTTTCTTTTTCTGTGTGACTTATTTCAGTTAGAATCATTGTACCTGAATCCACTCATTATGCTGCTATGGGCCTGATGACATAGATTTCATTGCTGAGTGATACTGCATTGTACATAAGTACCACAAGTTCTTTATCCATTTTTCACTTTCTGTGATATTGAACTTGTATGGTAAACGAGGTTCTTGTAAACAGAGGCGTCCCAAACTTTGGGGTGGCTGTGTCTTTTTGATTTTAATTTCCCTAATCTATAGGACCATAAGTGGAAGTGCCGTAGGCTCTGTTGCTTTGTTTTTTAGATGTTTCAGGAAACACCATACACTTGTCCCGAGTGTCTGTTGGCAATTTACATCCCGCCCATCAGCATAACAAGGCTCCCAGTTCTCCATGGCCTGTCCTGCCTTTCTGGATTTTACACTTTTTCCAGATGGCCCTTTTGACCGGGGGGAAGTGAGACTTCATTGTAGTGCAGATTTCCTTTGCAAGCTTGCTTGGTTGGCCAAAAAGTGCGTATGCGTTTTTTCCTGAATATATTCAGGAAAAAACGCATACGCCCTTTTTGGCCAAGTGCATCATTGTGCACGTTCTGCCTCTTTTCCTATGCTTTCAATGCAATTCCAGTCTACCTCCTGAAATCGGTTTCCTGCAATTCTGCCCCGCTTTCAAGTCCTCTTGGCAGCCTTACTTCAGTATATTTTTGGACGATAGCTGTCATTTATAACTCTGCAGGTTTGTGAATTACAGTGCCCCTGAGCTCCTTTCTTCAACTCGCTTTCTTTTGAGCTGGCCGCAACACCGCAGGATGGCTTTAGGCCCTAATCTGGTTCCGGCGCGGCACGCTGAGCTTTTGGTTAATTCCTCTTCCTGGTGGGAAATGAGAGTTAAATTTGCCGGTCCAGACACCTCCAGCTAGTCTCTCATTGGTTCTCGCTATTCCTGTTCATCTTCCGCAGGAATTGCAAACTGGGCCAAACAGGAGGTTAAAGGGACTGACTCTCCAACTGGGGAGAGTGTTAGTAAAGCGTCTGTAATGTTGCACCCGAGTACCAGGGTACGAAATCTGAGACATATTTGAACACAGCTCCCGATCACATGGTTGATCATACTCTAGGTTCCACATGCATAATTTAGCTGAAGGAAGAATACCTGAAACCTGGGTAGTTGAAACCCGTGGAATGGGTACCATGCAATATGACTTCAAAGGGTCTTCATTTGCTCACCGAACCTCTCCAATCCTATCACTGCTGCGTTTATGCCCCTGTACACATGCTTGATTCTCTTTTGGAGACATAGCAATCCATAGGTTTTAAGATACTTACTAGTCAGGTACATTCTTAGGCATTTAATATGGGGTGTTGAGTCCTTTTCGTTGAGCAAGGAGTAGCTCTTGTCTATTCCATATTTGGCTTAAGGAACTTTATCTGTGCTCATTTCAATCTCTGGTTTTATGCAGCACCCCAACTCACCTTTCCCCTTAAGCAAGCATAAGTTGGTTTTCTAAATTTGAGACCCTGTTCTGTTCTGTAATTCAGTTCCTGTGTAGTCAAGTTTACATTCCGTGTATTACTGATATCTTATGATGTTTCTTTTTCTGTGTGACTTATTTCAGTTAGAATCATCATAGCTGAATCCACTCATTGTGCTGCTAAGGGCCTGATGACATAGATTTCATTGCTGAGTGATATTGCTTTGTAAGTAAATAGCGCAAGTTCTTTATCCATTTTTCAGTTTCTGTGATGTTGAACTTGTACTGTAAACGAGGTTCTTGTAAACAGAGCCATTCCAAACTTTGGGGTGGCTGTGTCTTTTTGATTTTAATTTCCCTAAGTTATAGGACCATAAGTGGAAGTGCCCTAGGCTCTGTTGCTTTGTTTTTTAGATGTTTCAGGAAACACCATACACTTCTCCCGAGTGTCTGTAGGCAATTTACATCCCTCCCATCAGCATAACAAGGCTCCCAGTTCTCCATGGTCTGTCCTGCCTTTCTGGATTTTACACTTTTTTCAGATGGCCCTTTTGACCGGGGGGAAGTGAGACTTCATTGTAGTGCAGATTTCCTTTGCAAGCTTGCTTGGTTGGCCAAAAAGGGCGTATGCGTTTTTTCCTGAATATGTGCAGGAAAAAACACATACGCCCTATTTGGCCAAGTGCATCATTGTGGACGTTCTGCCTCTTTTCCTATGCTTTCAATGCAATTCCAGTCTACGTCCTGAAATCGGTTTCCTGCAATTCTGCCCCGCTTTCAAGTCCTCTTGGCAGCCTTACTTCAGTATATTTTTGGACGATAGCTGTCATTTATAACTCTGCAGGTTTGTGCATTACAGTGCCCTTGAGCTCCTTTCTTCAACTCACTTTCTTGTGACCTGGCCGCAACACCGCAGGATGGCTTCAGTCCCTAATCTGGTTCCGGCGCGGCACGCTGAGCGTTTGATTAATTCCTCTTCATGGCTGGAAATGAGAGTTAAATTTGCCCGTCCAGACACCTCCAGCTAGTCTCTCATTGGTTCTCGCTATTCCTGTTCATCTTCCGCAGAAATTTCAAACTGGGCCAAACAGGAGGTTAAAGGGACTGACTCTCCAAGTCGGGAGAGTGTTAGTAAAGCATCTGGAATGTTGCACCCGAGTAACAGGTTACGAAAACTGAGACATATTTGAACAGGTCTCCTGATCACATGGTTGATCATACTCTAGGTTCCACATGCATGTTTTAGCTGAAGGAAGAATACCTTAAACCTGGGTAGTTGAAACCCGTGGAATGGGTACCATGCAATATGACTTCAAAGGGTCTTCATTTGCTCACCGAACCTCTCCAATCCTATCACTGCTGCGTTTATGCCCCTGTACACATGCTTGATTCTCTTTTGGAGACATAGCAATCCATAGGTTTTAAGATACTTACTAGTCAGGTACATTCTTAGGCGTTTAATATGGGGTGTTGAGTCCATTTCGTTGAGCAAGGAGTAGCTCTTGTCTATTCCATATTTGGCTTAAGGAACTTTATCTGTGCTCATTTCAATCTCTGGTTTTATGCAGCACCCCAACTCACCTTTCCCCTTAAGCAAGCATAGGTTGGTTTTCTAAATTTGAGACCCTGTTCTGTTCTGTAATTCAGTTCCTGTGTAGCCAAGTTTACATTCCATGTATTAGTGATATCTTATGATGTTCCTTTTTCTGTGTGACTTATTTCAGTTAGAATCATCGTACCTGAATCCACTCATTGTGCTGCTAAGGGCCTGATGACATAGATTTCATTGCTGAGCGATACTGCATTGTACGTAAGTACCACAAGTTCTTTATCCATTTTTCACTTTCTGTGATATTGAACTTGTACGGTAAACGAGGTTCTTGTAAACAGAGGTGTCCCAAACTTTGGGGTGGCTGTGTCTTTTTGATTTTAATTTCCCTAAGGTAATGGACCATAAGTGGAAGTGCCCCAGGCTCTGCTCCTTTCTTTTTTAGATGTTTCAGGAAACACCATACACTTCTCCCCTGTGTCTGTTGGCAATTTACATCCCGCCCATCAGCATAACAAGGCTCCCAGTTCTCCATGGCCTGTCCTGCCTTTCTGGATTTTACACTTTTTTCAGATGGCCCTTTTGACCGGGGGGAAGTGAGACTTCATTGTAGTGCAGATTTCCTTTGCAAGTTTGCTTGGTTGGCCAAAAAGTGCGTATGCGTTTTATTCCTGAATATATTCAGGAAAAAACGCATACGCCCTTTTTGGCCAAGTGCATCATTGTGGACGTTCTGCCTCTTTTCCTATGCTTTCAATGCAATTCCAGTCTACCTCCTGAAATCGGTTTCCTGCAATTCTGCCCCGCTTTCAAGTCCTCTTGGCAGCCTTACTTCAGTCTATTTTTGGACGATAGCTGTCATTTATAACTCTGCAGGTTTGTGAATTACAGTGCCCCTGAGCTCCTTTCTTCAACTCGCTTTCTTGTGACCGGGCCGCAACACCGCAGGATGGCTTCAGGCCCTAATCTGCTTCCGGAACGGCACGCTGAGCCTTTGGTTAATTCCTCTTCCTGGTGGGAAATGAGAGTTAAATTTGCCCGTCCAGACACCTCCAGCTAGTCTCTCATTGGTTCTCGCTATTCCTGTTCATCTTCCGCAGAAATTGCAAACTGGGCCAAACAGCAGGTTAAAGGGACTGACTCTCCAAGTCGGGAGAGTGTTAGTAAAGCGTCTGGAATGTTGCACCCGAGTACCAGGGTACGAAAACTGAGACATATTTGAACACGTCTCCCGTTCACACGGTTGATCATACTCTGGGTTCCACATGCATGTTTTAGCTGAAGGAAGAATACCTTAAACCTGGCGAGTTGAGACCCATGGAATGGGTACCATGCAATATGACTTCAAAGGGTCTTCATTTGCTCACCGAACCTCTCCAATCTTATCATTGCTGCGTTTATGCCCCTGTACACAACTTGATTCTCTTTTGGAGACATAGCAATCCATAGGTTTTAAGATACTTACTAGTCAGGTACATTCTTAGGCGTTTAATATGGGGTGTTGAGTCCATTTCGTTGAGCAAGGAGTAGCTCTTGTCTATTCCATATTTGGCTTAAGGAACTTTATCTGTGCTCATTTCAATCTCTGGTTTTATGCAGCACCCCAACTCACCTTTCCCCTTAAGCAAGCATAAGTTGGTTTTCCAAATTTGAGACCCTGTTCTGTTTTGGAATTCAGTTCCTGTGTAGCCAAGTTTACATTCTGTGTATTACTGATATCTTATGATGTTTCTTTTTCTGTGTGACTTATTTCAGTTAGAATCATCGTACCTGAATCCACTCATTATGCTGCTATGGGCCTGATGACATAGATTTCATTGCTGAGTGATACTGCATTGTACATAAGTACCACAAGTTCTTTATCCATTTTTCACTTTCTGTGATATTGAACTTGTATGGTAAACGAGGTTCTTGTAAACAGAGGCGTCCCAAACTTTGGGGTGGCTGTGTCTTTTTGATTTTAATTTCCCTAATCTATAGGACCATAAGTGGAAGTGCCGTAGGCTCTGTTGCTTTGTTTTTTAGATGTTTCAGGAAACACCATACACTTGTCCCGAGTGTCTGTTGGCAATTTACATCCCGCCCATCAGCATAACAAGGCTCCCAGTTCTCCATGGCCTGTCCTGCCTTTCTGGATTTTACACTTTTTCCAGATGGCCCTTTTGACCGGGGGGAAGTGAGACTTCATTGTAGTGCAGATTTCCTTTGCAAGCTTGCTTGGTTGGCCAAAAAGTGCGTATGCGTTTTTTCCTGAATATATTCAGGAAAAAACGCATACGCCCTTTTTGGCCAAGTGCATCATTGTGCACGTTCTGCCTCTTTTCCTATGCTTTCAATGCAATTCCAGTCTACCTCCTGAAATCGGTTTCCTGCAATTCTGCCCCGCTTTCAAGTCCTCTTGGCAGCCTTACTTCAGTATATTTTTGGACGATAGCTGTCATTTATAACTCTGCAGGTTTGTGAATTACAGTGCCCCTGAGCTCCTTTCTTCAACTCGCTTTCTTTTGAGCTGGCCGCAACACCGCAGGATGGCTTTAGGCCCTAATCTGGTTCCGGCGCGGCACGCTGAGCTTTTGGTTAATTCCTCTTCCTGGTGGGAAATGAGAGTTAAATTTGCCGGTCCAGACACCTCCAGCTAGTCTCTCATTGGTTCTCGCTATTCCTGTTCATCTTCCGCAGGAATTGCAAACTGGGCCAAACAGGAGGTTAAAGGGACTGACTCTCCAACTGGGGAGAGTGTTAGTAAAGCGTCTGTAATGTTGCACCCGAGTACCAGGGTACGAAATCTGAGACATATTTGAACACAGCTCCCGATCACATGGTTGATCATACTCTAGGTTCCACATGCATAATTTAGCTGAAGGAAGAATACCTGAAACCTGGGTAGTTGAAACCCGTGGAATGGGTACCATGCAATATGACTTCAAAGGGTCTTCATTTGCTCACCGAACCTCTCCAATCCTATCACTGCTGCGTTTATGCCCCTGTACACATGCTTGATTCTCTTTTGGAGACATAGCAATCCATAGGTTTTAAGATACTTACTAGTCAGGTACATTCTTAGGCGTTTAATATGGGGTGTTGAGTCCTTTTCGTTGAGCAAGGAGTAGCTCTTGTCTATTCCATATTTGGCTTAAGGAACTTTATCTGTGCTCATTTCAATCTCTGGTTTTATGCAGCACCCCAACTCACCTTTCCCCTTAAGCAAGCATAAGTTGGTTTTCTAAATTTGAGACCCTGTTCTGTTCTGTAATTCAGTTCCTGTGTAGTCAAGTTTACATTCCGTGTATTACTGATATCTTATGATGTTTCTTTTTCTGTGTGACTTATTTCAGTTAGAATCATCATAGCTGAATCCACTCATTGTGCTGCTAAGGGCCTGATGACATAGATTTCATTGCTGAGTGATATTGCTTTGTAAGTAAATAGCGCAAGTTCTTTATCCATTTTTCAGTTTCTGTGATGTTGAACTTGTACTGTAAACGAGGTTCTTGTAAACAGAGCCATTCCAAACTTTGGGGTGGCTGTGTCTTTTTGATTTTAATTTCCCTAAGTTATAGGACCATAAGTGGAAGTGCCCTAGGCTCTGTTGCTTTGTTTTTTAGATGTTTCAGGAAACACCATACACTTCTCCCGAGTGTCTGTAGGCAATTTACATCCCTCCCATCAGCATAACAAGGCTCCCAGTTCTCCATGGCCTGTCCTGCCTTTCTGGATTTTACACTTTTTTCAGATGGCCCTTTTGACCGGGGGGAAGTGAGACTTCATTGTAGTGCAGATTTCCTTTGCAAGCTTGCTTGGTTGGCCAAAAAGGGCGTATGCGTTTTTTCCTGAATATGTGCAGGAAAAAACACATACGCCCTATTTGGCCAAGTGCATCATTGTGGACGTTCTGCCTCTTTTCCTATGCTTTCAATGCAATTCCAGTCTACGTCCTGAAATCGGTTTCCTGCAATTCTGCCCCGCTTTCAAGTCCTCTTGGCAGCCTTACTTCAGTATATTTTTGGACGATAGCTGTCATTTATAACTCTGCAGGTTTGTGCATTACAGTGCTCTTGAGCTCCTTTCTTCAACTCACTTTCTTGTGACCTGGCCGCAACACCGCAGGATGGCTTCAGTCCCTAATCTGGTTCCGGCGCGGCATGCTGAGCGTTTGATTAATTCCTCTTCATGGCTGGAAATGAGAGTTAAATTTGCCCGTCCAGACACCTCCAGCTAGTCTCTCATTGGTTCTCGCTATTCCTGTTCATCTTCCGCAGAAATTGCAAACTGGGCCAAACAGGAGGTTAAAGGGACTGACTCTCCAAGTCGGGAGAGTGTTAGTAAAGCATCTGGAATGTTGCACCCGAGTAACAGGTTACGAAAACTGAGACATATTTGAACAGGTCTCCTGATCACATGGTTGATCATACTCTAGGTTCCACATGCATGTTTTAGCTGAAGGAAGAATACCTTAAACCTGGGTAGTTGAAACCCGTGGAATGGGTACCATGCAATATGACTTCAAAGGGTCTTCATTTGCTCACCGAACCTCTCCAATCCTATCACTGCTGCGTTTATGCCCCTGTACACATGCTTGATTCTCTTTTGGAGACATAGCAATCCATAGGTTTTAAGATACTTACTAGTCAGGTACATTCTTAGGCGTTTAATATGGGGTGTTGAGTCCATTTCGTTGAGCAAGGAGTAGCTCTTGTCTATTCCATATTTGGCTTAAGGAACTTTATCTGTGCTCATTTCAATCTCTGGTTTTATGCAGCACCCCAACTCACCTTTCCCCTTAAGCAAGCATAGGTTGGTTTTCTAAATTTGAGACCCTGTTCTGTTCTGTAATTCAGTTCCTGTGTAGCCAAGTTTACATTCCATGTATTAGTGATATCTTATGATGTTCCTTTTTCTGTGTGACTTATTTCAGTTAGAATCATCGTACCTGAATCCACTCATTGTGCTGCTAAGGGCCTGATGACATAGATTTCATTGCTGAGCGATACTGCATTGTACGTAAGTACCACAAGTTCTTTATCCATTTTTCACTTTCTGTGATATTGAACTTGTACGGTAAACGAGGTTCTTGTAAACAGAGGTGTCCCAAACTTTGGGGTGGCTGTGTCTTTTTGATTTTAATTTCCCTAAGGTAATGGACCATAAGTGGAAGTGCCCCAGGCTCTGCTCCTTTCTTTTTTAGATGTTTCAGGAAACACCATACACTTCTCCCCTGTGTCTGTTGGCAATTTACATCCCGCCCATCAGCATAACAAGGCTCCCAGTTCTCCATGGCCTGTCCTGCCTTTCTGGATTTTACACTTTTTTCAGATGGCCCTTTTGACCGGGGGGAAGTGAGACTTCATTGTAGTGCAGATTTCCTTTGCAAGTTTGCTTGGTTGGCCAAAAAGTGCGTATGCGTTTTATTCCTGAATATATTCAGGAAAAAACGCATACGCCCTTTTTGGCCAAGTGCATCATTGTGGACGTTCTGCCTCTTTTCCTATGCTTTCAATGCAATTCCAGTCTACCTCCTGAAATCGGTTTCCTGCAATTCTGCCCCGCTTTCAAGTCCTCTTGGCAGCCTTACTTCAGTCTATTTTTGGACGATAGCTGTCATTTATAACTCTGCAGGTTTGTGAATTACAGTGCCCCTGAGCTCCTTTCTTCAACTCGCTTTCTTGTGACCTGGCCGCAACACCGCAGGATGGCTTCAGGCCCTAATCTGGTTCCGGCCCGGCATGCTGAGCCTTTGGTTATTTCCTCTTCCTAGTGGGAAATGAGAGTTAAATTTGCCCGTCCAGACACCTCCAGCTAGCCTCTAATTGGTTCTCGCTATTCCTGTTCATCTTCCGCAGAAATTGCAAACTGGGCCAAACAGGAGGTTAAAGGGACTGACTCTCCAAGTCGGGAGAGTGTTAGTAAAGCGTCTGGAATGTTGCACCCGAGTACCAGGGGAGGAAAACTGAGACATATTTGAACACGTCTCCCATTCACATGGTTGATCATACTTGGGTTCTACATGCATGTTTTAGCTGAAGGAAGAATACCTGAAACCTGGGTAGTTGAAACCCGTGGAATGGGTACCATGCAATATGACTTCAAAGGGTCTTCATTTGCTCACCGCACCTCTCCAATCCTATCACTGCTGCGTTTATGCCCCTGTACACATGCTTGATTCTCTTTCGGAGACATAGCAATCCATAGGTTTTAAGATACTTACTAGTCAGGTACATTCTTAGGCGTTTAATATGGGGTGTTGAGTCCATTTCGTTGAGCAAGGAGTAGCTCTTGTCTATTCCATATTTGGCTTAAGGAACTTTATCTGTGCTCATTTCAATCTCTGGTTTTATGCAGCACCCCAACTCACCTTTACCCTTAAGCAAGCATAAGTTGGTTTTCTAAATTTGAGACCCTGTTCTGTTCTGTAATTCAGTTCCTGTGTAGCCAAGTTTACATTCCGTGTATTACTGATATCTTATGATGTTTCTTTTTCTGTGTGACTTATTTCAGTTAGAATCATCATACCTGAATCCACTCATTGTGCTGCTAAGGGCCTGATGACACAGATTTCATTGCTGAGTGATATTGCTTTGTAAGTAAATACCACAACTTCTTTATCCATTTTTCACTTTCTGCGATGTTGAACTTGTACTGTAAATGAGGTTCTTGTAAACAGAGCCGTTCCAAATTTTGGGGTGGCTGTGTCTTTTTGATTTTAATTTCCCTAAGCTATAGGACCATAAGTGGAAGTGCCCTAGGTTCTGTTGCTTTGTTTTTTAGATGTTTCAGGAAACACCATACACTTCTCCCGAGTGGTTGTTGGCAATTTCCATCCCGCCCATCAGCATAACAAGGCTCCCAGTTCTCCATGGCCTGTCCTGCCTTTCTGGATTTTACACTTTTTTCAGATGGCCCTTTTGACCGGGGGGAAGTGAGACTTCATTGTAGTGCAGATTTCCTTTGCAAGCTTGCTTGGTTGGCCAAAAAGGGCGTATGCGTTTTTTCCTGAATATATTCAGGAAAAAACGCATACGCCCTTTTTGGCCAAGTGCATCATTGTGGACGTTCTGCCTCTTTTCCTATGCTTTCAATGCAATTCCTGTCTACCTCCTGAAATCGGTTTCCTGCAATTCTGCCCCGCTTTCAAGTCCTCTTGGCAGCCTTACTTCAGTCTATTTTTGGACGATAGCTGTCATTTATAACTCTGCAGGTTTGTGAATTACAGTGCCCCTGAGCTCCTTTCTTCAACTCGCTTTCTTGTGACCTGGCCGCAACACCGCAGGATGGCTTCAGGCCCTAATCTGGTTCCGGCACGGCACGCTGAGCCTTTGGTTATTTCCTCTTCCTGGTGGGAAATGAGAGTTAAATTTGCCCATCCAGACACCTCCAGCTAGTCTCTCATTGGTTCTCGCCATTCCTGTTCATCTTCCACAGAAATTGCAAACTGGGCCAAACAGGAGGTTAAAGGCGCTGACTCTCCAAGTGGGGAGAGTGTTAGTAAAGCGTCTGGAATGTTGCACTCGAGTACCAGGGGAGGAAAACTGAGACATATTTGAACACGTCTCCCGTTCACATGGTTGATCATACTTGGGTTCCACATGCATCTTTTAGCTGAAGGAAGAATACCTTAAACCTGGGTATTTGAAACCCGTGGAATGGGTACCATGCAATATGACTTCAAAGGGTCTTCATTTGCTCACCGAACCTCTCCAATCCTATCACTGCTGCGTTTATGCCCCTGTACACATGCTTGATTCTCTTTCGGAGACATAGCAATCCATAGGTTTTAAGATACTTACTAGTCAGGTACATTCTTAGGCGTTTAATATGCGGTGTTGAGTCCATTTCGTTGAGCAAGGAGTAGCTCTTGTCTATTCCATATTTGGCTTAAGGAACTTTATCTGTGCTCATTTCAATCTCTGGTTTTATGCAGCACCCCAACTCACCTTTACCCTTAAGCAAGCATAAGTTGGTTTTCTAAATTTGAGACCCTGTTCTGTTCTGTAATTCAGTTCCTGTGTAGCCAAGTTTACATTCCGTGTATTACTGATATCTTATGATGTTTCTTTTCCTGTGTGACTTATTTCAGTAGAATCATCATACCTGAATCCACTCATTGTGCTGCTAAGGGCCTGATGACACAGATTTCATTGCTGAGTGATATTGCTTTGTAAGTAAATACCACAACTTCTTTATCCATTTTTCACTTTCTGCGATGTTGAACTTGTACTGTAAACGAGGTTCTTGTAAACAGAGCCGTTCCAAACTTTGGGGTGGCTGTGTCTTTTTCATTTTAATTTCCCTAAGCTATAGGACCATAAGTGGAAGTGCCCTAGGCTCTGTTGCTTTGTTTTTTAGATGTTTCAGGAAACACCATACACTTCTCCCGAGTGGTTGTTGGCAATTTACATCCCGCCCATCAGCATAACAAGGCTCCCAGTTCTCCATGGCCTGTGCTGCCTTTCTGGATTTTACACATTTTTCAGATGGCCCTTTTGACCGGGGGGAAGTGAGACTTCATTGTAGTGCAGATTTCCTTTGCAAGCTTGCTTGGTTGGCCAAAAAGGGCGTATGCGTTTTTTCCTGAATATATTCAGGAAAAATATATTCAGGAAAAAACGCATACGCCCTTTTTGGCCAAGTGCATCATTGTGGACGTTCTGCCTCTTTTCCTATGCTTTCAATGCAATTCCAGTCTACCTCCTGAAATCGGTTTCCTGCAATTCTGCCCCGCTTTCAAGTCCTCTTGGCAGCCTTACTTCAGTCTATTTTTGGACGATAGCTGTCATTTATAACTCTGCAGGTTTGTGAATTACAGTGCCCCTGAGCTCCTTTCTTCAACTCGCTTTCTTGTGAGCTGTCCGCAACACCGCAGGATGGCTTCAGGCCCTAATCTGGTTCCGGCCCGGCATGCTGAGCCTTTGGTTAATTCCTCTTCCTATTGGGAAATGAGAGTTGAATTTGCCCGTCCAGACACCTCCAGCTAGCCTCTCATTGGTTCTCGCTATTCCTGTTCATCTTCCGCAGAAATTGCAAACTGGGCCAAACAGGAGGTTAAAGGGACTGACTCTCCAAGACGGGAGAGTGTTTGTAAAGCGTCTGGAATGTTGCACCCGAGTACCAGGGGAGGAAAACTGAGACATATTTGAACACGTCTCCCGTTCACATGGTTGATCACACTCTGGGTTCCACATGCATGTTTTAGCTGAAGGAAGAATACCTTAAACCTGGAGAGTTGAGACCCGTGTAATGGGTACCATGCAATATGACTTCAAAGGGTCTTCATTTGCTCACAGAACCTCTCCAATCCTATCACTGCTGCGTTTATGCCCCTGTACACACGCTTGATTCTCTTTTGGAGACATAGCAATCCATAGGTTTTAAGATACTCACTAGTCAGGTACATTCTTAGGCGTTTAATATGGGGTTTTGAGTCCATTTCGTTGAGCAAGGAGTAGCTCTTGTCTATTCCATATTTGGCTTAAGGAACTTTATCTGTGCTCATTTCAATCTCTGGTTTTATGCAGCACCCCAACTCACCTTTCCCCTTAAGCAAGCATAAGTTGGTTTTCTAAATTTGAGACCCTGTTCTGTTTTGGAATGCAGTTCCTGTGTAACCAAGTTTACATTCCGTGTATTAGTGATATCTTATGATGTTTCTTTTTCTGTGTGACTTATTTCAGTTAGAATCATCATACCTGAATCCACTCATTGTGCTGCTAAGGGCCTGATGACACAGATTTCATTGCTGAGTGATATTGCTTTGTAAGTAAATACCACAACTTCTTTATCCATTTTTCACTTTCTGCGATGTTGAACTTGTACTGTAAACGAGGTTCTTGTAAACAGAGCCGTTCCAAACTTTGGGGTGGCTGTGTCTTTTTGATTTTAATTTCCCTAAGCTATAGGACCATAAGTGGAAGTGCCCTAGGTTCTGTTGCTTTGTTTTTTAGTTGTTTCAGGAAACACCATACACTTCTCCCAAGTGGTTCTTGGCAATTTACATCCCGCCCATCAGCATAACAAGGCTCCCAGTTCTCCATGGCCTGTCCTGCCTTTCTGGATTTTACACTTTTTTCAGATGTCCCTTTTGACCGGGGGGAAGTGAGACTTCATTGTAGTGCAGATTTCCTTTGCAAGCTTGCTTGGTTGGCCAAAAAGGGCGTATGAATTTTTTCCTGAATATATTCAGGAAAAAACGCATACGCCCTTTTTGGCCAAGTGCATCATTGTGGACGTTCTGCCTCTTTTCCTATGCTTTCAATGCAATTCCAGTCTACCTCCTGAAATCGGTTTCCTGCAATTCTGCCCCGCTTTCAAGTCCTCTTGGCAGCCTTACTTCAGTCTATTTTTGGACGATAGCTGTCATTTATAACTCTGCAGGTTTGTGAATTACAGTGCCCCTGAGCTCCTTTCTTCAACTCGCTTTCTTGTGACCTGGCCGCAACACCGCAGGATGGCTTCAGGCCCTAATCTGGTTCCGGCACGGCACGCTGAGCCTTTGGTTATTTCCTCTTCCTGGTGGGAAATGAGAGTTGAATTTGCCCGTCCAGACACCTCCAGCTAGCCTCTCATTGGTTCTCGCTATTCCTGTTCATCTTCCGCAGAAATTGCAAACTGGGCCAAACAGGAGGTTAAAGGGACTGACTCTCCAAGTCGGGAGAGTGTTAGTAAAGCGTCTGGAATGTTGCACCCGAGTACCAGGGGAGGAAAACTGAGACATATTTGAACACGTCTCCCGTTCACATGGTTGATCATACTCTGGGTTCCACATGCATGTTTTAGCTGAAGGAAGAATACCTTAAACCTGGAGAGTTGAGACCCGTGTAATGGGTACCATGCAATATGACTTCAAAGGGTCTTCATTTGCTCACCGAACCTCTCCAATCCTATCACTGCTGCGTTTATGCCCCTGTACACATGCTTGATTCTCTTTCGGAGACATAGCAATCCATAGGTTTTAAGATACTTACTAGTCAGGTACATTCTTAGGCGTTTAATATGCGGTGTTGAGTCCATTTCGTTGAGCAAGGAGTAGCTCTTGTCTATTCCATATTTGGCTTAAGTAACTTTATCTGTGCTCATTTCAATCTCTGGTTTTATGCAGCACCCCAACTCACCTTTCACCTTAAGCAAGCATAAGTTGGTTTTCTAAATTTGAGACCCTGTTCTGTTCTGTAATTCAGTTCCTGTGTAGCCAAGTTTACATTCCGTGTATTACTGATATCTTATGATGTTTCTTTTTCTGTGTGACTTATTTCCGTTAGAATCATCATACCTGAATCCACTCATTGTGCTACTAAGGGCCTGATGACATAGATTTCATTGCTGAGTGATATTGCTTTGTAAGTAAATACCACAACTTCTTTATCCATTTTTCACTTTCTGCGATGTTGAACTTGTACTGTAAATGATGTTCTTGTAAACAGAGGCGTCCCAAACTTTGGGGTGGCTGTGTCTTTTTGATTTTAATTTCCCTAAGCTATAGGACCATAAGTGGAAGTGCCCTAGGCTCTGTTGCTTTGTTTTTTAGATGTTTCAGGAAACACCATACACTTCTCCCGAGTGTCTGTTGGCAATTTACATCCCGCCCATCAGCATAACAAGGCTCCCAGTTCTCCATGGCCTGTCCTGCCTTTCTGGATTTTACACTTTTTTCAGATGGCCCTTTTGACCGGGGGGAAGTGAGACTTCATTGTAGTGCAGATTTCCTTTGCAAGCTTGCTTGGTTGGCCAAAAAGGGCGTATGCGTTTTTTCCTGAATATATTCAGGAAAAAACGCATACGCCCTTTTTGGCCAAGTGCATCATTGTGGACGTTCTGCCTCTTTTCCTATGCTTTCAATGCAATTCCAGTCTACCTCCCGAAATCGGTTTCCTGCAATTCTGCCCCGCTTTCAAGTCCTCTTGGCAGCCTTACTTCAGTCTATTTTTGGATGATAGCTGTCATTTATAACTCTGCAGGTTTGTGAATTACAGTGCCCCTGAGCTCCTTTCTTCAACTCGCTTTCTTGTGACCTGGCCGCAACACCGCAGGATGGCTTCAGGCCCTAATCTGGTTCCGGCCCGGCACGCTGAGCCTTTGGTTAATTCCTCTTCCTGGTGGGAAATGAGAGTTGAATTTGCCCGTCCAGACACCTCCAGCTAGCCTCTCATTGGTTCTCGCTATTCCTGTTCATCTTCCGCAGAAATTGCAAACTGGGCCAAACAGGAGGTTAAAGGGACTGACTCTCCAAGTCGGGAGAGTGTTAGTAAAGCGTCTGGAATGTTGCACCCGAGTACCAGGGGAGGAAAACTGAGACATATTTGAACACGTCTCCCGTTCACATGGTTGATCATACTCTGGGTTCCACATGCATGTTTTAGCTGAAGGAAGAATACCTTAAACCTGGAGAGTTGAGACCCGTGTAATGGGTACCATGCAATATGACTTCAAAGGGTCTTCATTTGCTCACCGAACCTCTCCAATCCTATCACTGCTGCGTTTATGCCCCTGTACACATGCTTGATTCTCTTTCGGAGACATAGCAATCCATAGGTTTTAAGATACTTACTAGTCAGGTACATTCTTAGGCGTTTAATATGCGGTGTTGAGTCCATTTCGTTGAGCAAGGAGTAGCTCTTGTCTATTCCATATTTGGCTTAAGTAACTTTATCTGTGCTCATTTCAATCTCTGGTTTTATGCAGCACCCCAACTCACCTTTCACCTTAAGCAAGCATAAGTTGGTTTTCTAAATTTGAGACCCTGTTCTGTTCTGTAATTCAGTTCCTGTGTAGCCAAGTTTACATTCCGTGTATTACTGATATCTTATGATGTTTCTTTTTCTGTGTGACTTATTTCCGTTAGAATCATCATACCTGAATCCACTCATTGTGCTACTAAGGGCCTGATGACATAGATTTCATTGCTGAGTGATATTGCTTTGTAAGTAAATACCACAACTTCTTTATCCATTTTTCACTTTCTGCGATGTTGAACTTGTACTGTAAATGATGTTCTTGTAAACAGAGGCGTCCCAAACTTTGGGGTGGCTGTGTCTTTTTGATTTTAATTTCCCTAAGCTATAGGACCATAAGTGGAAGTGCCCTAGGCTCTGTTGCTTTGTTTTTTAGATGTTTCAGGAAACACCATACACTTCTCCCGAGTGTCTGTTGGCAATTTACATCCCGCCCATCAGCATAACAAGGCTCCCAGTTCTCCATGGCCTGTCCTGCCTTTCTGGATTTTACACTTTTTTCAGATGGCCCTTTTGACCGGGGGGAAGTGAGACTTCATTGTAGTGCAGATTTCCTTTGCAAGCTTGCTTGGTTGGCCAAAAAGGGCGTATGCGTTTTTTCCTGAATATATTCAGGAAAAAACGCATACGCCCTTTTTGGCCAAGTGCATCATTGTGGACGTTCTGCCTCTTTTCCTATGCTTTCAATGCAATTCCAGTCTACCTCCCGAAATCGGTTTCCTGCAATTCTGCCCCGCTTTCAAGTCCTCTTGGCAGCCTTACTTCAGTCTATTTTTGGATGATAGCTGTCATTTATAACTCTGCAGGTTTGTGAATTACAGTGCCCCTGAGCTCCTTTCTTCAACTCGCTTTCTTGTGAGCTGGCCGCAACACCGCAGGATGGCTTCAGGCCCTAATCTCGTTCCGGCACGGCACGCTGAGCCTTTGGTTAATTCCTCTTCCTGGTGGGAAATGAGAGTTAAATTTGCCCGTCCAGACACCTCCAGCTAGTCTCTCATTGGTTCTCGCTATTCCTGTTCATCTTCCGCAGAAATTGCAAACTGGGCCAAACAGGAGGTTAAAGGCACTGACTCTCCAAGTCGGGAGAGTGTTAGTAAAGCGTCTGGAATGTTGCACCCGAGTACCAGGGTACGAAAACTGAGACATATTTGAACACGTCTCCCGATCACATGGTTGATCATATTCTGGGTTCCACATGCATGTTTTAGCTGAAGGAAGAATACCTAAAACCTGGGTAGTTGAATCCCGTGTAATGGGTACCATGCAATATGACTTCAAAGGGTCTTCATTTGCTCACCGAACCTCTCCAATCCTATCACTGCTGCGTTTATGCCCCTGTACACATGCTTGATTCTCTTTCGGAGACATAGCAATCCATAGGTTTTAAGATACTTACTAGTCAGGTACATTCTTAGGCGTTTAATATGCGGTGTTGAGTCCATTTCATTGAGCAAGGAGTAGCTCTTGTCTATTCCATATTTGGCTTAAGGAACTTTATCTGTGCTCATTTCAATCTCTGGTTTTATGCAGCACCCCAACTCACCTTTACCCTTAAGCAAGCATAAGTTGGTTTTCTAAATTTGAGACCCTGTTCTGTTCTGTAATTCAGTTCCTGTGTAGCCAAGTTTACATTCCGTGTATTACTGATATCTTATGATGTTTCTTTTTCTGTGTGACTTATTTCAGTTAGAATCATCATACCTGAATCCACTCATTGTGCTGCTAAGGGCCTGATGACATAGATTTCATTGCTGAGTGATATTGCTTTGTAAGTGAATACCACAACTTCTTTATCCATTTTTCACTTTCTGCGATGTTGAACTTGTACTGTAAACGAGGTTCTTGTAAACAGAGCCGTTCCAAACTTTGGGGTGGCTGTGTCTTTTTGATTTTAATTTCCCTAAGCTATAGGACCATAAGTGGAAGTGCCCTAGGCTCTGTTGCTTTGTTTTTTAGATGTTTCAGGAAACACCATACACTTCTCCCAAGTGTCTGTTGGCAATTTACATCCCGCCCATCAGCATAACAAGGCTCCCAGTTCTCCATGGCCTGTCCTGCCTTTCTGGATTTTACACTTTTTTCAGATGGCCCTTTTGACCGGGGAGAAGTGAGACTTCATTGTAGTGCAGATTTCCTTTGCAAGTTTGCTTGGTTGGCCAAAAAGTGCGTATGCGTTTTATTCCTGAATATATTCAGGAAAAAACGCATACGCCCTTTTTGGCCAAGTGCATCATTGTGGACGTTCTGCCTCTTTTCCTATGCTTTCAATGCAATTCCAGTCTACCTCCTGAAATCGGTTTCCTGCAATTCTGCCCCGCTTTCAAGTCCTCTTGGCAGCCTTACTTCAGTCTATTTTTGGACGATAGCTGTCATTTATAACTCTGCAGGTTTGTGAATTACAGTGCCCCTGAGCTCCTTTCTTCAACTCGCTTTCTTGTGACCTGGCCGCCACACCGCAGGATGGCTTCAGGCCCTAATCTGGTTCCGGCCCGGCATGCTGAGCCTTTGGTTATTTCCTCTTCCTGGTGGGAAATGAGAGTTAAATTTGCCCGTCCAGACACCTCCAGCTAGCCTCTAATTGGTTCTCGCTATTCCTGTTCATCTTCCGCAGAAATTGCAAACTGGGCCAAACAGGAGGTTAAAGGGACTGACTCTCCAAGTCGGGAGAGTGTTAGTAAAGCGTCTGGAATGTTGCACCCGAGTACCAGGGGAGGAAAACTGAGACATATTTGAACACGTCTCCCATTCACATGGTTGATCATACTTGGGTTCTACATGCATGTTTTAGCTGAAGGAAGAATACCTAAAACCTGGGTAGTTGAAACTCGTGGAATGGGTAACATGCAATATGACTGCAAAGGGTCTTCATTTGCTCACTGCACCTCTCCAATCCTATCACTGCTGCGTTTATGCCCCTGTACACATGCTTGATTCTCTTTCGGAGACATAGCAATCCATAGGTTTTAAGATACTTACTAGTCAGGTACATTCTTAGGCGTTTAATATGGGGTGTTGAGTCCATTTCGTTGAGCAAGGAGTAGCTCTTGTCTATTCCATATTTGGCTTAAGGAACTTTATCTGTGCTCATTTCAATCTCTGGTTTTATGCAGCACCCCAACTCACCTTTACCCTTAAGCAAGCATAAGTTGGTTTTCTAAATTTGAGACCCTGTTCTGTTCTGTAATTCAGTTCCTGTGTAGCCAAGTTTACATTCCGTGTATTACTGATATCTTATGATGTTTCTTTTTCTGTGTGACTTATTTCAGTTAGAATCATCATACCTGAATCCACTCATTGTGCTGCTAAGGGCCTGATGACACAGATTTCATTGCTGAGTGATATTGCTTTGTAAGTAAATACCACAACTTCTTTATCCATTTTTCACTTTCTGCGATGTTGAACTTGTACTGTAAATGAGGTTCTTGTAAACAGAGCCGTTCCAAACTTTGGGGTGGCTGTGTCTTTTTGATTTTAATTTCCCTAAGCTATAGGACCATAAGTGGAAGTGCCCTAGGTTCTGTTGCTTTGTTTTTTAGATGTTTCAGGAAACACCATACACTTCTCCCGAGTGGTTGTTGGCAATTTCCATCCCGCCCATCAGCATAACAAGGCTCCCAGTTCTCCATGGCCTGTCCTGCCTTTCTGGATTTTACACTTTTTTCAGATGGCCCTTTTGACCGGGGGGAAGTGAGACTTCATTGTAGTGCAGATTTCCTTTGCAAGCTTGCTTGGTTGGCCAAAAAGGGCGTATGCGTTTTTTCCTGAATATATTCAGGAAAAATATATTCAGGAAAAAACGCATACGCCCTTTTTGGCCAAGTGCATCATTGTGGACGTTCTGCCTCTTTTCCTATGCTTTCAATGCAATTCCAGTCTACCTCCTGAAATCGGTTTCCTGCAATTCTGCCCCGCTTTCAAGTCCTCTTGGCAGCCTTACTTCAGTCTATTTTTGGACGATAGCTGTCATTTATAACTCTGCAGGTTTGTGAATTACAGTGCCCCTGAGCTCCTTTCTTCAACTCGCTTTCTTGTGACCTGGCCGCAACACCGCAGGATGGCTTCAGGCCCTAATCTGGTTCCGGTACGGCACGCTGAGCCTTTGGTTATTTCCTATTCCTGGTGGGAAATGAGAGTTAAATTTGCCCGTCCAGACACCTCCAGCTAGCCTCTCATTGGTTCTCGCTATTCCTGTTCATCTTCCGCAGAAATTGCAAACTGGGCCAAACAGGAGGTTAAAGGGACTGACTCTCCAAGTCGGGAGAGTGTTAGTAAAGCGTCTGGAATGTTGCACCCGAGTACCAGGGGAGGGAAACTGAGACATATTTGAACACATCTCCCGTTCACATGGTTGATCATACTCTGGGTTCCACATGCATGTTTTAGCTGAAGGAAGAATACCTTAAACCTGGAGAGTTGAGACCCGTGTAATGGGTACCATGCAATATGACTTCAAAGGGTCTTCATTTGCTCACCGAACCTCTCCAATCCTATCACTGCTGCGTTTATGCCCCTGTACACACGCTTGATTCTCTTTTGGAGACATAGCAATCCATAGGTTTTAAGATACTTACTAGTCAGGTACATTCTTAGGCGTTTAATATGGGGTTTTGAGTCCATTTCGTTGAGCACGGAGTAGCTCTTGTCTATTCCATATTTGGCTTAAGGAACTTTATCTGTGCTCATTTCAATCTCTGGTTTTATGCAGCACCCCAACTCACCTTTCCCCTTAAGCAAGCATAAGTTGGTTTTCTAAATTTGAGACCCTTTTCTGTTTTGGAATGCAGTTCCTGTGTAGCCAAGTTTACATTCCGTGTATTAGTGATATCTTATGATGTTTCTTTTTCTGTGTGACTTATTTCAGTTAGAATCATCGTACCTGAATCCACTCATTATGCTGCTACGGACCTGATTACATAGATTTCATTGCTGAGTGATACTGCATTGTACGTAAGTACCACAAGTTCTTTATCCATTTTTCACTTTCTGTGATATTGAACTTGTACGGTAAACGAGGTTCTTGTAAACGGAGGCGTCCCAAACTTTGGGGTGGCTGTGTCTTTTTCATTTTAATTTCCCTAAGCTATAGGACCATAAGTGGAAGTGCCCTAGGTTCTGTTGCTTTGTTTTTTAGATGTTTCAGGAAACACCATACACTTCTCCCGAGTGGTTGTTGGCAATTTACATCCCGCCCATCAGCATAACAAGGCTCCCAGTTCTCCATGGCCTGTCCTGCCTTTCTGGATTTTACACTTTTTTCAGATGGCTCTTTTGACCAGGGGGAAGTGAGACTTCATTGTAGTGCAGATTTCTTTGCAAGCTTGCTTGGTTGGCCAAAAAGGGCGTATGAATTTTTTCCTGAATATATTCAGGAAAAAACGCATACGCCCTTTTTGGCCAAGTGCATCATTGTGGACGTTCTGCCTCTTTTCCTATGCTTTCAATGCAATTCCAGTCTACCTCCTGAAATCGGTTTCCTGCAATTCTGCCCCGCTTTCAAGTCCTCTTGGCAGCCTTACTTCAGTCTATTTTTGGACGATAGCTGTCATTTATAACTCTGCAGGTTTGTGAATTACAGTGCCCCTGAGCTCCTTTCTTCAACTCGCTTTCTTGTGACCTGGCCGCAACACCGCAGGATGGCTTCAGGCCCTAATCTGGTTCCGGCCCGGCATGCTGAGCCTTTGGTTAATTCCTCTTCCTGGTGGGAAATGAGAGTTGAATTTGCCCGTCCAGACACCTCCAGCTAGCCTCTCATTGGTTCTCGCTATTCCTGTTCATCTTCCGCAGAAATTGCAAACTGGGCCAAACAGGAGGTTAAAGGGACTGACTCTCCAAGTCGGGAGAGTGTTAGTAAAGCGTCTGGAATGTTGCACCCGAGTACCAGGGGAGGAAAACTGAGACATATTTGAACACGTCTCCCGTTCACATGGTTCATCATACTCTGGGTTCCACATGCATGTTTTAGCTGAAGGAAGAATACCTTAAACCTGGAGAGTTGAGACCCGTGTAATGGGTACCATGCAATATGACTTCAAAGGGTCTTCATTTGCTCACCGAACCTCTCCAATCCTATCACTGCTGCGTTTATGCCCCTGTACACACGCTTGATTCTCTTTCGGAGACATAGCAATCCATAGGTTTTAAGATACTTACTAGTCAGGTACATTCTTAGGCGTTTAATATGGGGTTTTGAGTCCATTTCGTTGAGCAAGGAGTAGCTCTTGTCTATTCCATATTTGGCTTAAGGAACTTTATCTGTGCTCATTTCAATCTCTGGTTTTATGCAGCACCCCAACTCACCTTTCCCCTTAAGCAAGCATAAGTTGGTTTTCTAAATTTGAGACCCTGTTCTGTTTTGGAATGCAGTTCCTGTGTAGCCAAGTTTACATTCCGTGTATTAGTGATATCTTATGATGTTTCTTTTTCTGTGTGACTTATTTCAGTTAGAATCATCATACCTGAATCCACTCATTGTGCTGCTAAGGGCCTGATGACACAGATTTCATTGCTGAGTGATATTGCTTTGTAAGTAAATACCACAACTTCTTTATCCATTTTTCACTTTCTGCGATGTTGAACTTGTACTGTAAACGAGGTTCTTGTAAACAGAGCCGTTCCAAACTTTGGGGTGGCTGTGTCTTTTTGATTTTAATTTCCCTAAGCTATAGGACCATAAGTGGAAGTGCCCTAGGTTCTGTTGCTTTGTTTTTTAGTTGTTTCAGGAAACACCATACACTTCTCCCAAGTGGTTCTTGGCAATTTACATCCCTCCCATCAGCATAATAAGGCTCCCAGTTCTCCATGGCCTGTCCTGCCTTTCTGGATTTTACACTTTTTTCAGATGGCCCTTTTGACCGGGGGGAAGTGAGACTTCATTGTAGTGCAGATTTCCTTTGCAAGCTTGCTTGGTTGGCCAAAAAGGGCGTATGCGTTTTTTCCTGAATATATTCAGGAAAAAACGCATACGCCCTTTTTGGCCAAGTGCATCATTGTGGACGTTCTGCCTCTTTTCCTATGCTTTCAATGCAATTCCAGTCTACCTGCCGAAATCGGTTTCCTGCAATTCTGCCCCGCTTTCAAGTCCTCTTGGCAGCCTTACTTCAGTCTATTTTTGGATGATAGCTGTCATTTATAACTCTGCAGGTTTGTGAATTACAGTGCCCCTGAGCTCCTTTCTTCAACTCGCTTTCTTGTGAGCTGGCCGCAACACCGCAGGATGGCTTCAGGCCCTAATCTCGTTCCGGCACGGCACGCTGAGCCTTTGGTTAATTCCTCTTCCTGGTGGGAAATGAGAGTTAAATTTGCCCGTCCAGACACCTCCAGCTAGTCTCTCATTGGTTCTCGCTATTCCTGTTCATCTTCCGCAGAAATTGCAAACTGGGCCAAACAGGAGGTTAAAGGCACTGACTCTCCAAGTCGGGAGAGTGTTAGTAAAGCGTCTGGAATGTTGCACCCGAGTACCAGGGTACGAAAACTGAGATATATTTGAACACGTCTCCCGATCACATGGTTGATCATATTCTGGGTTCCACATGCATGTTTTAGCTGAAGGAAGAATACCTAAAACCTGGGTAGTTGAATCCCGTGTAATGGGTACCATGCAATATGACTTCAAAGGGTCTTCATTTGCTCACCGAACCTCTCCAATCCTATCACTGCTGCGTTTATGCCCCTGTACACATGCTTGATTCTCTTTCGGAGACATAGCAATCCATAGGTTTTAAGATACTTACTAGTCAGGTACATTCTTAGGCGTTTAATATGCGGTGTTGAGTCCATTTCGTTGAGCAAGGAGTAGCTCTTGTCTATTCCATATTTGGCTTAAGGAACTTTATCTGTGCTCATTTCAATCTCTGGTTTTATGCAGCACCCCAACTCACCTTTACCCTTAAGCAAGCATAAGTTGGTTTTCTAAATTTGAGACCCTGTTCTGTTCTGTAATTCAGTTCCTGTGTAGCCAAGTTTCCATTCCATGTATTACTGATATCTTATGATGTTTCTTTTTCTGTGTGACTTATTTCAGTTAGAATCATCATACCTGAATCCACTCATTGTGCTGCTAAGGGCCTGATGACATAGATTTCATTGCTGAGTGATATTGCTTTGTAAGTGAATACCACAACTTCTTTATCCATTTTTCACTTTCTGCGATGTTGAACTTGTACTGTAAACGAGGTTCTTGTAAACAGAGCCGTTCCAAACTTTGGGGTGGCTGTGTCTTTTTGATTTTAATTTCCCTAAGCTATAGGACCATAAGTGGAAGTGCCCTAGGCTCTGTTGCTTTGTTTTTTAGATGTTTCAGGAAACACCATACACTTCTCCCAAGTGGCTGTTGGCAATTTACATCCCGCCCATCAGCATAACAAGGCTCCCAGTTCTCCATGGCCTGTCCTGCCTTTCTGGATTTTACACTTTTTTCAGATGGCCCTTTTCACCGGGGAGAAGTGAGACTTCATTGTAGTGCAGATTTCCTTTGCAAGTTTGCTTGGTTGGCCAAAAAGGGCGTATGCGTTTTATTCCTGAATATATTCAGGAAAAAACGCATACGCCCTTTATGGCCAAGTGCATCATTGTGGACGTTCTGCCTCTTTTCCTATGCTTTCAATGCAATTCCAGTCTACCTCCTGAAATCGGTTTCCTGCAATTCTGCCCCGCTTTCAAGTCCTCTTGGCAGCCTTACTTCAGTCTATTTTTGGACGATAGCTGTCATTTATAACTCTGCAGGTTTGTGAATTACAGTGCCCCTGAGCTCCTTTCTTCAACTCGCTTTCTTGTGACCTGGCCGCAACACCGCAAGATGGCTTCAGGCCCTAATCTGGTTCCGGCCCGGCACGCTGAGCCTTTGGTTATTTCCTCTTCCTGGTGGGAAATGAGAGTTAAATTTGCCCGTCCAGACACCTCCAGCTAGCCTCTAATTGGTTCTCACTATTCCTGTTCATCTTCCGCAGAAATTGCAAACTGGGCCAAACAGGAGGTTAAAGGGACTGACTCTCCAAGTCGGGAGAGTGTTAGTAAAGCGTCTGGAATGTTGCACCCGAGTACCAGGGGAGGAAAACTGAGACATATTTGAACACGTCTCCCATTCACATGGTTGATCATACTTGGGTTCTACATGCATGTTTTAGCTGAAGGAAGAATACCTAAAACCTGGGTAGTTGAAACCCGTGGAATGGGTACCATGCAATATGACTTCAAAGGGTCTTCATTTGCTCACCGCACCTCTCCAATCCTATCACTGCTGCGTTTATGCCCCTGTACACATGCTTGATTCTCTTTCGGAGACATAGCAATCCATAGGTTTTAAGATACTTACTAGTCAGGTACATTCTTAGGCGTTTAATATGGGGTGTTGAGTCCATTTCGTTGAGCAAGGAGTAGCTCTTGTCTATTCCATATTTGGCTTAAGGAACTTTATCTGTGCTCATTTCAATCTCTGGTTTTATGCAGCACCCCAACTCACCTTTACCCTTAAGCAAGCATAAGTTGGTTTTCTAAATTTGAGACCCTGTTCTGTTCTGTAATTCAGTTCCTGTGTAGCCAAGTTTACATTCCGTGTATTACTGATATCTTATGATGTTTCTTTTTCTGTGTGACTTATTTCAGTTAGAATCATCATACCTGAATCCACTCATTGTGCTGCTAAGGGCCTGATGACACAGATTTCATTGCTGAGTGATATTGCTTTGTAAGTAAATACCACAACTTCTTTATCCATTTTTCACTTTCTGCGATGTTGAACTTGTACTGTAAATGAGGTTCTTGTAAACAGAGCCGTTCCAAACTTTGGGGTGGCTGTGTCTTTTTGATTTTAATTTCCCTAAGCTATAGGACCATAAGTGGAAGTGCCCTAGGTTCTGTTGCTTTGTTTTTTAGATGTTTCAGGAAACACCATACACTTCTCCCTAGTGGTTGTTGGCAATTTACATCCCTCCCATCAGCATAACAAGGCTCCCAGTTCTCCATGGCCTGTCCTGCCTTTCTGGATTTTACACTTTTTTCAGATGGCCCTTTTGACCGGGGGGAAGTGAGACTTCATTGTAGTGCAGATTTCCTTTGCAAGCTTGCTTGGTTGGCCAAAAAGGGCGTATGCGTTTTTTCCTGAATATATTCAGGAAAAAACGCATACGCCCTTTTTGGCCAAGTGCATCATTGTGGACGTTCTGCCTCTTTTCCTATGCTTTCAATGCAATTCCTGTCTACCTCCTGAAATCGGTTTCCTGCAATTCTGCCCCGCTTTCAAGTCCTCTTGGCAGCCTTACTTCAGTCTATTTTTGGACGATAGCTGTCATTTATAACTCTGCAGGTTTGTGAATTACAGTGCCCCTGAGCTCCTTTCTTCAACTGGCTTTCTTGTGACCTGGCCGCAACAGTGCAGGATGGCTTCAGGCCCTAATCTGGTTCCAGCACGGCACGCTGAGCCTTTGGTTATTTCCTCTTCCTGGTGGGAAATGAGAGTTAAATTTGCCCATCCAGACACCTCCAGCTAGTCTCTCATTGGTTCTCGCTATTCCTGTTCATCTTCCACAGAAATTGCAAACTGGGCCAAACAGGAGGTTAAAGGCGCTGACTCTCCAAGTGGGGAGAGTGTTAGTAAAGCGTCTGGAATGTTGCACTCGAGTACCAGGGGAGGAAAACTGAGACATATTTGAACACGTCTCCCGTTCACATGGTTGATCATACTTGGGTTCCACATGCATCTTTTAGCTGAAGGAAGAATACCTTAAACCTGGGTATTTGAAACCCGTGGAATGGGTACCATGCAATATGACTTCAAAGGGTCTTCATTTGCTCACCGAACCTCTCCAATCCTATCACTGCTGCGTTTATGCCCCTGTACACATGCTTGATTCTCTTTCGGAGACATAGCAATCCATAGGTTTTAAGATACTTACTAGTCAGGTACATTCTTAGGCGTTTAATATGCGGTGTTGAGTCCATTTCGTTGAGCAAGGAGTAGCTCTTGTCTATTCCATATTTGGCTTAAGGAACTTTATCTGTGCTCATTTCAATCTCTGGTTTTATGCAGCACCCCAACTCACCTTTCCCCTTAAGCAAGCATAAGTTGGTTTTCTAAATTTGAGACCCTGTTCTGTTCTGTAATTCAGTTCCTGTGTAGCCAAGTTTACATTCCGTGTATTACTGATATCTTATGATGTTTCTTTTTCTGTGTGACTTATTTCAGTAGAATCATCATACCTGAATCCACTCATTGTGCTGCTAAGGGCCTGATGACACAGATTTCATTGCTGAGTGATATTGCTTTGTAAGTAAATACCACAACTTCTTTATCCATTTTTCACTTTCTGCGATTTTGAACTTGTTCTGTAAACGAGGTTCTTGTAAACAGAGCCGTTCCAAACTTTGGGGTGGCTGTGTCTTTTTCATTTTAATTTCCCTAAGCTATAGGACCATAAGTGGAAGTGCCCTAGGCTCTGTTGCTTTGTTTTTTAGATGTTTCAGGAAACACCATACACTTCTCCCGAGTGGTTGTTGGCAATTTACATCCCGCCCATCAGCATAACAAGGCTCCCAGTTCTCCATGGCCTGTCCTGACTTTCTGGATTTTACACATTTTTCAGATGGCCCTTTTGACCGGGGGGAAGTGAGACTTCATTGTAGTGCAGATTTCCTTTGCAAGCTTGCTTGGTTGGCCAAAAAGGGCGTATGCGTTTTTTCCTGAATATATTCAGGAAACATATATTCAGGAAAAAACGCATACGCCCTTTTTGGCCAAGTGCATCATTGTGGACCTTCTGCCTCTTTTCCTATGCTTTCAATGCAATTCCAGTCTACCTCCTGAAATCGGTTTCCTACAATTCTGCCCCGCTTTCAAGTCCTCTTGGCAGCCTTACTTCAGTCTATTTTTGGACGATAGCTGTCATTTATAACTCTGCAGGTTTGTGAATTACAGTGCCCCTGAGCTCCTTTCTTCAACTCGCTTTCTTGTTACCTGGCCGCAACACCGCAGGATGCCTTCAGGCCCTAATCTGGTTCCGGTACGGCACGCTGAGCCTTTGGTTATTTCCTCTTCCTGGTGGGAAATGAGAGTTAAATTTGCCCGTCCAGACACCTCCAGCTAGCCTCTCATTGGTTCTCACTATTCCTGTTCATCTTCCGCAGAAATTGCAAACTGGGCCAAACAGGAGGTTAAAGGGACTGACTCTCCAAGTCGGGAGAGTGTTAGTAAAGCGTCTGGAATGTTGCACCCGAGTACCAGGGGAGGGAAACTGAGACATATTTGAACACATCTCCCGTTCACATGGTTGATCATACTCTGGGTTCCACATGCATGTTTTAGCTGAAGGAAGAATACCTTAAACCTGGAGAGTTGAGACCCGTGGAATGGGTACCATGCAATATGACTTCAAAGGGTCTTCATTTGCTCACCGAACCTCTCCAATCCTATCACTGCTGCGTTTATGCCCCTGTACACACGCTTGATTCTCTTTTGGAGACATAGCAATCCATAGGTTTTAAGATACTTACTAGTCAGGTACATTCTTAGGCGTTTAATATGGGGTTTTGAGTCCATTTCGTTGAGCACGGAGTAGCTCTTGTCTATTCCATATTTGGCTTAAGGAACTTTATCTGTGCTCATTTCAATCTCTGGTTTTATGCAGCACCCCAACTCACCTTTCCGCTTAAGCAAGCATAAGTTGGTTTTCTAAATTTGAGACCCTTTTCTGTTTTGGAATGCAGTTCCTGTGTAGCCAAGTTTACATTCCGTGTATTAGTGATATCTTATGATGTTTCTTTTTCTGTGTGACTTATTTCAGTTAGAATCATCGTACCTGAATCCACTCATTATGCTGCTACGGACCTGATTACATAGATTTCATTGCTGAGTGATACTGCATTGTACGTAAGTACCACAAGTTCTTTATCCATTTTTCACTTTCTGTGATATTGAACTTGTACGGTAAACGAGGTTCTTGTAAACGGAGGCGTCCCAAACTTTGGGGTGGCTGTGTCTTTTTCATTTTAATTTCCCTAAGCTATAGGACCATAAGTGGAAGTGCCCTAGGTTCTGTTGCTTTGTTTTTTAGATGTTTCAGGAAACACCATACACTTCTCCCGAGTGGTTGTTGGCAATTTACATCCCGCCCATCAGCATAACAAGGTTCCCAGTTCTCCATGGCCTGTCCTGCCTTTCTGGATTTTACACTTTTTTCAGATGGCCCTTTTGACCGGGGGGAAGTGAGACTTCATTGTAGTGCAGATTTCCTTTGCAAGCTTGCTTGGTTGGCCAAAAAGGGCGTATGCGTTTTTTCCTGAATATATTCAGGAAAAAACGCATACGCCCTTTTTGGCCAAGTGCATCATTGTGGACGTTCTGCCTCTTTTCCTATGCTTTCAATGCAATTCCAGTCTACCTCCTGAAATCGGTTTCCTGCAATTCTGCCCCGCTTTCAAGTCCTCTTGGCAGCCTTACTTCAGTCTATTTTTGGACGATAGCTGTCATTTATAACTCTGCAGGTTTGTGAATTACAGTGCCCCTGAGCTCCTTTCTTCAACTCGCTTTCTTGTGACCTGGCCGCAACACCGCAGGATGGCTTCAGGCCCTAATCTGGTTCCGGCCCGGCATGCTGAGCCTTTGGTTAATTCCTCTTCCTGGTGGGAAATGAGAGTTGAATTTGCCCGTCCAGACACCTCCAGCTAGCCTCTCATTGGTTCTCGCTATTCCTGTTCATCTTCCGCAGAAATTGCAAACTGGGCCAAACAGGAGGTTAAAGGGACTGACTCTCCAAGTCGGGAGAGTGTTAGTAAAGCGTCTGGAATGTTGCAACCGAGTACCAGGGGAGGAAAACTGAGACATATTTGAACACATCTCCCGTTCACATGGTTGATCATACTCTGGGTTCCACATGCATGTTTTAGCTGAAGGAAGAATACCTTAAACCTGGAGAGTTGAGACCCGTGTAATGGGTACCATGCTATATGACTTCAAAGGGTCTTCATTTGCTCACCGAACCTCTCCAATCCTATCACTGCTGCGTTTATGCCCCTGTACACACGCTTGATTCTCTTTTGGAGACATAGCAATCCATAGGTTTTAAGATACTTACTAGTCAGGTACATTCTTAGGCGTTTAATATGGGGTTTTGAGTCCATTTCGTTGAGCAAGGAGTAGCTCTTGTCTATTCCATATTTGGCTTAAGGAACTTTATCTGTGCTCATTTCAATCTCTGGTTTTATGAAGCACCCCAACTCACCTTTCCCGTTAAGCAAGCATAAGTTGGTTTTCTAAATTTGAGACCCTGTTCTGTTTTGGAATGCAGTTCCTGTGTAGCCAAGTTTACATTCCGTGTATTAGTGATATCTTATGATGTTTCTTTTTCTGTGTGACTTATTTCAGTTAGAATCATCATACCTGAATCCACTCATTGTGCTGCTAAGGGCCTGATGACACAGATTTCATTGCTGGGTGATATTGCTTTGTAAGTAAATACCACAACTTCTTTATCCATTTTTCACTTTCTGCGATGTTGAACTTGTACTGTAAACGAGGTTCTTGTAAACAGAGCCGTTCCAAACTTTGGGGTGGCTGTGTCTTTTTGATTTTAATTTCCCTAAGCTATAGGACCATAAGTGGAAGTGCCCTAGGTTCTGTTGCTTTGTTTTTTAGATGTTTCAGGAAACACCATACACTTCTCCCAAGTGGTTCTTGGCAATTTACATACCGCCCATCAGCATAACAAGGCTCCCAGTTCTCCATGGCCTGTCCTGCCTTTCTGGATTTTACACTTTTTTCAGATGGCCCTTTTGACCGGAGGGAAGTGAGACTTCATTGTAGTGCAGATTTCCTTTGCAAGCTTGCTTGGTTGGCCAAAAAGGGCGTATGCGTTTTTTCCTGAATATATTCAGGAAAAAACGCATACGCCCTTTTTGGCCAAGTGCATCATTGTGGACGTTCTGCCTCTTTTCCTATGCTTTCAATGCAATTCCAGTCTACCTCCTGAAATCGGTTTCCTGCAATTCTGCCCCGCTTTCAAGTCCTCTTGGCAGCCTTACTTCAGTCTATTTTTGGACGATAGCTGTCATTTATAACTCTGCAGGTTTGTGAATTACAGTGCCCCTGAGCTCCTTTCTTCAACTCGCTTTCTTGTGACCTGGCCGCAACACCGCAGGATGGCTTCAGGCCCTAATCTGGTTCCGGCACGGCACGCTGAGCCTTTGGTTATTTCCTCTTCCTGGTGGGAAATGAGAGTTAAATTTGCCCATCCAGACACCTCCAGCTAGTCTCTCATTGGTTCTCGCTATTCCTGTTCATCTTCCACAGAAATTGCAAACTGGGCCAAACAGGAGGTTAAAGGCGCTGACTCTCCAAGTGGGGAGAGTGTTAGTAAAGCGTCTGGAATGTTGCACTCGAGTAACAGGGGAGGAAAACTGAGACATATTTGAACACGTCTCCCGTTCACATGGTTGATCATACTTGGGTTCCACATGCATCTTTTAGCTGAAGGAAGAATACCTTAAACCTGGGTATTTGAAACCCGTGGAATGGGTACCATGCAATATGACTTCAAAGGGTCTTCATTTGCTCACCGAACCTCTCCAATCCTATCACTGCTGCGTTTATGCCCCTGTACACATGCTTGATTCTCTTTCGGAGACATAGCAATCCATAGGTTTTAAGATACTTACTAGTCAGGTACATTCTTAGGCGTTTAATATGCGGTGTTGAGTCCATTTCGTTGAGCAAGGAGTAGCTCTTGTCTATTCCATATTTGGCTTAAGGAACTTTATCTGTGCTCATTTCAATCTCTGGTTTTATGCAGCACCCCAACTCACCTTTCCCCTTAAGCAAGCATAAGTTGGTTTTCTAAATTTGAGACCCTGTTCTGTTCTGTAATTCAGTTCCTGTGTAGCCAAGTTTACATTCCGTGTATTACTGATATCTTATGATGTTTCTTTTTCTGTGTGACTTATTTCAGTAGAATCATCATACCTGAATCCACTCATTGTGCTGCTAAGGGCCTGATGACACAGATTTCATTGCTGAGTGATATTGCTTTGTAAGTAAATACCACAACTTCTTTATCCATTTTTCACTTTCTGCGATTTTGAACTTGTTCTGTAAACGAGGTTCTTGTAAACAGAGCCGTTCCAAACTTTGGGGTGGCTGTGTCTTTTTCATTTTAATTTCCCTAAGCTATAGGACCATAAGTGGAAGTGCCCTAGGCTCTGTTGCTTTGTTTTTTAGATGTTTCAGGAAACACCATACACTTATCCCGAGTGGTTGTTGGCAATTTACATCCCGCCCATCAGCATAACAAGGCTCCCAGTTCTCCATGGCCTGTCCTGACTTTCTGGATTTTACACATTTTTCAGATGGCCCTTTTGACCGGGGGGAAGTGAGACTTCATTGTAGTGCAGATTTCCTTTGCAAGCTTGCTTGGTTGGCCAAAAAGGGCGTATGCGTTTTTTCCTGAATATATTCAGGAAAAATATATTCAGGAAAAAACGCATACGCCCTTTTTGGCCAAGTGCATCATTGTGGACCTTCTGCCTCTTTTCCTATGCTTTCAATGCAATTCCAGTCTACCTCCTGAAATCGGTTTCCTGCAATTCTGCCCCGCTTTCAAGTCCTCTTGGCAGCCTTACTTCAGTCTATTTTTGGACGATAGCTGTCATTTATAACTCTGCAGGTTTGTGAATTACAGTGCCCCTGAGCTCCTTTCTTCAACTCGCTTTCTTGTTACCTGGCCGCAACACCGCAGGATGCCTTCAGGCCCTAATCTGGTTCCGGTACGGCACGCTGAGCCTTTGGTTATTTCCTCTTCCTGGTGGGAAATGAGAGTTAAATTTGCCCGTCCAGACACCTCCAGCTAGCCTCTCATTGGTTCTCGCTATTCCTGTTCATCTTCCGCAGAAATTGCAAACTGGGCCAAACAGGAGGTTAAAGGGACTGACTCTCCAAGTCGGGAGAGTGTTAGTAAAGCGTCTGGAATGTTGCACCCGAGTACCAGGGGAGGGAAACAGAGACATATTTGAACACATCTCCCGTTCACATGGTTGATCATACTCTGGGTTCCACATGCATGTTTTAGCTGAAGGAAGAATACCTTAAACCTGGAGAGTTGAGACCCGTGGAATGGGTACCATGCAATATGACTTCAAAGGGTCTTCATTTGCTCACCGAACCTCTCCAATCCTATCACTGCTGCGTTTATGCCCCTGTACACACGCTTGATTCTCTTTTGGAGACATAGCAATCCATAGGTTTTAAGATACTTACTAGTCAGGTACATTCTTAGGCGTTTAATATGGGGTTTTGAGTCCATTTCGTTGAGCACGGAGTAGCTCTTGTCTATTCCATATTTGGCTTAAGGAACTTTATCTGTGCTCATTTCAATCTCTGGTTTTATGCAGCACCCCAACTCAGCTTTCCGCTTAAGCAAGCATAAGTTGGTTTTCTAAATTTGAGACCCTTTTCTGTTTTGGAATGCAGTTCCTGTGTAGCCAAGTTTACATTCCGTGTATTAGTGATATCTTATGATGTTTCTTTTTCTGTGTGACTTATTTCAGTTAGAATCATCGTACCTGAATCCACTCATTATGCTGCTACGGACCTGATTACATAGATTTCATTGCTGAGTGATACTGCATTGTACGTAAGTACCACAAGTTCTTTATCCATTTTTCACTTTCTGTGATATTGAACTTGTACGGTAAACGAGGTTCTTGTAAACGGAGGCGTCCCAAACTTTGGGGTGGCTGTGTCTTTTTGATTTTAATTTCCCTAAGCTATAGGACCATAAGTGGAAGTGCCCTAGGTTCTGTTGCTTTGTTTTTTAGATGTTTCAGGAAACACCATACACTTCTCCCGAGTGGTTGTTGGCAATCTACATCCCGCCCATCAGCATAACAAGGCTCCCAGTTCTCCATGGCCTGTCCTGCCTTTCTGGATTTTACACTTTTTTCAGATGGCCCTTTTGACCGGGGGGAAGTGAGACTTCATTGTAGTGCAGATTTCCTTTGCAAGCTTGCTTGGTTGGCCAAAAAGGGCGTATGCGTTTTTTCCTGAATATATTCAGGAAAAAACGCATACGCCCTTTTTGGCCAAGTGCATCATTGTGGACGTTCTGCCTCTTTTCCTATGCTTTCAATGCAATTCCAGTCTACCTCCTGAAATCGGTTTCCTGCAATTCTGCCCCGCTTTCAAGTCCTCTTGGCAGCCTTACTTCAGTCTATTTTTGGACGATAGCTGTCATTTATAACTCTGCAGGTTTGTGAATTACAGTGCCCCTGAGCTCCTTTCTTCAACTCGCTTTCTTGTGACCTGGCCGCAACACCGCAGGATGGCTTCAGGCCCTAATCTGGTTCCGGCCCGGCATGCTGAGCCTTTGGTTAATTCCTCTTCCTGGTGGGAAATGAGAGTTGAATTTGCCCGTCCAGACACCTCCAGCTAGCCTCTCATTGGTTCTCGCTATTCCTGTTCATCTTCCGCAGAAATTGCAAACTGGGCCAAACAGGAGGTTAAAGGGACTGACTCTCCAAGTCGGGAGAGTGTTAGTAAAGCGTCTGGAATGTTGCAACCGAGTACCAGGGGAGGAAAACTGAGACATATTTGAACACGTCTCCCGTTCACATGGTTGATCATACTCTGGGTTCCACATGCATGTTTTAGCTGAAGGAAGAATACCTTAAACCTGGAGAGTTGAGACCCGTGTAATGGGTACCATGCAATATGACTTCAAAGGGTCTTCATTTGCTCACCGAACCTCTCCAATCCTATCACTGCTGCGTTTATGCCCCTGTACACACGCTTGATTCTCTTTTGGAGACATAGCAATCCATAGGTTTTAAGATACTTACTAGTCAGGTACATTCTTAGGCGTTTAATATGGGGTTTTGAGTCCATTTCATTGAGCAAGGAGTAGCTCTTGTCTATTCCATATTTAGCTTAAGGAACTTTATCTGTGCTCATTTCAATCTCTGGTTTTATGAAGCACCCCAACTCACCTTTCCCCTTAAGCAAGCATAAGTTGGTTTTCTAAATTTGAGACCCTGTTCTGTTTTGGAATGCAGTTCCTGTGTAGCCAAGTTTACATTCCGTGTATTAGTGATATCTTATGATGTTTCTTTTTCTGTGTGACTTATTTCAGTTAGAATCATCATACCTGAATCCACTCATTGTGCTGCTAAGGGCCTGATGACACAGATTTCATTGCTGAGTGATATTGCTTTGTAAGTAAATACCACAACTTCTTTATCCATTTTTCACTTTCTGCGATGTTGAACTTGTACTGTAAACGAGGTTCTTGTAAACAGAGCCGTTCCAAACTTTGGGGTGGCTGTGTCTTTTTGATTTTAATTTCCCTAAGCTATAGGACCATAAGTGGAAGTGCCCTAGGTTCTGTTGCTTTGTTTTTTAGATGTTTCAGGAAACACCATACACTTCTCCCAAGTGGTTCTTGGCAATTTACATACCGCCCATCAGCATAACAAGGCTCCCAGTTCTCCATGGCCTGTCCTGCCTTTCTGGATTTTACACTTTTTTCAGATGGCCCTTTTGACCGGAGGGAAGTGAGACTTCATTGTAGTGCAGATTTCCTTTGCAAGCTTGCTTGGTTGGCCAAAAAGGGCGTATGCGTTTTTTCCTGAATATATTCAGGAAAAAACGCATACGCCCTTTTTGGCCAAGTGCATCATTGTGGACGTTCTGCCTCTTTTCCTATGCTTTCAATGCAATTCCAGTCTACCTCCTGAAATCGGTTTCCTGCAATTCTGCCCCGCTTTCAAGTCCTCTTGGCAGCCTTACTTCAGTCTATTTTTGGACGATAGCTGTCATTTATAACTCTGCAGGTTTGTGAATTACAGTGCCCCTGAGCTCCTTTCTTCAACTCGCTTTCTTGTGACCTGGCCGCAACACCGCAGGATGGCTTCAGGCCCTAATCTGGTTCTGGCCCGGCATGCTGAGCCTTTGGTTAATTCCTCTTCCTGGTAGGAAATGAGAGTTAAATTTGCCCGTCCAGACACCTCCAGCTAGCCTCTCATTGGTTCTCGCTATTCTTGTTCATCTTCCGCGGAAATTGCAAACTGGGCCAAACAGGAGGTTAAAGGTACTGACTCTCCAAGTCGGGAGAGTGTTAGTAAAGCGTCTGGAATGTTGCACCCGAGTACCAGGGGAGGAAAACTGAGACATATTTGAACACGTCTCCCGTTCACATGGTTGATCATACTTGGGTTCCACATGCATGTTTTAGCTGAAGGAAGAATACCTTAAACCTGGGTATTTGAAACCCGTGGAATGGGTACCATGCAATATGACTTCAAAGGGTCTTCATTTGCTCACCGAACCTCTCCAATCCTATCACTGCTGCGTTTATGCCCCTGTACACATGCTTGATTCTCTTTCGGAGACATAGCAATCCATAGGTTTTAAGATACTTACTAGTCAGGTACATTCTTAGGCGTTTAATATGCGGTGTTGAGTCCATTTCGTTGAGCAAGGAGTAGCTCTTGTCTATTCCATATTTGGCTTAAGGAACTTTATCTGTGCTCATTTCAATCTCTGGTTTTATGCAGCACCCCAACTCACCTTTCCCCTTAAGCAAGCATAAGTTGGTTTTCTAAATTTGAGACCCTGTTCTGTTCTGTAATTCAGTTCCTGTGTAGCCAAGTTTACATTCCGTGTATTAGTGATATCTTATGATGTTTCTTTTTCTGTGTGACGTATTTCAGTTAGAATCATCATACCTGAATCCACTCATTGTGCTGCTAAGGGCCTGATGACACAGATTTCATTGCTGCGTGATATTGCTTTGTAAGTAAATACCACAACTTCTTTCTCCATTTTTCACTTTCTGCGATGTTGAACTTGTACTGTAAACGAGGTTCTTGTAAACAGAGCCATTCCAAACTTTGGGGTGGCTGTGTCTTTCTGATTTTCATTTCCCTAAGCTATAGGACCATAAGTGGAAGTGCCCTAGGCTCTGTTGCTTTGTTTTTTAGATGTTTCAGGAAACACCATACACTTCTCCCGAGTGGTTGTTGGCAATTTACATCCCGCCCATCAGCATAACAAGGCTCCCAGTTCTCCATGGCCTGTCCTGTCTTTCTGGATTTTACACTTTTTTCAGATGGCCCTTTTGACCGGGGGGAAGTGAGACTTCATTGTAGTGCAGATTTCCTTTGCAAGCTTGCTTGGTTGGCCGAAAAGGGCGTATGCGTTTTTTCCTGAATATATTCAGGAAAAAACGCATACGCCCTTTTTGGCCAAGTGCATCATTGTGGACGTTCTGCCTCTTTTCCTATGCTTTCAATGCAATTCCAGTCTACCTCCTGAAATCGGTTTCCTGCAATTCTGCCCCGCTTTCAAGTCCTCTTGGCAGCCTTACTTCAGTCTATTTTTGGACGATAGCTGTCATTTATAACTCTGCAGGTTTGTGAATTACAGTGCCCCTGAGCTCGTTTCTTCAACTCGATTTCTTGTGACCTGGCCGCAACACCGCTAGATGGCTTCAGGCCCTAATCTGGTTCCGGCACGGCACGCTGAGCCTTTGGTTATTTCCTCTTCCTGGTGGGAAATGAGAGTTAAATTTGCCCGTCCAGACACCTCCAGCTAGCCTCTCATTGGTTCTCGCTATTCCTGTTCATCTTCCGCAGAAATTGCAAACTGGGCCAAACAGGAGGTTAAAGGCGCTGACTTTCCATGTGGGGAGAGTGTTAGTAAAGCGTCTGGAATGTTGCACCCGAATACCAGGGTACGAAAACTGAGACATATTTGAACACGTCTCCCGTTCACATGGTTGATCATACTTGGGTTCCACGTGCATGTTTTAGCTGAAGGAAGAATACCTAAAACCTGGGTAGCTGAAACCCGTGGAATGGGTACCATGCATTATGACTTCAGAGGGTCTTCATTTGCTCACCGAACCTCTCCAATCCTATCACTGCTGCGTTTATGCCCCTGTACACATGCTTGATTCTCTTTCGGAGACATAGCAATCCATAGGTTTTAAGATACTTACTAGTCAGGTACATTCTTAGGCGTTTAATATGCGGTGTTGAGTCCATTTCGTTGAGCAAGGAGTAGCTCTTGTCTATTCCATATTTTGCTAAAGGAACTTTATCTGTGCTCATTTCAATCTCTGGTTTTATGCAGCACCCCAACTCACCTTTCCCCTTAAGCAAGCATAAGTTGGTTTTCTAAATTTTAGACCCTGTTCTGTTCTGTAATTCAGTTCCTGTGTAGCCAAGTTTACATTCCGTGTATTACTGATATCTTATGATGTTTCTTTTTCTGTGTGACTTATTTCAGTTAGAATCATCATACCTGAATCCACTCATTGTGCTGCTAAGGGCCTGATGACACAGATTTCATTGCTGCGTGATATTGCTTTGTAAGTAAATACCACAACTTCTTTATCCATTTTTCACTTTCTGCGATGTTGAACTTGTACTGTAAACGAGGTTCTTGTAAACAGAGCCGTTCCAAACTTTGGGGTGGCTGTGTCTTTTTGATTTTAATTTCCCTAAGCTATAGGACCATAAGTGGAAGTGCCCTAGGTTCTGTTGCTTTGTTTTTTAGATGTTTCAGGAAACACCATACACTTCTCCCAAGTGGTTCTTGGCAATTTACATCCCGCCCATCAGCATAACAAGGCTCCCAGTTCTCCATGGCCTGTCCTGCCTTTCTGGATTTTACACTTTTTTCAGATGGCCCTTTTGACCGGGGGGAAGTGAGACTTCATTGTAGTGCAGATTTCCTTTGCAAGCTTGCTTGGTTGGCCAAAAAGGGCGTATGCGTTTTTTCCTGAATATATTCAGGAAAAAACGCATACGCCCTTTTTGGCCAAGTGCATCATTGTGGACGTTCTGCCTCTTTTCCTATGCTTTCAATGCAATTCCAGTCTACCTCCTGAAATTGGTTTCCTGCAATTCTGCCCCGCTTTCAAGTCCTCTTGGCAGCCTTACTTCAGTATATTTTTGGACGATAGCTGTCATTTATAACTCTGCAGGTTTGTGAATTACAGTGCCCCTGAGCTCCTTTCTTCAACTCGTTTTCTTGTGAGCTGGCCGCAACAACGCAGGATGGCTTCAGGCCTTAATCTGGTTCCGGCACGGCACACTGAGCCTTTGGTTATTTCCTCTTCCTGGTGGGAAATGAGAGTTAAATTTGCCCGTCCAGACACCTCCAGCTAGCCTCTCATTGGTTCTCGCTATTCCTGTTCATCTTCCGCAGAAATTGCAAACTGGTCCAAACAGGAGGTTAAAGGCGCTGACTCTCCAAGTGGGGAGAGTGTTAGTAAAGCGTCTGGAATGTTGCACCCGAGTACCAGGGGAGGAAAACTGAGACATATTTGAACACGTCTCCCGTTCACATGGTTGATCATACTTGGGTTCCACATGCATGTTTTAGCTGAAGGAAGAATACCTTAAACCTGGGTATTTGAAACCCGTGGAATGGGTACCATGCAATATGACTTCAAAGGGTCTTCATTTGCTCACCGAACCTCTCCAATCCTATCACTGCTGCGTTTATGCCCCTGTACACATGCTTGATTCTCTTTCGGAGACATAGCAATCCATAGGTTTTAAGATACTTACTAGTCAGGTACATTCTTAGGCGTTTAATATGCGGTGTTGAGTCCATTTCGTTGAGCAAGGAGTAGCTCTTGTCTATTCCATATTTGGCTTAAGGAACTTTATCTGTGCTCATTTCAATCTCTGGTTTTATGCAGCACCCCAACTCACCTTTCCCCTTAAGCAAGCATAAGTTGGTTTTCTAAATTTGAGACCCTGTTCTGTTTTGGAATGCAGTTCCTGTGTAGCCAAGTTTACATTCCGTGTATTAGTGATATCTTATGATGTTTCTTTTTCTGTGTGACTTATTTCAGTTAGAATCATCGTACCTGAATCCACTCATTATGCTGCTACGGGCCTGATGACATAGATTTCATTGCTGAGTGATACTGCATTGTACGTAAGTACCACAAGTTCTTTATCCATTTTTCACTTTCTGTGATATTGCACTTGTACGGTAAACGAGGTTCTTGTAAACGGAGGCGTCCCAAACTTTGGGGTGGCTGTGTCTTTTTGATTTTAATTTCCCTAAGCTATAGGACCATAAGTGGAAATGCCCTAGGCTCTGTTGCTTTGTTTTTTAGATGTTTCAGGAAACACCATACACTTCTTCTGAGTCTCTGTTGGCAATTTACATCCCGCTCATCAGCATAACAAGGCTCCCAGTTCTCCATGGCCTGTCCTGTCTTTCTGGATTTTACACTTTTTTCAGATGGCCCTTTTGACCGGGGGGAAGTGAGACTTCATTGTAGTGCAGATTTCCTTTGCAAGCTTGCTTGGTTGGCCAAAAAGGGCGTATGCGTTTTTTCCTGAATATATTCAGGAAAAAACGCATACGCCCTTTTTGGCCAAGTGCATCATTGTGGACGTTCTGCCTCTTTTCCTATGCTTTCAATGCAATTCCAGTCTACCTCCTGAAATCGGTTTCCTGCAATTCTGCCCCGCTTTGAGTCCTCTTGGCAGCCTTACTTCAGTCTATTTTTGGACGATAGCTGTCATTTATAACTCTGCAGGTTTGTGAATTACAGTGCTCCTGAGCTCCTTTCTTCAACTCGCTTTCTTGTGAGCTGGCCGCAACACCGCAGGATGGCTTCAGGCCCTAATCTGGTTCCGGCACGGCACGCTGAGCCTTTGGTTAATTCCTCTTCCTGGTGGGAAATGAGAGTTAAATTTGCCCGTCCAGACACCTCCAGCTAGTGTCTCATTGGTTCTCGCTATTCCTGTTCATCTTCCGCAGAAATTGCAAACTGGGCCAAACAGGAGGTTAAAGGGACTGACTCTCGAAGTCGGGAGAGTGTTAGTAAAGTGTCTGGAATGTTGCACCCGAGTACCAGGGTACGAAAACTGCGACATATTTGAACACGTCTCCCGATCACATGGTTGATCATACTCTAGGTTCCACATGCATGTTTTAGCTGAAGGATGAATACCTAAAACCTGGGTAGTTGAAACCCGTGGAATGGGTACCATGCAATATGACTTCAAAGGGTCTTCATATGCTCACCGAACCTCTCCAATCCTATCACTGCTGCGTTTATGCCCCTGTACACATGCTTGATTCTCTTTCGGAGACATAGCAATCCATAGGTTTTAAGATACTTACTAGTCAGGTACATTCTTAGGCGTTTAATATGCGGTGTTGAGTCCATTTCGTTGAGCAAGGAGTAGCTCTTGTCTATTCCATATTTGGCTTAAGGAACTTTATCTGTGCTCATTTCAATCTCTGGTTTTATGCAGCACCCCAACTCACCTTTATCCTTAAGCAAGCATAAGTTGGTTTTCTAAATTTGAGACCCTGTTCTGTTCTGTAATTCAGTTCCTGTGTAGCCAAGTTTCCATTCCGTGTATTACTGATATCTTATGATGTTTCTTTTTCTGTGTGACTTATTTCAGTTAGAATCATCATACCTGAATCCACTCATTGTGCTGCTAAGGGCCTGATGACATAGATTTCATTGCTGAGTGATATTGCTTTGTAAGTGAATACCACAACTTCTTTATCCATTTTTCACTTTCTGCGATGTTGAACTTGTACTGTAAATGAGGTTCTTGTAAACAGAGCCGTTCCAAACTTTGGGGTGGCTGTGTCTTTTTGATTTTAATTTCCCTAAGCTATAGGACCATAAGTGGAAGTGCCCTAGGCTCTGTTGCTTTGTTTTTTAGATGTTTCAGGAAACACCATACACTTCTCCCGAGTGGTTGTTGGCAATTTACATCCCGCCCATCAGCATAACAAGGCTCCCAGTTCTCCATGGCCTGTCCTGCCTTTCTGGATTTTACACTTTTTTCAGATGGCCCTTTTGACCGGGGAGAAGTGAGACTTCATTGTAGTGCAGATTTCCTTTGCAAGTTTGCTTGGTTGGCCAAAAAGGGCGTATGCGTTTTATTCCTGAATATATTCAGGAAAAAACGCATACGCCCTTTTTGGCCAAGTGCATCATTGTGGACGTTCTGCCTCTTTTCCTATGCTTTCAATGCAATTCCAGTCTACCTCCTGAAATCGGTTTCCTGCAATTCTGCCCCGCTTTCAAGTCCTCTTGGCAGCCTTACTTCAGTCTATTTTTGGACGATAGCTGTCATTTATAACTCTGCAGGTTTGTGAATTACAGTGCCCCTGAGCTCCTTTCTTCAACTCGCTTTCTTGTGACCTGGCCGCAACACCGCAAGATGGCTTCAGGCCCTAATCTGGTTCCGGCCCGGCACGCTGAGCCTTTGGTTATTTCCTCTTCCTGGTGGGAAATGAGAGTTAAATTTGCCCGTCCAGACACCTCCAGCTAGCCTCTAATTGGTTCTCGCTATTCCTGTTCATCTTCCGCAGAAATTGCAAACTGGGCCAAACAGGAGGTTAAAGGGACTGACTCTCCAAGTCGGGAGAGTGTTAGTAAAGCGTCTGGAATGTTGCACCCGAGTACCAGGGGAGGAAAACTGAGACATATTTGAACACGTCTCCCATTCACATCGTTGATCATACTTGGGTTCTACATGCATGTTTTAGCTGAAGGAAGAATACCTTAAACCTGGAGAGTTGAGACCCGTGGAATGGGTACCATGCAATATGACTTCAAAGGGTCTTCATTTGCTCACCGCACCTCTCCAATCCTATCACTGCTGCGTTTATGCCCCTGTACACATGCTTGATTCTCTTTCGGAGACATAGCAATCCATAGGTTTTAAGATACTTACTAGTCAGGTACATTCTTAGGCGTTTAATATGGGGTGTTGAGTCCATTTCGTTGAGCAAGGAGTAGCTCTTGTCTATTCCATATTTGGCTTAAGGAACTTTATCTGTGCTCATTTCAATCTCTGGTTTTATGCAGCACCCCAACTCACCTTTCCCCTTAAGCAAGCATAAGTTGGTTTTCTAAATTTGAGACCCTGTTCTGTTCTGTAATTCAGTTCCTGTGTAGCCAAGTTTACATTCCGTGTATTACTGATATCTTATGATGTTTCTTTTTCTGTGTGACTTATTTCAGTTAGAATCATCATACCTGAATCCACTCATTGTGCTGCTAAGGGCCTGATGACACAGATTTCATTGCTGAGTGATATTGATTTGTAAGTAAATACCACAACTTCTTTATCCATTTTTCACTTTCTGCGATGTTGAACTTGTACTGTAAATGAGGTTCTTGTAAACAGAGCCGTTCCAAACTTTGGGGTGGCTGTGTCTTTTTGATTTTAATTTCCCTAAGCTATAGGACCATAAGTGGAAGTGCCCTAGGTTCTGTTGCTTTGTTTTTTAGATGTTTCAGGAAACACCATACACTTCTCCCGAGTGGTTGTTGGCTATTTCCATCCCGCCCATCAGCATAACAAGGCTCCCAGTTCTCCATGGCCTGTCCTGCCTTTCTGGATTTTACACTTTTTTCAGATGGCCCTTTTGACCGGGGGGAAGTGAGACTTCATTGTAGTGCAGATTTCCTTTGCAAGCTTGCTTGGTTGGCCAAAAAGGGCGTATGCGTTTTTTCCTGAATATATTCAGGAAAAAACGCATATGCCCTTTTTGGCCAAGTGCATCATTGTGGACGTTCTGCCTCTTTTCCTATGCTTTCAATGCAATTCCTGTCTACCTCCTGAAATCGGTTTCCTGCAATTCTGCCCCGCTTTCAAGTCCTCTTGGCAGCCTTACTTCAGTCTATTTTTGGACGATAGCTGTCATTTATAACTCTGCAGGTTTGTGAATTACAGTGCCCCTGAGCTCCTTTCTTCAACTCGCTTTCTTGTGACCTGGCCGCAACACCGCAGGATGGCTTCAGGCCCTAATCTGGTTCCGGCATGGCACGCTGAGCCTTTGGTTATTTCCTCTTCCTGGTGGGAAATGAGAGTTAAATTTGCCCATCCAGACACCTCCAGCTAGTCTCTCATTGGTTCTCGCTATTCCTGTTCATCTTCCACAGAAATTGCAAACTGGGCCAAACAGGAGGTTAAAGGCGCTGACTCTCCAAGTGGGGAGAGTGTTAGTAAAGCGTCTGGAATGTTGCACTCGAGTACCAGGGGAGGAAAACTGAGACATATTTGAACACGTCTCCCGTTCACATGGTTGATCATACTTGGGTTCCACATGCATCTTTTAGCTGAAGGAAGAATACCTTAAACCTGGGTATTTGAAACCCGTGGAATGGGTACCATGCAATATGACTTCAAAGGGTCTTCATTTGCTCACCGAACCTCTCCAATCCTATCACTGCTGCGTTTATGCCCCTGTACACATGCTTGATTCTCTTTCGGAGACATAGCAATCCATAGGTTTTAAGATACTTACTAGTCAGGTACATTCTTAGGCGTTTAATATGCGGTGTTGAGTCCATTTCGTTGAGCAAGGAGTAGCTCTTGTCTATTCCATATTTGGCTTAAGGAACTTTATCTGTGCTCATTTCAATCTCTGGTTTTATGCAGCACCCCAACTCACCTTTCCCCTTAAGCAAGCATAAGTTGGTTTTCTAAATTTGAGACCCTGTTCTGTTCTGTAATTCAGTTCCTGTGTAGCCAAGTTTACATTCCGTGTATTACTGATATCTTATGATGTTTCTTTTTCTGTGTGACTTATTTCAGTAGAATCATCATACCTGAATCCACTCATTGTGCTGCTAAGGGCCTGATGACACAGATTTCATTGCTGAGTGATATTGCTTTGTAAGTAAATACCACAACTTCTTTATCCATTTTTCACTTTCTGCGATGTTGAACTTGTACTGTAAACGAGGTTCTTGTAAACAGAGCCGTTCCAAACTTTGGGGTGGCTGTGTCTTTTTCATTTTCATTTCCCTAAGCTATAGGACCATAAGTGGAAGTACCCTAGGCTCTGTTGCTTTGTTTTTTAGATGTTTCAGGAAACACCATACACTTCTCCCGAGTGGTTGTTGGCAATTTACATCCCGCCCATCAGCATAACAAGGCTCCCAGTTCTCCATGGCCTGTCCTGACTTTCTGGATTTTACACATTTTTCAGATGGCCCTTTTGACCGGGGGGATGTGAGACTTCATTGTAGTGCAGATTTCCTTTGCAAGCTTGCTTGGTTGGCCAAAAAGGGCGTATGCGTTTTTTCCTGAATATATTCAGGAAAAAACGCATACGCCCTTTTTGGCCAAGTGCATCATTGTGGACGTTCGGCCTCTTTTCCTATGCTTTCAATGCAATTCCAGTCTACCTCCTGAAATCGGTTTCCTGCAATTCTGCCCCGCTTTCAAGTCCTCTTGGCAGCCTTATTTCAGTCTATTTTTGGACGATAGCTGTCATTTATAACTCTGCAGGTTTGTGAATTACAGTGCCCCTGAGCTCCTTTCTTCAACTCGCTTTCTTGTGACCTGGCCGCAACACCGCAGGATGGCTTCAGGCCCTAATCTGGTTCCGGCCCGGCATGCTGAGCCTTTGGTTAATTCCTCTTCCTGGTGGGAAATGAGAGTTGAATTTGCCCGTCCAGACACCTCCAGCTAGCCTCTCATTGGTTCTCGCTATTCCTGTTCATCTTCCACAGAAATTGCAAACTGGGCCAAACAGGAGGTTAAAGGGACTGACTCTCCAAGTCGGGAGAGTGTTAGTAAAGCGTCTGGAATGTTGCACCCGAGTACCAGGGGAGGAAAACTGAGACATATTTGAACACGTCTCCTGTTCACATGGTTGATCATACTCTGGGTTCCACATGCATGTTTTAGCTGAAGGAAGAATACCTTAAACCTGGAGAGTTGAGACCCGTGTAATGGGTACCATGCAATATGACTTCAAAGGGTCTTCATTTGCTCACCGAACCTCTCCAATCCTATCACTGCTGCGTTTATGCCCCTGTACACACGCTTGATTCTCTTTTGGAGACATAGCAATCCATAGGTTTTAAGATACTTACTAGTCAGGTACATTCTTAGGCGTTTAATATGGGGTTTTGAGTCCATTTCGTTGAGCAAGGAGTAGCTCTTGTCTATTCCATATTTGGCTTAAGGAACTTTATCTGTGCTCATTTCAATCTCTGGTTTTATGAAGCACCCCAACTCACCTTTCCCCTTAAGCAAGCATAAGTTGGTTTTCTAAATTTGAGACCCTGTTCTGTTTTGGAATGCAGTTCCTGTGTAGACAAGTTTACATTCCGTGTATTAGTGATATCTTATGATGTTTCTTTTTCTGTGTGACTTATTTCAGTTAGAATCATCATACCTGAATCCACTCATTGTGCTGCTAAGGGCCTGATGACACAGATTTCATTGCTGAGTGATATTGCTTTGTAAGTAAATACCACAACTTCTTTATCCATTTTTCACTTTCTGCGATGTTGAACTTGTACTGTAAACGAGGTTCTTGTAAACAGAGCCGTTCCAAACTTTGGGGTGGCTGTGTCTTTTTTATTTTAATTTCCCTAAGCTATAGGACCATAAGTGGAAGTGCCCTAGGTTCTGTTGCTTTGTTTTTTAGTTGTTTCAGGAAACACCATACACTTCTCCCAAGTGGTTCTTGGCAATTTACATACCGCCCATCAGCATAACAAGGCTCCCAGTTCTCCATGGCCTGTCCTGCCTTTCTGGATTTTACACTTTTTTCAGATGGCCCTTTTGACCGGAGGGAAGTGAGACTTCATTGTAGTGCAGATTTCCTTTGCAAGCTTGCTTGGTTGGCCAAAAAGGGCGTATGCGTTTTTTCCTGAATATATTCAGGAAAAAACGCATACGCCCTTTTTGGCCAAGTGCATCATTGTGGACGTTCTGCCTCTTTTCCTATGCTTTCAATGCAATTCCAGTCTACCTCCTGAAATCGGTTTCCTGCAATTCTGCCCCGCTTTCAAGTCCTCTTGGCAGCCTTACTTCAGTCTATTTTTGGACGATAGCTGTCATTTATAACTCTGCAGGTTTGTGAATTACAGTGCCCCTGAGCTCCTTTCTTCAACTCGCTTTCTTGTGACCTGGCCGCAACACCGCAGGATGGCTTCAGGCCCTAATCTGGTTCTGGCCCGGCATGCTGAGCCTTTGGTTAATTCCTCTTCCTGGTAGGAAATGAGAGTTAAATTTGCCCGTCCAGACACCTCCAGCTAGCCTCTCATTGGTTCTCGCTATTCCTGTTCATCTTCCACAGAAATTGCAAACTGGGCCAAACAGGAGGTTAAAGGGACTGACTCTCCAAGTCGGGAGAGTGTTAGTAAAGCGTCTGGAATGTTGCACCCGAGTACCAGGGGAGGAAAACTGAGACATATTTGAACACGTCTCCCGTTCACATGGTTGATCATACTTGGGTTCCACATGCATGTTTTAGCTGAAGGAAGAATACCTTAAACCTGGGTATTTGAAACCCGTGGAATGGGTACCATGCAATATGACTTCAAAGGGTCTTCATTTGCTCACCGAACCTCTCCAATCCTATCACTGCTGCGTTTATGCCCCTGTACACATGCTTGATTCTCTTTCGGAGACATAGCAATCCATAGGTTTTAAGATACTTACTAGTCAGGTACATTCTTAGGCGTTTAATATGCGGTGTTGAGTCCATTTCGTTGAGCAAGGAGTAGCTCTTGTCTATTCCATATTTGGCTTAAGGAACTTTATCTGTGCTCATTTCAATCTCTGGTTTTATGCAGCACCCCAACTCACCTTTCCCCTTAAGCCAGCATAAGTTGGTTTTCTAAATTTGAGACCCTGTTCTGTTCTGTAATTCAGTTCCTGTGTAGCCAAGTTTACATTCCGTGTATTAGTGATATCTTATGATGTTTCTTTTTCTGTGTGACTTATTTCAGTTAGAATCATCATACCTGAATCCACTCATTGTGCTGCTAAGGGCCTGATGACACAGATTTCATTGCTGAGTGATATTGCTTTGTAAGTAAATACCACAACTTCTTTCTCCATTTTTCACTTTCTGCGATGTTGAACTTGTACTGTAAACGAGGTTCTTGTAAACAGAGCCGTTCCAAACTTTGGGGTGGCTGTGTCTTTTTGATTTTAATTTCCCTAAGCTATAGGACCATAAGTGGAAGTGCCCTAGGCTCTGTTGCTTTGTTTTTTAGATGTTTCAGGAAACACCATACACTTCTCCCGAGTGGTTGTTGGCAATTTACATCCCGCCCATCAGCATAACAAGGCTCCCAGTTCACCATGGCCTGTCCTGTCTTTCTGGATTTTACACTTTTTTCAGATGGCCCTTTTGACCGGGGGGAAGTGAGACTTCATTGTAGTGCAGATTTCCTTTGCAAGCTTGCTTGGTTGGCCAAAAAGGGCGTATGCGTTTTTTCCTGAATATATTCAGGAAAAAACGCATACGCCCTTTTTGGCCAAGTGCATCATTGTGGACGTTCTGCCTCTTTTCCTATGCTTTCAATGCAATTCCAGTCTACCTCCTGAAATCGGTTTCCTGCAATTCTGCCCCGCTTTCAAGTCCTCTTGGCAGCCTTACTTCAGTCTATTTTTGGACGATAGCTGTCATTTATAACTCTGCAGGTTTGTGAATTACAGTGCCCCTGAGCTCGTTTCTTCAACTCGCTTTCTTGTGACCTGGCCGCAACACCGCAAGATGGCTTCAGGCCCTAATCTGGTTCCGGCACGGCACGCTGAGCCTTTGGTTATTTCCTCTTCCTGGTGGGAAATGAGAGTTAAATTTGCCCGTCCAGACACCTCCAGCTAGCCTCTCATTGGTTCTCGCTATTCCTGTTCATCTTCCGCAGAAATTGCAAACTGGGCCAAACAGGAGGTTAAAGGCGCTGACTTTCCAAGTGGGGAGAGTGTTAGTAAAGCGTCTGGAATGTTGCACCCGAGTACCAGGGGAGGAAAACTGAGACATATTTGAACACGTCTCCCGTTCACATGGTTGATCATACTTGGGTTCCACGTGCATGTTTTAGCTGAAGGAAGAATACCTAAAACTTGGATAGCTGAAACCCGTGGAATGGGTACCATGCATTATGACTTCAGAGGGTCTTCATTTGCTCACCGAACCTCTCCAATCCTATCACTGCTGCGTTTATGCCCCTGTACACATGCTTGATTCTCTTTCGGAGACATAGCAATCCATAGGTTTTAAGATACTTACTAGTCAGGTACATTCTTAGGCGTTTAATATGCGGTGTTGAGTCCATTTCGTTGAGCAAGGAGTAGCTCTTGTCTATTCCATATTTGGCTTAAGGAACTTTATCTGTGCTCATTTCAATCTCTGGTTTTATGCAGCACCCCAACTCACCTTTCCCCTTAAGCAAGCATAAGTTGGTTTTCTAAATTTGAGACCCTGTTCTGTTCTGTAATTCAGTTCCTGTGTAGCCAAGTTTACATTCTGTGTATTACTGATATCTTATGATGTTTCTTTTTCTGTGTGACTTATTTCAGTTAGAATCATCATACCTGAATCCACTCATTGTGCTGCTAAGGGCCTGATGACACAGATTTCATTGCTGAGTGATATTGCTTTGTAAGTAAATACCACAACTTCTTTATCCATTTTTCACTTTCTGCGATGTTGAACTTGTACTGTAAACGAGGTTCTTGTAAACAGAGCCGTTCCAAACTTTGGGGTGGCTGTGTCTTTTTGATTTTAATTTCCCTAAGCTATAGGACCATAAGTGGAAGTGCCCTAGGTTCTGTTGCTTTGTTTTTTAGTTGTTTCAGGAAACACCATACACTTCTCCCAAGTGGTTCTTGGCAATTTACATACCGCCCATCAGCATAACAAGGCTCCCAGTTCTCCATGGCCTGTCCTGCCTTTCTGGATTTTACACTTTTTTCAGATGGCCCTTTTGACCGGAGGGAAGTGAGACTTCATTGTAGTGCAGATTTCCTTTGCAAGCTTGCTTGGTTGGCCAAAAAGGGCGTATGCGTTTTTTCCTGAATATATTCAGGAAAAAACGCATACGCCCTTTTTGGCCAAGTGCATCATTGTGGACGTTCTGCCTCTTTTCCTATGCTTTCAATGCAATTCCAGTCTACCTCCTGAAATCGGTTTCCTGCAATTCTGCCCCGCTTTCAAGTCCTCTTGGCAGCCTTACTTCAGTCTATTTTTGGACGATAGCTGTCATTTATAACTCTGCAGGTTTGTGAATTACAGTGCCCCTGAGCTCCTTTCTTCAACTCGCTTTCTTGTGACCTGGCCGCAACACCGCAGGATGGCTTCAGGCCCTAATCTGGTTCTGGCCCGGCATGCTGAGCCTTTGGTTAATTCCTCTTCCTGGTAGGAAATGAGAGTTAAATTTGCCCGTCCAGACACCTCCAGCTAGCCTCTCATTGGTTCTCGCTATTCCTGTTCATCTTCCGCAGAAATTGCAAACTGGGCCAAACAGGAGGTTAAAGGGACTGACTCTCCAAGTCGGGAGAGTGTTAGTAAAGCGTCTGGAATGTTGCACCCGAGTACCAGGGGAGGAAAACTGAGACATATTTGAACACGTCTCCCGTTCACATGGTTGATCATACTTGGGTTCCACATGCATGTTTTAGCTGAAGGAAGAATACCTTAAACCTGGGTATTTGAAACCCGTGGAATGGGTACCATGCAATATGACTTCAAAGGGTCTTCATTTGCTCACCGAACCTCTCCAATCCTATCACTGCTGCGTTTATGCCCCTGTACACATGCTTGATTCTCTTTCGGAGACATAGCAATCCATAGGTTTTAAGATACTTACTAGTCAGGTACATTCTTAGGCGTTTAATATGCGGTGTTGAGTCCATTTCGTTGAGCAAGGAGTAGCTCTTGTCTATTCCATATTTGGCTTAAGGAACTTTATCTGTGCTCATTTCAATCTCTGGTTTTATGCAGCACCCCAACTCACCTTTCCCCTTAAGCAAGCATAAGTTGGTTTTCTAAATTTGAGACCCTGTTCTGTTCTGTAATTCAGTTCCTGTGTAGCCAAGTTTACATTCCGTGTATTAGTGATATCTTATGATGTTTCTTTTTCTGTGTGACGTATTTCAGTTAGAATCATCATACCTGAATCCACTCATTGTGCTGCTAAGGGCCTGATGACACAGATTTCATTGCTGCGTGATATTGCTTTGTAAGTAAATACCACAACTTCTTTCTCCATTTTTCACTTTCTGCGATGTTGAACTTGTACTGTAAACGAGGTTCTTGTAAACAGAGCCGGTCCAAACTTTGGGTTGGCTGTGTCTTTTTGATTTTAATTTCCCTAAGCTATAGGACCATAAGTGGAAGTGCCCTAGGCTCTGTTGCTTTGTTTTTTAGATGTTTCAGGAAACACCATACACTTCTCCCGAGTGGTTGTTGGCAATTTACATCCCGCCCATCAGCATAACAAGGCTCCCAGTTCTCCATGGCCTGTCCTGTCTTTCTGGATTTTACACTTTTTTCAGATGGCCCTTTTGACCGGGGGGAAGTGAGACTTCATTGTAGTGCAGATTTCCTTTGCAAGCTTGCTTGGTTGGCCAAAAAGGGCGTATGCGTTTTTTCCTGAATATATTCAGGAAAAAACGCATACGCCCTTTTTGGCCAAGTGCATCATTGTGGACGTTCTGCCTCTTTTCCTATGCTTTCAATGCAATTCCAGTCTACCTCCTGAAATCGGTTTCCTGCAATTCTGCCCCGCTTTCAAGTCCTCTTGGCAGCCTTACTTCAGTCTATTTTTGGACGATAGCTGTCATTTATAACTCTGCAGGTTTGTGAATTACAGTGCCCCTGAGCTCCTTTCTTCAACTCGCTTTCTTGTGACCTGGCCGCAACACCGCAAGATGGCTTCAGGCCCTAATCTGGTTCCGGCACGGCACGCTGAGCCTTTGGTTATTTCCTCTTCCTGGTGGGAAATGAGAGTTAAATTTGCCCGTCCAGGAACCTCCAGCTAGCCTCTCATTTGTTCTCGCTATTCCTGTTCATCTTCCGCAGAAATTGCAAACTGGGCCAAACAGGAGGTTAAAGGCGCTGACTTTCCAAGTGGGGAGAGTGTTAGTAAAGCATCTGGAATGTTGCACCCGAGTACCAGGGGAGGAAAACTGAGACATATTTGAACACGTCTCCCGTTCACATGGTTGATCATACTTGGGTTCCACATGCATGTTTTAGCTGAAGGAAGAATACCTTAAACCTGGGTATTTGAAACCCGTGGAATGGGTACCATGCAATATGACTTCAAAGGGTCTTCATTTGCCCACCGAACCTCTCCAATCCTATCACTGCTGCGTTTATGCCCCTGTACACATGCTTGATTCTCTTTCGGAGACATAGCAATCCATAGGTTTTAAGATACTTACTAGTCAGGTACATTCTTAGGCGTTTAATATGCAGTGTTGAGTCCATTTCGTTGAGCAAGGAGTAGCTCTTGTCTATTCCATATTTGGCTAAAGGAACTTTATCTGTGCTCATTTCAATCTCTGGTTTTATGCAGCACCCCAACTCACCTTTCCCCTTAAGCAAGCATAAGTTGGTTTTCTAAATTTGAGACCCTGTTCTGTTCTGTAATTCAGTTCCTGTGTAGCCAAGTTTACATTCCGTGTATTACTGATATCTTATGATGTTTCTTTTTCTGTGTGACTTATTTCAGTTAGAATCATCATACCTGAATCCACTCATTGTGCTGCTAAGGGCCTGATGACACAGATTTCATTGCTGCGTGATATTGCTTTGTAAGTAAATACCACAACTTCTTTCTCCATTTTTCACTTTCTGCGATGTTGAACTTGTACTGTAAACGAGGTTCTTGTAAACAGAGCCGTTCCAAACTTTGGGGTGGCTGTGTCTTTTTGATTTTAATTTCCCTAAGCTATAGGACCATAAGTGGAAGTGCCCTAGGTTCTGTTGCTTTGTTTTTTAGATGTTTCAGGAAACACCATACACTTCTCCCAAGTGGTTGTTGGCAATTTACATCCCGCCCATCAGCATAACAAGGCTCCCAGTTCTCCATGGCCTGTCCTGCCTTTCTGGATTTTACACTTTTTTCAGATGGCCCTTTTGACCGGGGGGAAGTGAGACTTCATTGTAGTGCAGATTTCCTTTGCAAGCTTGCTTGGTTGGCCAAAAAGGGCGTATGCGTTTTTTCCTGAATATATTCAGGAAAAAACGCATACGCCCTTTTTGGCCAAGTGCATCATTGTGGACGTTCTGCCTCTTTTCCTATGCTTTCAATGCAATTCCAGTCTACCTCCTGAAATCGGTTTCCTGCAATTCTGCCCCGCTTTCAAGTCCTCTTGGCAGCCTTACTTCAGTCTATTTTTGGACGATAGCTGTCATTTATAACTCTGCAGGTTTGTGAATTACAGTGCCCCTGAGCTCCTTTCTTCAACTCGCTTTCTTGTGACCTGGCCGCAACACCGCAGGATGGCTTCAGGCCCTAATCTGGTTCCGGCCCGGCACACTGAGCCTTTGGTTATTTCCTCTTCCTGGTGGGAAATGAGAGTTAAATTTGCCCGTCCAGACACCTCCAGCTAGCCTCTCATTGGTTCTCGCTATTCCTGTTCATCTTCCGCAGAAATTGCAAACTGGGCCAAACAGGAGGTTAAAGGCGCTGACTCTCCAAGTGGGGAGAGTGTTAGTAAAGCGTCTGGAATGTTGCACCCGAGTACCAGGGGAGGAAAACTGAGACATATTAGAACACGTCTCCCGATCACATGGTTGATCATACTTGGGTTCCACATGCATGTTTTAGCTGAAGGAAGAATACCTAAAACCTGGGTAGTTGAAACCCGTGGAATGGGTACCATGCAATATGACTTCAAAGGGTCTTCATTTGCTCACCGAACCTCTCCAATCCTATCACTGCTGCGTTTATGCCCCTGTACACATGCTTGATTCTCTTTCGGAGACATAGCAATCCATAGGTTTTAAGATACTTACTAGTCAGGTATATTCTTAGGCGTTTAATATGCGGTGTTGAGTCCATTTCGTTGAGCAAGGAGTAGCTCTTGTCTATTCCATATTTGGCTTAAGGAACTTTATCTGTGCTCATTTCAATCTCTGGTTTTATGCAGCACCCCAACTCACCTTTCCCCTTAAGCAAGCATAAGTTGGTTTTCTAAATTTGAGACCCTGTTCTGTTCTGTAATTCAGTTCCTGTGTAGCCAAGTTTACATTCCGTGTATTACTGATATCTTATGATGTTTCTTTTTCTGTGTGACTTATTTCAGTTAGAATCATCATACCTGAATCCACTCATTGTGCTGCTAAGGGCCTGATGACACAGATTTCATTGCTGAGTGATATTGCTTTGTAAGTAAATACCACAACTTCTTTATCCATTTTTCACTTTCTGCGATGTTGAACTTGTACTGTAAACAAGGTTCTTGTAAACAGAGCCGTTCCAAACTTTGGGGTGGCTGTGTCTTTTTGATTTTAAATTCCCTAAGCTATAGGACCATAAGTGGAAGTGCCCTAGGCTCTGTTGCTTTGTTTTTTAGATGTTTCAGGAAACACCATACACTTCTCCCGAGTGGTTGTTGGCAATTTACATCCCGCCCATCAGCATAACAAGGCTCCCAGTTCTCCATGGCCTGTCCTGCCTTTCTGGATTTTACACTTTTTTCAGATGGCCCTTTTGACCGGGGGGAAGTGAGACTTCATTGTAGTGCAGATTTCCTTTGCAAGCTTGCTTGGTTGGCCAAAAAGGGCGTATGCGTTTTTTCCTGAATATATTCAGGAAAAAACGCATACGCCCTTTTTGGCCAAGTGCATCATTGTGGACGTTCTGCCTCTTTTCCTATGCTTTCAATGCAATTCCAGTCTACCTCCTGAAATCGGTTTCCTGCAATTCTGCCCCGCTTTCAAGTCCTCTTGGCAGCCTTACTTCAGTCTATTTTTGGACGATAGCTGTCATTTATAACTCTGCAGGTTTGTGAATTACAGTGCCCCTGAGCTCCTTTCTTCAACTCGTTTTCTTGTGAGCTGGCCGCAACACCGCAGCATGGCTTCAGGCCTTAATCTGGTTCCGGCACGGCACACTGAGCCTTTGGTTATTTCCTCTTCCTGGTGGGAAATGAGAGTTAAATTTGCCCGTCCAGACACCTCCAGCTAGCCTCTCATTGGTTCTCGCTATTCCTGTTCATCTTCCGCAGAAATTGCAAACTGGGCCAAACAGGAGGTTAAAGGCGCTGACTCTCCAAGTGGGGAGAGTGTTAGTAAAGCGTCTGGAATGTTGCACCCGAGTACCAGGGGAGGAAAACTGAGACATATTTGAACACGTCTCCCGATCACATGGTTGATCATACTTGGGTTCCACATGCATGTTTTAGCTGAAGGAAGAATACCTAAAACCTGGGTAGTTGAAACCCGTGGAATGGGTACCATGCAATATGACTTCAAAGGGTCTTCATTTGCTCACCGAACCTCTCCAATCCTATCACTGCTGCGTTTATGCCCCTGTACACATGCTTGATTCTCTTTCGGAGACATAGCAATCCATAGGTTTTAAGATACTTACTAGTCAGGTACATTCTTAGGCGTTTAATATGCGGTGTTGAGTCCATTTCGTTGAGCAAGGAGTAGCTCTTGTCTATTCCATATTTGGCTTAAGGAACTTTATCTGTGCTCATTTCAATCTCTGGTTTTATGCAGCACCCCAACTCACCTTTCCCCTTAAGCAAGCATAAGTTGGTTTTCTAAATTTGAGACCCTGTTCTGTTCTGTAATTCAGTTCCTGTGTAGCCAAGTTTACATTCCGTGTATTACTGATATCTTATGATGTTTCTTTTTCTGTGTGACTTATTTCAGTTAGAATCATCATACCTGAATCCACTCATTGTGCTGCTAAGGGCCTGATGACACAGATTTCATTGCTGAGTGATATTGCTTTGTAAGTAAATACCACAACTTCTTTATCCATTTTTCACTTTCTGCGATGTTGAACTTGTACTGTAAACAAGGTTCTTGTAAACAGAGCCGTTCCAAACTTTGGGGTGGCTGTGTCTTTTTGATTTTAAATTCCCTAAGCTATAGGACCATAAGTGGAAGTGCCCTAGGCTCTGTTGCTTTGTTTTTTAGATGTTTCAGGAAACACCATACACTTCTCCCGAGTGGTTGTTGGCAATTTACATCCCGCCCATCAGCATAACAAGGCTCCCAGTTCTCCATGGCCTGTCCTGCCTTTCTGGATTTTACACTTTTTTCAGATGGCCCTTTTGACCGGGGGGAAGTGAGACTTCATTGTAGTGCAGATTTCCTTTGCAAGCTTGCTTGGTTGGCCAAAAAGGGTGTATGCGTTTTTTCCTGAATATATTCAGGAAAAAACGCATACGCCCTTTTTGGCCAAGTGCATCATTGTGGACGTTCTGCCTCTTTTCCTATGCTTTCAATGCAATTCCAGTCTACCTCCTGAAATCGGTTTCCTGCAATTCTGCCCCGCTTTCAAGTCCTCTTGGCAGCCTTACTTCAGTCTATTTTTGGACGATAGCTGTCATTTATAACTCTGCAGGTTTGTGAATTACAGTGCCCCTGAGCTCCTTTCTTCAACTCGCTTTCTTGTGACCTGGCCGCAACACCGCAGGATGGCTTCAGGCCTTAATCTGGTTCCGGCCCGGCATGCTGAGCCTTTGGTTAATTCCTCTTCCTGGTGGGAAATGAGAGTTAAATTTGCCCGTCCAGACACCTCCAGCTAGCCTCTCATTGGTTCTCGCTATTCCTGTTCATCTTCCACAGAAATTGCAAACTGGGCCAAACAGGAGGTTAAAGGGACTGACTCTTCATGTCGGGAGAGTGTTAGTAAAGCGTCTGGAATGTTGCACCCGAGTACCAGGGGAGGAAAACTGAGATATATTTGAACACGTCTCCCGTTCACATGGTTGATCATACTCTGGGTTCCACATGCATGTTTTAGCTGAAGGAAGAATACCTTAAACCTGGAGAGTTGAGACCCGTGTAATGGGTACCATGCAATATGACTTCAAAGGGTCTTCATATGCTCACCGAACCTCTCCAATCCTATCACTGCTGCGTTTATGCCCCTGTACACATGCTTGATTCTCTTTCGGAGACATAGCAATCCATAGGTTTTAAGATACTTACTAGTCAGGTACATTCTTAGGCGTTTAATATGCGGTGTTGAGTCCATTTCATTGAGCATGGAGTAGCTCTTGTCTATTCCATATTTGGCTTAAGGAACTTTATCTGTGCTCATTTCAATCTCTGGTTTTATGCAGCACCCCAACTCACCTTTCCCCTTAAGCAAGCATAAGTTGGTTTTCTAAATTTGAGACCCTGTTCTGTTCTGTAATTCAGTTCCTGTGTAGCCAAGTTTCCATTCCGTGTATTACTGATATCTTATGATGTTTCTTTTTCTGTGTGACTTATTTCAGTTAGAATCATCATACCTGAATCCACTCATTGTGCTGCTAAGGGCCTGATGACATACATTTCATTGCTGAGTGATATTGCTTTGTAAGTAAATACCACAACTTCTTTATCCATTTTTCACTTTCTGCGATGTTGAACTTGTACTGTAAACGAGGTTCTTGTAAACAGAGGCGTCCCAAACTTTGGGGTGGCTGTGTCTTTTTGATTTTAATTTCCCTAAGCTATAGGACCATAAGTGGCAGTGCCCTAGGCTCTGTTGCTTTGTTTTTTAGATGTTTCAGGAAACACCATACACTTCTCCCGAGTGTCTGTTGGCAATTTACATCCCGCCCATCAGCATAACAAGGCTCCCAGTTCTCAATGGCCTGTTGACTTTCTGGATTTTACACTTTTTTCAGATGGCCCTTTTGACCGGGGGGAAGTGAGACTTCATTGTAGTGCAGATTTCCTTTGCAAGCTTGCTTGGTTGGCCAAAAAGGGCGTATGCGTTTTTTCCTGAATATATTCAGGAAAAAACGCATACGCTCTTTTTGGCCAAGTGCATCATTGTGGACGTTCTGCCTCTTTTCCTATGCTTTCAATGCAATTCCAGTCTACCTCCTGAAATTGGTTTCCTGCAATTCTGCCCCGCTTTCAAGTCCTCTTGGCAGCCTTACTTCAGTCTATTTTTGGACGATAGCTGTCATTTATAACTCTGCAGGTTTGTGAATTACAGTGCCCCTGAGCTCCTTTCTTCAACTCGCTTTCTTGTGACCTGGCCGCAACACCGCAGCATGGCTTCAGGCCCTAATCTGGTTCCGGCCCGGCATGCTGAGCCTTTGGTTAATTCCTCTTCCTGGTGGGAAATGAGAGTTGAATTTGCCCGTCCAGACACCTCCAGCTAGCCTCTCATTGGTTCTCGCTATTCCTGTTCATCTTCCGCAGAAATTGCAAACTGGGCCAAACAGGAGGTTAAAGGGACTGACTCTCCAAGTGGGGAGAGTGTTAGTAAAGCGTCTGGAATGTTGCACCCGAGTACCAGGGGAGGAAAACTGAGACATATTTGAACACGTCTCCCGTTCACATGGTTGATCATACTCTGGGTTCCACATGCATGTTTTAGCTGAAGGAAGAATACCTTAAACCTGGAGAGTTGAGACCCGTGTAATGGGTACCATGCAATATGACTTCAAAGGGTCTTCATTTGCTCACCGAACCTCTCCAATCCTATCACTGCTGCGTTTATGCCCCTGTACACACGCTTGATTCTCTTTTGGAGACATAGCAATCCATAGGTTTTAAGATACTTACTAGTCAGGTACATTCTTAGGCGTTTAATATGGGGTGTTGAGTCCATTTCGTTGAGCAAGGAGTAGCTCTTGTCTATTCCATATTTGGCTTAAGGAACTTTATCTGTGCTCATTTCAATCTCTGGTTTTATGCAGCACCCCAACTCACCTTTCCCCTTAAGCAAGCATAAGTTGGTTTTCTAAATTTGAGACCCTGTTCTGTTTTGGAATGCAGTTCCTGTGTAGCCAAGTTTACATTCCGTGTATTAGTGATATCTTATGATGTTTCTTTTTCTGTGTGACTTATTTCAGTTAGAATCATCATACCTGAATCCACTCATTGTGCTGCTAAGGGCCTGATGACACAGATTTCATTGCTGAGTGATATTGCTTTGTAAGTAAATACCACAACTTCTTTATCCATTTTTCACTTTCTGCGATGTTGAACTTGTACTGTAAACGAGGTTCTTGTAAACAGAGCCGTTCCAAACTTTGGGGTGGCTGTGTCTTTTTTATTTTAATATCCCTAAGCTATAGGACCATAAGTGGAAGTGCCCTAGGTTCTGTTGCTTTGTTTTTTAGTTGTTTCAGGAAACACCATACACTTCTCCCAAGTGGTTCTTGGCAATTTACATACCGCCCATCAGCATAACAAGGCTCCCAGTTCTCCATGGCCTGTCCTGCCTTTCTGGATTTTACACTTTTTTCAGATGGCCCTTTTGACCGGAGGGAAGTGAGACTTCATTGTAGTGCAGATTTCCTTTGCAAGCTTGCTTGGTTGGCCAAAAAGGGCGTATGCGTTTTTTCCTGAATATATTCAGGAAAAAACGCATACGCCCTTTTTGGCCAAGTGCATCATTGTGGACGTTCTGCCTCTTTTCCTATGCTTTCAATGCAATTCCAGTCTACCTCCTGAAATCGGTTTCCTGCAATTCTGCCCCGCTTTCAAGTCCTCTTGGCAGCCTTACTTCAGTCTATTTTTGGACGATAGCTGTCATTTATAACTCTGCAGGTTTGTGAATTACAGTGCCCCTGAGCTCCTTTCTTCAACTCGCTTTCTTGTGACCTGGCCGCAACACCGCAGGATGGCTTCAGGCCCTAATCTGGTTCCGGCCCGGCATGCTGAGCCTTTGGTTAATTCCTCTTCCTGGTGGGAAATGAGAGTTGAATTTGCCCGTCCAGACACCTCCAGCTAGCCTCTCATTGGTTCTCGCTATTCCTGTTCATCTTCCGCAGAAATTGCAAACTGGGCCAAACAGGAGGTTAAAGGGACTGACTCTCCAAGTCGGGAGAGTGTTAGTAAAGCGTCTGGAATGTTGCACCCGAGTACCAGGGGAGGAAAACTGAGACATATTTGAACACGTCTCCCGTTCACATGGTTGATCATACTCTGGGTTCCACATGCATGTTTTAGCTGAAGGAAGAATACCTTAAACCTGGGTAGGTGAAAGCCGTGGAATGGGTACCATGCAATATGACTTCAAAGGGTCTTCATTTTCTCACCGAACCTCTCCAATCCTATCACAGCTGCGTTTATGCCCCTGTACACATGGTTGATTCTCTTTCGGAGACATAGCAATCCATAGGTTTTAAGATACTTACTAGTCAGGTACATTCTTAGGCGTTTAATATGTGGTGTTGAGTCCATTTCGTTGAGCAAGGAGTAGCTCTTGTCTATTCCATATTTGGCTTAAGGAACTTTATCTGTGCTCATTTCAATCTCTGGTTTTATGCAGCACCCCAACTCACCTTTCCCCTTAAGCAAGCATAAGTTGGTTTTCTAAATTTTAGACCCTGTTCTGTTCTGTAATTCAGTTCCTGTGTAGCCAAGTTTACATTCCGTGTATTACTGATATCTTATGATGTTTCTTTTTCTGTGTGACTTATTTCAGTTAGAATCATCATACCTGAATCCACTCATTGTGCTGCTAAGGGCCTGATGACACAGATTTCATTGCTGAGTGATATTGTTTTGTAACTAAATACCACAACTTCTTTATCCATTTTTCACTTTCTGCAATGTTGAACTTGTACGGTAAACGAGGTTCTTGTAAACAGAGCCGTTCCAAACTTTGGGGTGGCTGTGTCTTTTTGATTTTAATTTCCCTAATCTATAGGACCATAAGTGGAAGTGCCCTAGGTTCTGTTGCTTTGTTTTTTAGATGTTTCAGGAAACACCATACACTTCTCCCGAGGGGTTGTTGGCAATTTACATCCCGCCCATCAGCATAACAAGGTTCCCAGTTCTCCATGGCCTGTCCTGCCTTTCTGGATTTTACACTTTTTTCAGATGGCCCTTTTGACCGGGGGGAAGTGAGACTTCATTGTAGTGCAGATTTCCTTTGCAAGCTTGCTTGGTTGGCCAAAAAGGGCGTATGCGTTTTTTCCTGAATATATTCAGGAAAAAACGCATACGCCCTTTTTGGCCAAGTGCATCATTGTGGACGTTCTGCCTCTTTTCCTATGCTTTCAATGCAATTCCAGTCTACCTCCTGAAATCGGTTTCCTGCAATTCTGCCCCGCTTTCAAGTCCTCTTGGCAGCCTTACTTCAGTCTATTTTTGGACGATAGCTGTCATTTATAACTCTGCAGGTTTGTGAATTACAGTGCCCCTGAGCTCCTTTCTTCAACTCGGTTTCTTGTGAGCTGGCCGCAACACCGCAGGATAGCTTCAGGCCCTAATCTGGTTCCGGCACGGCACGCTGAGCCTTTGGTTATTTCCTCTTCCTGGTGGGAAATGAGAGTTAAATTTGCCCTTCCAGACACCTTCAGCTAGCCTCTCATTGGTTCTCGCTATTCCTGTTCATCTTCCGCAGAAATTGCAAACTGGGCCAAACAGGAGGTTAAAGGCGCGGACTCTCCAAGTGGGGAGAGTGTTAGTAAAGCGTCTGGAATGTTGCACCCGAGTACCAGGGGAGGAAAACTGAGACATATTTGAACACGTCTCCCATTCACATGGTTGATCATACTTGGGTTCCACATGCATGTTTTAGCTGAAGGAAGAATACCTAAAACCTGGGTAGTTGAAACCCGTGGAATGGGTACCATGCAATATGACTTCAAAGGGTCTTCATTTGCTCACCGAACCTCTCCAATCCTATCACTGCTGCGTTTATGCCCCTGTACACATGCTTGATTCTCTTTCGGAGACATAGCAATCCATAGGTTTTAAGATACTTACTAGTCAGGTACATTCTTAGGCGTTTAATATGCGGTGTTGAGTCCATTTCGTTGAGCAAGGAGTAGCTCTTGTCTATTCCATATTTGGCTTAAGGAACTTTATCTGTGCTCATTTCAATCTCTGGTTTTATGCAGCACCCCAACTCACCTTTCCCCTTAAGCAAGCATAAGTTGGTTTTCTAAATTTGAGACCCTGTTCTGTTCTGTAATTCAGTTCCTGTGTAGCCAAGTTTACATTCCGTGTATTACTGATATCTTATGATGTTTCTTTTTCTGTGTGACTTATTTCAGTTAGAATCATCGTACCTGAATCCACTCATTATGCTGCTACGGGCCTGATGACATAGATTTCATTGCTGAGTGATACTGCATTGTACGTAAGTACCACAAGTTCTTTATCCATTTTTCACTTTCTGTGATATTGAACTTGTACGGTAAACGAGGTTCTTGTAAACAGAGCCGTTCCAAACTTTGGGGTGGCTGTGTCTTTTTGATTTTAATTTCCCTAAGCTATAGGACCATAAGTGGAAGTGCCCTAGGTTCTGTTGCTTTGTTTTTTAGATGTTTCAGGAAACACCATACACTTCTCCTGAGTGTCTGTGGCAATTTTCATCCCGCCCATCAGCATAACAAGGCTCCCAGTTCTCCATGGCCTGTCCTGCCTTTCTGGATTTTACCCTTTTTTCAGATGGCCCTTTTGACCGGGGGGAAGTGAGACTTCATTGTAGTGCAGATTTCCTTTGCAAGCTTGCTTGGTTGGCCAAAAAGGGCGTATGCGTTTTTTCCTGAATATATTCAGGAAAAAACGCATACGCCCTTTTTGGCCAAGTGCATCATTGTGGACGTTCTGCCTCTTTTCCTATGCTTTCAATGCAATTCCAGTCTACCTCCTGAAATCGGTTTCCTGCAATTCTGCCCCGCTTTCAAGTCCTCTTGGCAGCCTTACTTCAGTCTATTTTTGGACGATAGCTGTCATTTATAACTCTGCAGGTTTGTGAATTACAGTGCCCCTGAGCTCCTTTCTTCAACTCGCTTTCTTGTGACCTGGCCGCAACACCGCAGGATGGCTTCAGGCCCTAATCTGGTTCCGGCACGGCACGCTGAGCCTTTGGTTATTTCCTCTTCCTGGTGGGAAATGAGAGTTAAATTTGCCCGTCCAGACACCTCCAGCTAGTCTCTCATTGGTTCTCGCTATTCCTGTTCATCTTCCAAGAAATTGCAAACTGGGCCAAACAGGAGGTTAAAGGCGCTGACTCTCCAAGTGGGGAGAGTGTTAGTAAAGCATCTGGAATGTTGCACCCGAGTACCAGGGGAGGAAAACTGAGACATATTTGAACACGTCTCCCATTCACATGGTTGATCATACTTGGGTTCCACATGCATGTTTTAGCTGAAGGAAGAATACCTAAAACCTGGGTAGTTGAAACCCGTGGAATGGGTACCATGCAATATGACTTCAAAGGGTCTTCATTTGCTCACCGAACCTCTCCAATCCTATCACTGCTGCGTTTATGCCCCTGTACACATGCTTGATTCTCTTTCGGAGACATAGCAATCCATAGGTTTTAAGATACTTACTAGTCAGGTACATTCTTAGGCGTTTAATATGCGGTGTTGAGTCCATTTCGTTGAGCAAGGAGTAGCTCTTGTCTATTCCATATTTGGCTTAAGGAACTTTATCTGTGCTCATTTCAATCTCTGGTTTTATGCAGCACCCCAACTCACCTTTACCCTTAAGCAAGCATAAGTTGGTTTTCTAAATTTGAGAACATGTTCTGTTCTGTAATTCAGTTCCTGTGTAGCCAAGTTTACATTCCGTGTATTACTGATATCTTATGATGTTTCTTTTTCTGTGTGACTTATGTCAGTTAGAATCATCATACCTGAATCGACTCATTGTGCTGCTAAGGGCCTGATGACACAGATTTCATTGCTGAGTGATATTGCTTTGTAAGTAAATACCACAACTTCTTTATCCATTTTTCACTTTCTGTGATGTTGAACTTGTACTGTAAACGAGGTTCTTGTAAACAGAGCCGTTCCAAACTTTGGGGTGGCTCTGTCTTTTTCATTTTAATTTCCCTAAGCTATAGGACCATAAGTGGAAGTGCTCTAGGTTCTGTTGCTTTGTTTTTTAGATGTTTCAGGAAACACCATACACTTCTCCTGAGTGTCTGTTGGCAATTTACATCCCGCCCATCAGCATAACAAGGCTCCCAGTTCTCCATGGCCTGTCCTGCCTTTCTGGATTTTACCCTTTTTTCAGATGGCCCTTTTGACCGGGGGGAAGTGAGACTTCATTGTAGTGCAGATTTCCTTTGCAAGCTTGCTTGGTTGGCCAAAAAGTGCGTATGCGTTTTTTCCTGAATATATTCAGGAAAAAACGCATACGCCCTTTTTGGCCAAGTGCATCATTGTGGACGTTCTGCCTCTTTTCCTATGCTTTCAATGCAATTCCAGTCTACCTCCTGAAATTGGTTTCCTGCAATTCTGCTCCGCTTTCAAGTCCTCTTGGCAGCCTTACTTCAGTCTATTTTTGGACGATAGCTGTCATTTATAACTCTGCAGGTTTGTGAATTACAGTGCCCCTGAGCTCCTTTCTTCAACTCACTTTCTTGTGACCTGGCCGCAACACTGCAGGATGGCTTCAGGCCCTAATCTGGTTCCGGCACGGCACACTGAGCCTTTGGTTATTTCCTCTTCCTGGTGGGAAATGAGAGTTAAATTTGCCCGTCCAGACACCTCCAGCTAGCCTCTCATTGGTTCTCGCTATTCCTGTTCATCTTCCGCAGAAATTGCAAACTGGGCCAAACAGGAGGTTAAAGGCGCTGACTTTCCAAGTGGGGAGAGTGTTAGTAAAGCGTCTGGAATGTTGCACCCGAGTACCAGGGGAGGAAAACTGAGACATATTTGAACACGTCTCCCATTCACATGGTTGATCATACTTGGGTTCCACATGCATGTTTTAGCTGAAGGAAGAATACCTAAAACCTGGGTAGTTGAAATCCGTGGAATGGGTACCATGTAATATGATTTCAAAGGGTCTTCATTTGCTCACCGCACCTCTCCAATCCTATCACTGCTGCGTTTATGCCCCTGTACACATGCTTGATTCTCTTTCGGAGACATAGCAATCCATAGGTTTTAAGATACTTACTAGTCAGGTACATTCCTAGGCGTTTAATATGGGGTGTTGAGTCCATTTCGTTGAGCAAGGAGTAGCTCTTGTCTATTCCATATTTGGCTTAAGGAACTTTATCTGTGCTCATTTCAATCTCTGGTTTTATGCAGCACCCCAACTCACCTTTCCCCTTAAGCAAGCATAAATTGGTTTTCTAAATTTGAGACCCTGTTCTGTTCTGTAATTCAGTTCCTGTGTAGCCAAGTTTACATTCCGTGTATTACTGATATCCTATGATATTTCTGTTTCTGTTGACTTATTTCAGTTAGAATCATCATACCTGAATCCACTCATTGTGCTGCTAAGGGCCTGATGACACAGATTTCATTGCTGAGTGATATTGCTTTGTAAGTAAATACCACAACTTCTTTATTCATTTTTCACTTTCTGCGATGTTGAACTTGTACTGTAAACGAGGTTCTTGTAAACAGAGGCGTCCCAAACTTTGGGGTGGCTGTGTCTTTTTGATTTTAATTTCCCTAAGCTATAGGACCATAAGTGGCAGTGCCCTAGGCTCTGTTGCTTTGTTTTTTAGATGTTTCAGGAAACACCATACACTTCTCCCGAGTGTCTGTTGGCAATTTACATCCCGCCCATCAGCATAACAAGGCTCCCAGTTCTCAATGGCCTGTTGACTTTCTGGATTTTACACTTTTTTCAGATGGCCCTTTTGACCGGGGGGAAGTGAGACTTCATTGTAGTGCAGATTTCCTTTGCAAGCTTGCTTGGTTGGCCAAAAAGGGCGTATGCGTTTTTTCCTGAATATATTCAGGAAAAAACGCATACGCTCTTTTTGGCCAAGTGCATCATTGTGGACGTTCTGCCTCTTTTCCTATGCTTTCAATGCAATTCCAGTCTACCTCCTGAAATTGGTTTCCTGCAATTCTGCCCCGCTTTCAAGTCCTCTTGGCAGCCTTACTTCAGTCTATTTTTGGACGATAGCTGTCATTTATAACTCTGCAGGTTTGTGAATTACAGTGCCCCTGAGCTCCTTTCTTCAACTCGCTTTCTTGTGACCTGGCCGCAACACCGCAGCATGGCTTCAGGCCCTAATCTGGTTCCGGCCCGGCATGCTGAGCCTTTGGTTAATTCCTCTTCCTGGTGGGAAATGAGAGTTGAATTTGCCCGTCCAGACACCTCCAGCTAGCCTCTCATTGGTTCTCGCTATTCCTGTTCATCTTCCGCAGAAATTGCAAACTGGGCCAAACAGGAGGTTAAAGGGACTGACTCTCCAAGTGGGGAGAGTGTTAGTAAAGCGTCTGGAATGTTGCACCCGAGTACCAGGGGAGGAAAACTGAGACATATTTGAACACGTCTCCCGTTCACATGGTTGATCATACTCTGGGTTCCACATGCATGTTTTAGCTGAAGGAAGAATACCTTAAACCTGGAGAGTTGAGACCCGTGTAATGGGTACCATGCAATATGACTTCAAAGGGTCTTCATTTGCTCACCGAACCTCTCCAATCCTATCACTGCTGCGTTTATGCCCCTGTACACACGCTTGATTCTCTTTTGGAGACATAGCAATCCATAGGTTTTAAGATACTTACTAGTCAGGTACATTCTTAGGCGTTTAATATGGGGTTTTGAGTCCATTTCGTTGAGCAAGGAGTAGCTCTTGTCTATTCCATATTTGGCTTAAGGAACTTTATCTGTGCTCATTTCAATCTCTGGTTTTATGCAGCACCCCAACTCACCTTTCCCCTTAAGCAAGCATAAGTTGGTTTTCTAAATTTGAGACCCTGTTCTGTTTTGGAATGCAGTTCCTGTGTAGCCAAGTTTACATTCCGTGTATTAGTGATATCTTATGATGTTTCTTTTTCTGTGTGACTTATTTCAGTTAGAATCATCATACCTGAATCCACTCATTGTGCTGCTAAGGGCCTGATGACACAGATTTCATTGCTGAGTGATATTGCTTTGTAAGTAAATACCACAACTTCTTTATCCATTTTTCACTTTCTGCGATGTTGAACTTGTACTGTAAACGAGGTTCTTGTAAACAGAGCCGTTCCAAACTTTGGGGTGGCTGTGTCTTTTTTATTTTAATATCCCTAAGCTATAGGACCATAAGTGGAAGTGCCCTAGGTTCTGTTGCTTTGTTTTTTAGTTGTTTCAGGAAACACCATACACTTCTCCCAAGTGGTTCTTGGCAATTTACATACCGCCCATCAGCATAACAAGGCTCCCAGTTCTCCATGGCCTGTCCTGCCTTTCTGGATTTTACACTTTTTTCAGATGGCCCTTTTGACCGGAGGGAAGTGAGACTTCATTGTAGTGCAGATTTCCTTTGCAAGCTTGCTTGGTTGGCCAAAAAGGGCGTATGCGTTTTTTCCTGAATATATTCAGGAAAAAACGCATACGCCCTTTTTGGCCAAGTGCATCATTGTGGACGTTCTGCCTCTTTTCCTATGCTTTCAATGCAATTCCAGTCTACCTCCTGAAATCGGTTTCCTGCAATTCTGCCCCGCTTTCAAGTCCTCTTGGCAGCCTTACTTCAGTCTATTTTTGGACGATAGCTGTCATTTATAACTCTGCAGGTTTGTGAATTACAGTGCCCCTGAGCTCCTTTCTTCAACTCGCTTTCTTGTGACCTGGCCGCAACACCGCAGGATGGCTTCAGGCCCTAATCTGGTTCCGGCCCGGCATGCTGAGCCTTTGGTTAATTCCTCTTCCTGGTGGGAAATGAGAGTTGAATTTGCCCGTCCAGACACCTCCAGCTAGCCTCTCATTGGTTCTCGCTATTCCTGTTCATCTTCCGCAGAAATTGCAAACTGGGCCAAACAGGAGGTTAAAGGGACTGACTCTCCAAGTCGGGAGAGTGTTAGTAAAGCGTCTGGAATGTTGCACCCGAGTACCAGGGGAGGAAAACTGAGACATATTTGAACACGTCTCCCGTTCACATGGTTGATCATACTCTGGGTTCCACATGCATGTTTTAGCTGAAGGAAGAATACCTTAAACCTGGGTAGGTGAAAGCCGTGGAATGGGTACCATGCAATATGACTTCAAAGGGTCTTCATTTTCTCACCGAACCTCTCCAATCCTATCACAGCTGCGTTTATGCCCCTGTACACATGGTTGATTCTCTTTCGGAGACATAGCAATCCATAGGTTTTAAGATACTTACTAGTCAGGTACATTCTTAGGCGTTTAATATGGGGTGTTGAGTCCATTTCGTTGAGCAAGGAGTAGCTCTTGTCTATTCCATATTTGGCTTAAGGAACTTTATCTGTGCTCATTTCAATCTCTGGTTTTATGCAGCACCCCAACTCACCTTTCCCCTTAAGCAAGCATAAGTTTGTTTTCTAAATTTTAGACCCTGTTCTGTTCTGTAATTCAGTTCCTGTGTAGCCAAGTTTACATTCCGTGTATTACTGATATCTTATGATGTTTCTTTTTCTGTGTGACTTATTTCAGTTAGAATCATCATACCTGAATCCACTCATTGTGCTGCTAAGGGCCTGATGACACAGATTTCATTGCTGAGTGATATTGTTTTGTAACTAAATACCACAACTTCTTTATCCATTTTTCACTTTCTGCAATGTTGAACTTGTACGGTAAACGAGGTTCTTGTAAACAGAGCCGTTCCAAACTTTGGGGTGGCTGTGTCTTTTTGATTTTAATTTCCCTAATCTATAGGACCATAAGTGGAAGTGCCCTAGGTTCTGTTGCTTTGTTTTTTAGATGTTTCAGGAAACACCATACACTTCTCCCGAGTGGTTGTTGGCAATTTACATCCCGCCCATCAGCATAACAAGGTTCCCAGTTCTCCATGGCCTGTCCTGCCTTTCTGGATTTTACACTTTTTTCAGATGGCCCTTTTGACCGGGGGGAAGTGAGACTTCATTGTAGTGCAGATTTCCTTTGCAAGCTTGCTTGGTTGGCCAAAAAGGGCGTATGCGTTTTTTCCTGAATATATTCAGGAAAAAACGCATACGCCCTTTTTGGCCAAGTGCATCATTGTGGACGTTCTGCCTCTTTTCCTATGCTTTCAATGCAATTCCAGTCTACCTCCTGAAATCGGTTTCCTGCAATTCTGCCCCGCTTTCAAGTCCTCTTGGCAGCCTTACTTCAGTCTATTTTTGGATGATAGCTGTCATTTATAACTCTGCAGGTTTGTGAATTACAGTGCCCCTGAGCTCCTTTCTTCAACTCGGTTTCTTGTGAGCTGGCCGCAACACCGCAGGATAGCTTCAGGCCCTAATCTGGTTCCGGCACGGCACGCTGAGCCTTTGGTTATTTCCTCTTCCTGGTGGGAAATGAGAGTTAAATTTGCCCTTCCAGACACCTTCAGCTAGCCTCTCATTGGTTCTCGCTATTCCTGTTCATCTTCCGCAGAAATTGCAAACTGGGCCAAACAGGAGGTTAAAGGCGCGGACTCTCCAAGTGGGGAGAGTGTTAGTAAAGCGTCTGGAATGTTGCACCCGAGTACCAGGGGAGGAAAACTGAGACATATTTGAACACGTCTCCCATTCACATGGTTGATCATACTCTGGGTTCCACATGCATGTTTTAGCTGAAGGGAGAATACCTTAAACCTGGAGAGTTGAGACCCGTGTAATGGGTACCATGCAATATGACTTCAAAGGGTCTTCATTTGCCCACCGAACCTCTCCAATCCTATCACTGCTGCGTTTATGCCCCTGTACACACGCTTGATTCTCTTTCGGAGACATAGCAATCCATAGGTTTTAAGATACTTACTAGTCAGGTACATTCTTAGGCGTTTAATATGCGGTGTTGAGTCCATTTCGTTGAGCAAGGAGTAGCTCTTGTCTATTCCATATTTGGCTTAAGGAACTTTATCTGTGCTCATTTCAATCTCTGGTTTTATGCAGCACCCCAACTCACCTTTCCCCTTAAGCAAGCATAAGTCGGTTTTCTAAATTTGAGACCCTGTTCTGTTCTGTAATTCAGTTCCTGTGTAGCCAAGTTTACATTCCGTGTATTACTGATATCTTATGATGTTTCTTTTTCTGTGTGACTTATTTCAGTTAGAATCATCGTACCTGAATCCACTCATTATGCTGCTACGGGCCTGATGACATAGATTTCATTGGTGAGTGATACTGCATTGTACGTAAGTACCACAAGTTCTTTATCCATTTTTCACTTTCTGTGATATTGAACTTGTACGGTAAACGAGGTTCTTGTAAACAGAGCCGTTCCAAACTTTGGGGTGGCTGTGTCTTTTTGATTTTAATTTCCCTAAGCTATAGGACCATAAGTGGAAGTGCCCTAGGTTCTGTTGCTTTGTTTTTTAGATGTTTCAGGAAACACCATACACTTCTCCTGAGTGTCTGTGGCAATTTTCATCCCGCCCATCAGCATAACAAGGCTCCCAGTTCTCCATGGCCTGTCCTGCCTTTCTGGATTTTACCCTTTTTTCAGATGGCCCTTTTGACCGGGGGGAAGTGAGACTTCATTGTAGTGCAGATTTCCTTTGCAAGCTTGCTTGGTTGGCCAAAAAGGGCGTATGCGTTTTTTCCTGAATATATTCAGGAAAAAACGCATACGCCCTTTTTGGCCAAGTGCATCATTGTGGACGTTCTGCCTCTTTTCCTATGCTTTCAATGCAATTCCAGTCTACCTCCTGAAATCGGTTTCCTGCAATTCTGCCCCGCTTTCAAGTCCTCTTGGCAGCCTTACTTCAGTCTATTTTTGGACGATAGCTGTCATTTATAACTCTGCAGGTTTGTGAATTACAGTGCCCCTGAGCTCCTTTCTTCAACTCGCTTTCTTGTGACCTGGCCGCAACACCGCAGGATGTCTTCAGGCCCTAATCTGGTTCCGGCACGGCACGCTGAGCCTTTGGTTATTTCCTCTTCCTGGTGGGAAATGAGAGTTAAATTTGCCCGTCCAGACACCTCCAGCTAGTCTCTCATTGGTTCTCGCTATTCCTGTTCATCTTCCAAGAAATTGCAAACTGGGCCAAACAGGAGGTTAAAGGCGCTGACTCTCCAAGTGGGGAGAGTGTCAGTAAAGCATCTGGAATGTTGCACCCGAGTACCAGGGGAGGAAAACTGAGACATATTTGAACACGTCTCCCATTCACATGGTTGATCATACTTGGGTTCCACATGCATGTTTTAGCTGAAGGAAGAATACCTAAAACCTGGGTAGTTGAAACCCGTGGAATGGGTACCATGCAATATGACTTCAAAGGGTCTTCATTTGCTCACCGAACCTCTCCAATCCTATCACTGCTGCGTTTATGCCCCTGTACACATGCTTGATTCTCTTTCGGAGACATAGCAATCCATAGGTTTTAAGATACTTACTAGTCAGGTACATTCTTAGGCGTTTAATATGCGGTGTTGAGTCCATTTCGTTGAGCAAGGAGTAGCTCTTGTCTATTCCATATTTGGCTTAAGGAACTTTATCTGTGCTCATTTCAATCTCTGGTTTTATGCAGCACCCCAACTCACCTTTACCCTTAAGCAAGCATAAGTTGGTTTTCTAAATTTGAGAACATGTTCTGTTCTGTAATTCAGTTCCTGTGTAGCCAAGTTTACATTCCGTGTATTACTGATATCTTATGATGTTTCTTTTTCTGTGTGACTTATGTCAGTTAGAATCATCATACCTGAATCGACTCATTGTGCTGCTAAGGGCCTGATGACACAGATTTCATTGCTGAGTGATATTGCTTTGTAAGTAAATACCACAACTTCTTTATCCATTTTTCACTTTCTGTGATGTTGAACTTGTACTGTAAACGAGGTTCTTGTAAACAGAGCCGTTCCAAACTTTGGGGTGGCTCTGTCTTTTTCATTTTAATTTCCCTAAGCTATAGGACCATAAGTGGAAGTGCTCTAGGTTCTGTTGCTTTGTTTTTTAGATGTTTCAGGAAACACCATACACTTCTCCTGAGTGTCTGTTGGCAATTTACATCCCGCCCATCAGCATAACAAGGCTCCCAGTTCTCCATGGCCTGTCCTGCCTTTCTGGATTTTACCCTTTTTTCAGATGGCCCTTTTGACCGGGGGGAAGTGAGACTTCATTGTAGTGCAGATTTCCTTTGCAAGCTTGCTTGGTTGGCCAAAAAGTGCGTATGCGTTTTTTCCTGAATATATTCAGGAAAAAACGCATACGCCCTTTTTGGCCAAGTGCATCATTGTGGACGTTCTGCCTCTTTTCCTATGCTTTCAATGCAATTCCAGTCTACCTCCTGAAATTGGTTTCCTGCAATTCTGCTCCGCTTTCAAGTCCTCTTGGCAGCCTTACTTCAGTCTATTTTTGGACGATAGCTGTCATTTATAACTCTGCAGGTTTGTGAATTACAGTGCCCCTGAGCTCCTTTCTTCAACTCACTTTCTTGTGACCTGGCCGCAACACTGCAGGATGGCTTCAGGCCCTAATCTGGTTCCGGCACGGCACACTGAGCCTTTGGTTATTTCCTCTTCCTGGTGGGAAATGAGAGTTAAATTTGCCCGTCCAGACACCTCCAGCTAGCCTCTCATTGGTTCTCGCTATTCCTGTTCATCTTCCGCAGAAATTGCAAACTGGGCCAAACAGGAGGTTAAAGGCGCTGACTTTCCAAGTGGGGAGAGTGTTAGTAAAGCGTCTGGAATGTTGCACCCGAGTACCAGGGGAGGAAAACTGAGACATATTTGAACACGTCTCCCATTCACATGGTTGATCATACTTGGGTTCCACATGCATGTTTTAGCTGAAGGAAGAATACCTAAAACCTGGGTAGTTGAAATCCGTGGAATGGGTACCATGTAATATGATTTCAAAGGGTCTTCATTTGCTCACCGCACCTCTCCAATCCTATCACTGCTGCGTTTATGCCCCTGTACACATGCTTGATTCTCTTTCGGAGACATAGCAATCCATAGGTTTTAAGATACTTACTAGTCAGGTACATTCCTAGGCGTTTAATATGGGGTGTTGAGTCCATTTCGTTGAGCAAGGAGTAGCTCTTGTCTATTCCATATTTGGCTTAAGGAACTTTATCTGTGCTCATTTCAATCTCTGGTTTTATGCAGCACCCCAACTCACCTTTCCCCTTAAGCAAGCATAAATTGGTTTTCTAAATTTGAGACCCTGTTCTGTTGTGTAATTCAGTTCCTGTGTAGCCAAGTTTACATTCCGTGTATTACTGATATCCTATGATATTTCTGTTTCTGTTGACTTATTTCAGTTAGAATCATCATACCTGAATCCACTCATTGTGCTGCTAAGGGCCTGATGACACAGATTTCATTGCTGAGTGATATTGCTTTGTAAGTAAATACCACAACTTCTTTATCCATTTTTCAATTTCTGCGATGTTGAACTTGTACTGTAAATGAGGTTCTTGTAAACAGAGGCGTCCCAAACATTGGGGTGGCTGTGTCTTTTTGATTTTAACTTCCCTAAGCTATAAGACCATAAGTGGCAGTGCCCTAGGCTCTGTTACTTTGTTTTTTAGATGTTTCAGGAAACACCATACACTTCTCCTGAGTGTCTGTTGGTAATTTACATCCCGCACATCAGCATAACAAGGCTCCCAGTTCTCCATGGCCTGTCCTGCCTTTCTGGATTTTACACTTTTTTCAGATGGCCCTTTTGACCGGGGGGAAGTGAGACTTCATTGTAGTGCAGATTTCCTTTACAAGCTTGCTTGGTTGGCCAAAAAGGGCGTATGCGTTTTTTCCTGAATATATTCAGGAAAAAACGCATACGCCCTTTTTGGCCAAGTGCATCATTGTGGACGTTCTGCCTCTTTTCCTATGCTTTCAATGCAATTCCAGTCTACCTCCTGAAATCGGTTTCCTGCAATTCTGCCCCGCTTTCAAGTCCTCTTGGCAGCCTTACTTCAGTCTATTTTTGGACGATAGCTGTCATTTATAACTCTGCAGGTTTGTGAATTACAGTGCCCCTGAGCTCTTTCTTCAACTCGCTTTCTTGTGAGCTGGCCGCAACACCGCAGGATGGCTTCAGGCCCTAATCTGGTTCCGGCACGGCACGCTGAGCCTTTGGTTATTTCCTCTTCCTGGTGGGAAATGAGAGTTAAATTTGCCCGTCCAGACACCTCCAGCTAGTCTCTCATTGGTTCTCGCTATTCCTGTTCATCTTCCACAGAAATTGCAAACTGGGCCAAACAGGAGGTTAAAGGCGCTGACTCTCCAAGTCGGGAGAGTGTTAGTAAAGCGTCTGGAATGTTGCACCCGAGTACCAGGGGAGGAAAACTGAGACATATTTGAACACGTCTCCCATTCACACGGATGATCATACTCTGGGTTCCACATGCATGTTTTAGCTGAAGGAAAAATACCTAAAACCTGGGTAGTTGAAACCCGTGGAATGGGTACCATGCAATATGACTTCAAAGGGTCTTCATTTGCTCACTGAACCTCTCCAATCCTATCACTGCTGCGTTTATGCCCCTGTACACATGCTTGATTCTCTTTCGGAGACATAGCAATCCATAGGTTTTAAGATACTTACTAGTCAGGTACATTCTTAGGCGTTTAATATGCGGTGTTGAGTCCATTTCGTTGAGCAAGGAGTAGCTCTTGTCTATTCCATATTTGGCTTAAGGAACTTTATCTGTGCTCATTTCAATCTCTGGTTTTATGCAGCACCCCAACTCACCTTTCCCCTTAAGCAAGCATAAGTTGGTTTTCTAAATTTGAGACCCTGTTCTGTTCTGTAATTCAGTTCCTGTGTAGCCAAGTTTACATTCCATGTATTAGTGATATCTTATGATGTTTCTTCTTCTGTGTGACTTATTTCAGTTAGAATCATCATACCTGAATCCACTCATTGTGCTGCTAAGGGCCTGATGACACAGATTTCATTGCTGAGTGATATTGCTTTGTAAGTAAATACCACAACTTCTTTCTCCATTTTACACTTTCTGCGATGTTGAACTTGTACTGTAAATGAGGTTCTTGTAAACAGAGCCGTTCCAAACTTTGGGGTGGCTGTGTCTTTTTGATTTTAATTTCCCTAAGCTATAGGACCATAAGTGGAAGTGCCCTAGGTTCTGTTGCTTTGTTTTTTAGATGTTTCAGGAAACACCATACACTTCTCCCGAGTGGTTGTTGGCAATTTACATCCCGCCCATCAGCATAACAAGGCTCCCAGTTCTCCATGGCCTGTCCTGCCTTTTGGATTTTACACTTTTTTCAGATGGCCCTTTTGACCGGGGGGAAGTGAGACTTCATTGTAGTGCAGATTTCCTTTGCAAGCTTGCTTGGTTGGCCAAAAAGGGCGTATGCGTTTTTTCCTGAATATATTCAGGAAAAAACGCATACGCCCTTTTTGGCCAAGTGCATCATTGTGGACGTTCTGCCTCTTTTCCTATGCTTTCAATGCAATTCCAGTCTACCTCCTGAAATCGGTTTCCTGCAATTCTGCCCCGCTTTCAAGTCCTCTTGGCAGCCTTACTTCAGTCTATTTTTGGACGATAGCTGTCATTTATAACTCTGCAGGTTTGTGAATTACAGTGCCCCTGAGCTCCTTTCTTCAACTCGCTTTCTTGTGACCTGGCCGCAACACCGCAGGATGGCTTCAGGCCCTAATCTGGTTCCGGCACGGCACGCTGAGCCTTTGGTTATTTCCTCTTCCTGGTGGGAAATGAGAGTTAAATTTGCCCGTCCAGACACCTCCAGCTAGTCTCTCATTGGTTCTCGCTATTCCTGTTCATCTTCCAAGAAATTGCAAACTGGGCCAAACAGGAGGTTAAAGGCGCTGACTCTCCAAGTGGGGAGAGTGTTAGTAAAGCATCTGGAATGTTGCACTCGAGTACCAGGGGAGGAAAACTGAGACATATTTGAACACGTCTCCCGTTCACATGGTTGATCATACTTGGGTTCAACATGCATCTTTTAGCTGAAGGAAGAATACCTTAAACCTGGGTATTTGAAACCCGTGGAATGGGTACCATGCAATATGACTTCAAAGGGTCTTCATTTGCTCACCGAACCTCTCCAATCCTATCACTGCTGCGTTTATGCCCGTGTACACATGCTTGATTCTCTTTCGGAGACATAGCAATCCATAGGTTTTAAGATACTTACTAGTCAGGTACATTCTTAGGCGTTTAATATGCAGTGTTGAGTCCATTTCGTTGAGCAAGGAGTAGCTCTTGTCTATTCCATATTTGGCTTAAGGAACTTTATCTGTGCTCATTTCAATCTCTGGTTTTATGCAGCACCCCAACTCACCTTTCCCCTTAAGCAAGCATAAGTTGGTTTTCTAAATTTGAGACCCTGTACTGTTCTGTAATTCAGTTCCTGTGTAGCCAAGTTTACATTCCGTGTATTACTGATATCTTATGATGTTTCTTTTTCTGTGTGACTTATTCCAGTTAGAATCATCATACCTGAATCCACTCATTGTGCTTCTAAGGGCCTGATGACACAGATTTCATTGCTTAGTGATATTGCTTTGTAAGTACATACCACAACATTTTTATCCATTTTTCACTTTCTGCGATGTTGAACTTGTACTGTAAACGAGGTTCTTGTAAACAGAGCCGTTCGAAACTTTGGGGTGGCTGTGTCTTTTTGATTTTAAATTCCCTAAACTATAGGACCATATGTGGAAGTGCCCTAGGCTCTGTTGCTTTGTTTTTTAGATGTTTCAGGAAACACCATACACTTCTCCCAAGTGGTTCTTGGCAATTTACATCCCGCCCTTCAGCATAACAAGGCTCCCAGTTCTCCATGGCCTGTCCTGCCTTTCTGGATTTTACACTTTTTTCAGATGGCCCTTTTGACCGGGGGGAAGTGAGACTTCATTGTAGTGCAGATTTCCTTTGCAAGCTTGCTTGGTTGGCCAAAAAGGGCGTATGCGTTTTTTCCTGAATATATTCAGGAAAAAACGCATACGCCCTTTTTGGCCAAGTGCATCATTGTGGACGTTCTGCCTCTTTTCCTATGCTTTCAATGCAATTCCAGTCTACCTCCTGAAATCGGTTTCCTGCAATTCTGCCCCGCTTTCAAGTCCTCTTGGCAGCCTTACTTCAGTCTATTTTTGGACGATAGCTGTCATTTATAACTCTGCAGGTTTGTGAATTACAGTGCCCCTGAGCTCCTTTCTTCAACTCGCTTTCTTTTGAGCTGGCTGCAACACCGCAGGATGGCTTCAGGCCCTAATCTGGTTCCGGCACGGCACGCTGAGCCTTTGGTTATTTCCTCTTCCTGGTGGGAAATGAGAGTTAAATTTGCCCGTCCAGACACCTCCAGCTAGCCTCTCATTGTGTCTCGCTATTCCTGTTCATCTTCCACAGAAATTGCAAACTGGGCCAAACAGGAGGTTAAAGGGACTGACTCTCCAAGTGGGGAGAGTGTTAGTAAAGCGTCTGGAATGTTGCACCCGAGTACCAGGGTACGAAAACTGAGACATATTTGAACACGTCTCCCGATCACATGGTTGATCATACTCTAGGTTCCACATGCATGTTTTAGCTGAAGGAAGAATACCTTAAACCTGGAGAGTTGAAACCCGTGGAATGGGTACCATGCAATATGACTTCAAAGGGTCTTCATTTGCTCACCGAACCTCTCCAATCCTATCACTGCTGCGTTTATGCCCCTGTACACATGCTTGATTCTCTTTCGGAGACATAGCAATCCATAGGTTTTAAGATACTTACTAGTCAGGTACATTCTTAGGCGTTTAATATGCGGTGTTGAGTCCATTTCGTTGAGCAAGGAGTAGCTCTTGTCTATTCCATATTTGGCTTAAGGAACTTTATCTGTGCTCATTTCAATCTCTGGTTTTATGCAGCACCCGAACTCAACTTTACCCTTAAGCAAGCATAAGTTGGTTTTCTAAATTTGAGACCCTGTTCTGTTCTGTAATTCAGTTCCTGTGTAGCCAAGTTTACATTCCGTGTATTACTGATATCTTATGATGTTTCTTTTTCTGTGTGACTTATTTCAGTTAGAATCATCATACCTGAATCCACTCATTGTGCTGCTAAGGGCCTGATGACACAGATTTCATTGCTGAGTGATATTGCTTTGTAAGTAAATACCACAACTTCTTTATCCATTTTTCACTTTCTGCGATGTTGAACTTGTACTGTAAACGAGGTTCTTGTAAACAGAGGCGTCCCAAACTTTGGGGTTGCTGTGTCTTTTTGATTTTAATTTCCCTAAGCTATAGGACCATAAGTGGAAGTGCCCTAGGTTCTGTTGCTTTGTTTTTTAGATGTTTCAGGAAACACCATACACTTCTCCCGAGTGGTTGTTGGCAATTTACATCCCGCCCATCAGCATAACAAGGCTCCCAGTTCTCCATGGCCTGTCCTGCCTTTCTGGATTTTACACTTTTTTCAGATGGCCCTTTTGACCGGGGGGAAGTGAGACTTCATTGTAGTGCAGATTTCCTTTGCAAGCTTGCTTGGTTGGCCAAAAAGGGCGTATGCGTTTTTTCCTGAATATATTCAGGAAAAAACGCATACGCCCTTTTTGGCCAAGTGCATCATTGTGGACGTTCTGCCTCTTTTCCTATGCTTTCAATGCAATTCCAGTCTACCTCCTGAAATTGGTTTCCTGCAATTCTGCCCCGCTTTCAAGTCCTCTTGGCAGCCTTACTTCAGTATATTTTTGGACGATAGCTGTCATTTATAACTCTGCAGGTTTGTGAATTACAGTGCCCCTGAGCTCCTTTCTTCAACTCGCTTTCTTTTGAGCTGGCCGCAACACCGCAGGATGGCTTCAGGCCCTAATCTGGTTCCGGTACGGCACGCTGAGCCTTTGGTTATTTCCTCTTCCTGGTGGGAAATGAGAGTTAAATTTGCCCGTCCAGACACCTCCAGCTAGCCTCTCATTGGTTCTCGCTATTCCTGTTCATCTTCCGCAGAAATTGCAAACTAGGCCAAACAGGAGGTTAAAGGGACTGACTCTCCAAGTCGGGAGAGTGTTAGTAAAGCGTCTGGAATGTTCCACCGAAGTACCAGGGGACGAAAACTGAGACATATTTGAACACGTCTCCCGATCACACGGTTGATCATACTCTGGATTCCACATGCATGTTTTAGCTGAAGAAAGAATACCTTAAACCTGGATAGTTGAGACCCGTGGAATGGGTACCATGCAATATGACTTCAAAGGGTCTTCATTTGCTCACCGAATCTCTCCAATCCTATCACTGCTGCGTTTATGACCCTTGTACACACGCTTGATTCTCTTTTGGAGACATAGCAATCCATAGGTTTTAAGATACTTACTAGTCAGGTATATTCTTAGGCGTTTAATATGGGGTGTGGAGTCCATTTCGTTGAGCAAGGAGTAGCTCTTGTCTATTCCATATTTGGCTTAAGGAACTTTATCTGTGCTCATTTCAATCTCTGGTTTTATGCAGCACCCCAACTCACCTTTCCCCTTAAGCAAGCATAAGTTGGTTTTCTAAATTTGAGACCCTGTTCTGTTCTGTAATTCAGTTCCTGTGTAGCCAAGTTTACATTCCGTGTATTAGTGATATCTTATGATATTTCTTTTTCTGTGTGACTTATTTCAGTTAGAATCATCGTACCTGAATCCACTCATTATGCTGCTACGGGCCTGATGACATAGATTTCATTGCTGAGTGATACTGCATTGTACGTAAGTACGACAAGTTCTTTATCCATTTTTCACTTTCTGTGATATTGAACTTGTACGGTAAACGAGGTTCTTGTAAACGGAGGCGTCCCAAACTTTGGGGTGGCTGTGTCTTTTTGATTTTAATTTCCCTAAGCTATAGGACCATAAATGGAAGTGCCCTAGGCTCTGTTGCTTTGTTTTTTAGATGTTTCAGGAAACACCATACACTTCTCCTGAGTGTCTGTTGGCAATTTACATCCCGCCCATCAGCATAACAAGGCTCCCAGTTCTCAATGGCCTGTTGCCTTTCTGGATTTTACACTTTTTTCAGATGGCCCTTTTGACCGGGGGGAAGTGAGACTTCATTGTAGTGCAGATTTCCTTTGCAAGCTTGCTTGGTTGGCCAAAAAGGGCGTATGCGTTTTTTCCTGAATATATTCAGGAAAAAACGCATACGCCCTTTTTGGCCAAGTGCATCATTGTGGACGTTCGGCCTCTTTTCCTATGCTTTCAATGCAATTCCAGTCTACCTCCTGAAATCGGTTTCCTGCAATTCTGCCCCGCTTTCAAGTCCTCTTGGCAGCCTTACTTCAGTCTATTTTTGGACGATAGCTGTCATTTATAACTCTGCAGGTTTGTGAATTACAGTGCCCCTGAGCTCCTTTCTTCAACTCGCTTTCTTTTGAGCTGGCCGCAACACCACAGGATGGCTAAAGGCCCTAATCTGGTACCGGTACGGCATGCTGAGCCTTTGGTTATTTCCTCTTCCTGGTGGGAAATGAGAGTTAAATTTGCCCGTCCAGACACCTCCAGCTAGCCTCTCATTGGTTCTCGCTATTCCTGTTCATCTTCCGCAGAAATTGCAAACTGGGCCAAACAGGAGGTTAAAGGGACTGACTCTCCAAGTGGGGAGAGTGTTAGTAAAGCGTCTGGAATGTTGCACCCGAGTACCAGGGGAGGAAAACTGAGACATATTTGAACACGTCTACCGATCACATGGTTGATCATACTCTGGGTTACACATGCATGTTTTAGCTGAAGGAAGAATACCTAAAATCTGCGTAGTTGAAACCCGTGGAATGGGTACCATGCAATATGACTTCAAAGGGTCTTCATTTGCTCACTGAACCGCTCCAATCCTATCACTGCTGCGTTTATGCCCCTGTACACATGCTTGATTCTCTTTCGGAGACATAGCAATCCATAGGTTTTAAGATACTTACTAATCAGGTACATTCTTAGGCGTTTAATATGGGGTGTTGAGTCCATTTCGTTGAGCAAGGAGTAGCTCTTGTCTATTCCATATTTGGCTTAAGGAACTTTATCTGTGCTCATTTCAATCTCTGGTTTTATGCAGCACCCCAACTCACCTTTCCCCTTAAGCAAGCATAAGTTGGTTTTCTAAATTTGAGACCCTGTTCTGTTTTGGAATGCAGTTCCTGTGTAGCCAAGTTTACATTCCGTGTATTAGTGATATCTTATGATGTTTCTTTTTCTGTGTGACTTATTTCAGTTAGAATCATCATACCTGAATCCACTCATTGTGCTGCTAAGGGCCTGATGACACAGATTTCATTGCTGAGTGATATTGCTTTGTAAGTAAATACCACAACTTCTTTATCCATTTTTCACTTTCTGCGATGTTGAACTTGTACTGTAAACGAGGTTCTTGTAAACAGAGCCGTTCCAAACTTTGGGGTGGCTGTGTCTTTTTCATTTTAATTTCCCTAAGCTATAGGACCATAAGTGGAAGTGCCCTAGGTTCTGTTGCTTTGTTTTTTAGTTGTTTCAGGAAATACCATACACTTCTCCCAAGTGGTTCTTGGCAATTTACATCCCGCCCATCAGCATAACAAGGCTCCCAGTTCTCCATGGCCTGTCCTGCCTTTCTGGATTTTACCCTTTTTTCAGATGGCCCTTTTGACCGGGGGGAAGTGAGACTTCATTGTAGTGCAGATTTCCTTTGCAAGCTTGCTTGGTTGGCCAAAAAGGGCGTATGCGTTTTTTCCTGAATATATTCAGGAAAAAACGCATACGCCCTTTTTGGCCAAGTGCATCATTGTGGACGTTCTGCCTCTTTTCCTATGCTTTCAATGCAATTCCAGTCTACCTCCTGAAATCGGTTTCCTGCAATTCTGCCCCGCTTTCAAGTCCTCTTGGCAGCCTTACTTCAGTATATTGTTGGACGATAGCTGTCATTTATAACTCTGCAGGTTTGTGAATTACAGTGCCCCTGAGCTCCTTTCTTCAACTCGCTTTCTTTTGAGCTGGCCGCAACACCGCAGGATGGCTTCAGGCCCTAATCTGGTTCCGGTACGGCACGCTGAGCCTTTGCTTATTTCCTCTTCCTGGTGGGAAATGAGAGTTAAATTTGCCCGTCCAGACACCTCCAGCTAGCCTCTCATTTGTTCTCGCTATTCCTGTTCATCTTCCGCAGATATTGCAAACTGGGCCAAACAGGAGGTTAAAGGGACTGACTCTCCAAGTCGGGAGAGTGTTAGTAAAGCGTCTGGAATGTTCCACCGAAGTACCAGGGGACGAAAACTGAGACATATTTGAACACGTCTCCCGATCACACGGTTGATCATACTCTGGGTTCCACATGCATGTTTTAGCTGAAGAAAGAATACCTGAAACCTGGATAGTTGAGACCCGTGGAATGGGTACCATGCAATATGACTTCAAAGGGTCTTCATTTGCTCACCGAATCTCTCCAATCCTATCACTGCTGCGTTTATGACCCTTGTACACACGCTTGATTCTCTTTTGGAGACATAGCAATCCATAGGTTTTAAGATACTTACTAGTCAGGTATATTCTTAGGCGTTTAATATGGGGTGTGGAGTCCATTTCGTTGAGCAAGGAGTAGCTCTTGTCTATTCCATATTTGGCTTAAGGAACTTTATCTGTGCTCATTTCAATCTCTGATTTTATGCAGCACCCCAACTCACCTTTCCCCTTAAGCAAGCATAAGTTGGTTTTCTAAATTTGAGACCCTGTTCTGTTCTGTAATTCAGTTCCTGTGTAGCCAAGTTTACATTCCGTGTATTAGTGATATCTTATGATGTTTCTTTTTCTGTGTGACTTATTTCAGTTAGAATCATCGTACCTGAATCCACTCATTATGCTGCTACGGGCCTGATGACATAGATTTCATTGCTGAGTGATACTGCATTGTACGTAAGTACGACAAGTTCTTTATCCATTTTTCACTTTCTGTGATATTGAACATGTACGGTAAACTAGGTTCTTGTAAACGGAGGCGTCCCAAACTTTGGGGTGGCTGTGTCTTTTTGATTTTAATTTCCCTAAGCTATAGGACCATAAATGGAAGTGCCCTAGGCTCTGTTGCTTTGTTTTTTAGATGTTTCAGGAAACACCATACACTTCTCCTGAGTGTCTGTTGGCAATTTACATCCCGCACATCAGCATAACAAGGCTCCCAGTTCTCAAAGGCCTGTTGCCTTTCTGGATTTTACACTTTTTTCAGATGGCCCTTTTGACCGGGGGGAAGTGAGACTTCATTGTAGTGCAGATTTCCTTTGCAAGCTTGCTTGGTTGGCCAAAAAGGGCGTATGCATTTTTTCCTGAATATATTCAGTAAAATACGCATACGCCCTTTTTGGCCAAGTGCATCATTGTGGACGTTCTGCCTCTTTTCCTATGCTTTCAATGCAATTCCAGTCTACCTCCTGAAATCGGTTTCCTGCAATTCTGCCCCGCTTTCAAGTCCTCTTGGCAGCCTTACTTCAGTCTATTTTTGGACGATAGCTGTCATTTATAACTCTGCAGGTTTGTGAATTACAGTGCCCCTGAGATCCTTTCTTCAACTCGCTTTCTTTTGAGCTGGCCGCAACACCGCAGGATGGCTTCAGGCCCTAATCTGGTTCCGGTACGGCACGCTGAGCCTTTGGTTATTTCCTCTTCCTGGTGGGAAATGAGAGTTAAATTTGCCCGTCCAGACACCTCCAGCTAGCCTCTAATTGGTTCTCACTATTCCTGTTCATCTTCCGCAGAAATTGCAAACTGGGCCAAACAGGAGGTTAAAGGCACTGACTCTCCAAGTGGGGAGAGTGTTAGTAAAGCGTCTGGAATGTTGCACCCGAGTACCAGGGGAGGAAAACTGAGACATATTTGAACACGTCTACCGATCACATGGTTGATCATACTCTGGGTTCCACATGCATGTTTTAGCTGAAGGAAGAATACCTAAAATCTGCGTAGTTGAAACCCGTGTAATGGGTACGATGCAATATGACTTCAAAGGGTCTTCATTTGCTCACTGAACCGCTCCAATCCTATCACTGTTGCGTTTATGCCCCTGTACACATGCTTGATTCTCTTTCGGAGACATAGCAATCTATAGGTTTTAAGATACTTACTAGTCAGGTACATTCTTAGGCGTTTAATATGCGGTGTTGAGTCCATTTCATTGAGCAAGGAGTAGTTCTTGTCTATTCCATATTTGGCTTAAGGAACTTTGTGCTCATTTCAATCTCTGGTTTTATGCAGCACCCCAACTCACCTTTCCCCTTAAGCAAGCATAAGTTGGTTTTCTAAATTTGAGACCCTGTTCTGTTCTGTAATTCAGTTCCTGTGTAGCCAAGTTTACATTCCGTGTATTACTGATATCTTATGATGTTTCTTTTTCTGTGTGACTTATTTCAGTTAGAATCATCATACCTGAATCCACTCATTGTGCTGCTAAGGGCCTGATGACACAGATTTCATTGCTGAGTGATATTGCTTTGTAAGTAAATACCACAACTTCTTTATCCATTTTTCACTTTCTGCGATGTTGAACTTGTACTGTAAACGAGGTTCTTGTAAACAGAGCCGTTCCAAACTTTGGGGTGGCTGTGTCTTTTTCATTTTAATTTCCCTAAGCTATAGGACCATAAGTGGAAGTGCCCTAGGTTCTGTTGCTTTGTTTTTTAGTTGTTTCAGGAAACACCATACACTTCTCCCAAGTGTCTGTTGGCAATTTACATCCCGCCCATCAGCATAACAAGGCTCCCAGTTCTCCATGGCCTGTCCTGCCTTTCTGGATTTTACCCTTTTTTCAGATGGCCCTTTTGACCGGGGGGAAGTGAGACTTCATTGTAGTGCAGATTTCCTTTGCAAGCTTGCTTGGTTGGCCAAAAAGGGCGTATGCGTTTTTTCCTGAATATATTCAGGAAAAAACGCATACGCCCTTTTTGGCCAAGTGCATCATTGTGGACGTTCTGCCTCTTTTCCTATGCTTTCAATGCAATTCCAGTCTACCTCCTGAAATCGGTTTCCTGCAATTCTGCCCCGCTTTCAAGTCCTCTTGGCAGCCTTACTTCAGTCTATTTTTGGACGATAGCTGTCATTTATAACTCTGCAGGTTTGTGAATTACAGTGCCCCTGAGCTCCTTTCTTCAACTCGCTTTCTTGTGAGCTGGCCGCAACACCGCAGGATGGCTTCAGGCCCTAATCTGGTTCCGGCCCGGCATGCTGAGCCTTTGGTTAATTCCTCTTCCTGGTGGGAAATGAGAGTTGAATTTGCCCGTCCAGACACCTCCAGCTAGCCTCTCATTGGTTCTCGCTATTCCTGTTCATCTTCCGCAGAAATTGCAAACTGGGCCAAACAGGAGGTTAAAGGGACTGACTCTCCAAGTCGGGAGAGTGTTAGTAAAGCGTCTGGAATGTTGCACCCGAGTACCAGGGGAGGAAAACTGAGACATATTTGAACACGTCTCCCGTTCACATGGTTGATCATACTCTGGGTTCCACATGCATGTTTTAGCTGAAGGAAGAATACCTTAAACCTGGAGAGTTGAGACCCGTGTAATGGGTACCATGCAATATGACTTCAAAGGGTCTTCATTTGCTCACCGAACCTCTCCAATCCTATCACTGCTGCGTTTATGCCCCTGTACACACGCTTGATTCTCTTTTGGAGACATAGCAATCCATAGGTTTTAAGATACTTACTAGTCAGGTACATTCTTAGGCGTTTAATATGGGGTTTTGAGTCCATTTCGTTGAGCAAGGAGTAGCTCTTGTCTATTCCATATTTGGCTTAAGGAACTTTATCTGTGCTCATTTCAATCTCTGGTTTTATGCAGCACCCCAACTCACCTTTCCCCTTAAGCAAGCATAAGTTGGTTTTCTAAATTTGAGACCCTGTTCTGTTTTGGAATGCAGTTCCTGTGTAGCCAAGTTTACATTCCGTGTATTAGTGATATCTTATGATGTTTCTTTTTCTGTGTGACTTATTTCAGTTAGAATCATCATACCTGAATCCACTCATTGTGCTGCTAAGGGCCTGATGACACAGATTTCATTGCTGAGTGATATTGCTTGTAAGTAAATACCACAACTTCTTTATCCATTTTTCACTTTCTGCGATGTTGAACTTGTACTGTAAACGAGGTTCTTGTAAACAGAGCCGTTCCAAACTTTGGGGTGGCTGTGTCTTTTTCATTTTAATTTCCCTAAGCTATAGGACCATAAGTGGATGTGCCCTAGGTTCTGTTGCTTTGTTTATTAGTTGTTTCAGGAAACACCATACACTTCTCCCAAGTGGTTCTTGGCAATTTACATCCCGCCCATCAGCATAACAAGGCTCCCAGTTCTCCATGGCCTGTCCTGCCTTTCTGGATTTTACCCTTTTTTCAGATGGCCCTTTTGACCGGGGGGAAGTGAGACTTCATTGTAGTGCAGATTTCCTTTGCAAGCTTGCTTGGTTGGCCAAAAAGGGCGTATGCGTTTTTTCCTGAATATATTCAGGAAAAAACGCATACGCCCTTTTTGGCCAAGTGCATCATTGTGGACGTTCTGCCTCTTTTCCTATGCTTTCAATGCAATTCCAGTCTACCTCCTGAAATCGGTTTCCTGCAATTCTGCCCCGCTTTCAAGTCCTCTTGGCAGCCTTACTTCAGTCTATTTTTGGACGATAGCTGTCATTTATAACTCTGCAGGTTTGTGAATTACAGTGCCCCTGAGCTCCTTTCTTCAACTCGCTTTCTTGTGAGCTGGCCGCAACACCGCAGGATGGCTTCAGGCCCTAATCTGGTTCCGGCCCGGCATGCTGAGCCTTTGGTTAATTCCTCTTCCTGGTGGGAAATGAGAGTTGAATTTGCCCGTCCAGACACCTCCAGCTAGCCTCTCATTGGTTCTCGCTATTCCTGTTCATCTTCCGCAGAAATTGCAAACTGGGCCAAACAGGAGGTTAAAGGGACTGACTCTCCAAGTCGGGAGAGTGTTAGTAAAGCGTCTGGAATGTTGCACCCGAGTACCAGGGGAGGAAAACTGAGACATATTTGAACACGTCTCCCGTTCACATGGTTGATCATACTCTGGGTTCCACATGCATGTTTTAGCTGAAGGAAGAATACCTTAAACCTGGAGAGTTGAGACCCGTGTAATGGGTATCATGCAATATGACTTCAAAGGGTCTTCATTTGCTCACCGAACCTCTCCAATCCTATCACTGCTGCGTTTATGCCCCTGTACACATGCTTGATTCTCTTTTGGAGACATAGCAATCCATAGGTTTTAATATACTTACTAGTCAGGTACATTCTTAGACGTTTAATATGGGGTGTTGAATCCATTTCATTGAGCAAGGAGTAGCTCTTGTCTATTCCATATTTGGCTTAAGGAACTTTATCTGTGCTCATTTCAATCTCTGGTTTTATGCAGCACCCCAACTCACCTTTCCCCTTAAGCAAGCATAAGTTGGTTTTCTAAATTTGAGACCCTGTTCTGTTTTGGAATGCAGTTCCTGTGTAGCCAAGTTTACATTCCGTGTATTAGTGATATCTTATGATGTTTCTTTTTCTGTGTGACTTATTTCAGTTAGAATCATCATACCTGAATCCAGTCATTGTGCTGCTAAGGGCCTGATGACACAGATTTCATTGCTGAGTGATATTGCTTTGTAAGTAAATACCACAACTTCTTTATCCATTTTTCACTTTCTGCGATGTTGAACTTGTACTGTAAACGAGGTTCTTGTAAACAGAGCCGTTCCAAACTTTGGGGTGGCTGTGTCTTTTTCATTTTAATTTCCCTAAGCTATAGGACCATAAGTGGAAGTGCCCTAGGTTCTGTTGCTTTGTTTATTAGTTGTTTCAGGAAACACCATACACTTCTCCCAAGTGGTTCTTGGCAATTTACATCCCGCCCATCAGCATAACAAGGCTCCCAGTTCTCCATGGCCTGTCCTGCCTTTCTGGATTTTACCCTTTTTTCAGATGGCCCTTTTGACCGGGGGGAAGTGAGACTTCATTGTAGTGCAGATTTCCTTTGCAAGCTTGCTTGGTTGGCCAAAAAGGGCGTATGCGTTTTTTCCTGAATATATTCAGGAAAAAACGCATACGCCCTTTTTGGCCAAGTGCATCATTGTGGACGTTCTGCCTCTTTTCCTATGCTTTCAATGCAATTCCAGTCTACCTCCTGAAATCGGTTTCCTGCAATTCTGCCCCGCTTTCAAGTCCTCTTGGCAGCCTTACTTCAGTCTATTTTTGGACGATAGCTGTCATTTATAACTCTGCAGGTTTGTGAATTACAGTGCCCCTGAGCTCCTTTCTTCAACTCGCTTTCTTGTGACCTGGCCGCAACACCGCAGGATGGCTTCAGGCCCTAATCTGGTTCCGGCCCGGCATGCTGAGCCTTTGGTTAATTCCTCTTCCTGGTGGGAAATGAGAGTTGAATTTGCCCGTCCAGACACCTCCAGCTAGCCTCTCATTGGTTCTCGCTATTCCTGTTCATCTTCCGCAGAAATTGCAAACTGGGCCAAACAGGAGGTTAAAGGGACTGACTCTCCAAGTCGGGAGAGTGTTAGTAAAGCGTCTGGAATGTTGCACCCGAGTACCAGGGGAGGAAAACTGAGACATATTTGAACACGTCTCCCGTTCACATGGTTGATCATACTCTGGGTTCCACATGCATGTTTTAGCTGAAGGAAGAATACCTTAAACCTGGAGAGTTGAGACCCGTGTAATGGGTACCATGCAATATGACTTCAAAGGGTCTTCATTTGCTCACCGAACCTCTCCAATCCTATCACTGCTGCGTTTATGCCCCTGTACACACGCTTGATTCTCTTTTGGAGACATAGCAATCCATAGGTTTTAAGATACTTACTAGTCAGGTACATTCTTAGGCGTTTAATATGGGGTGTTGAATCCATTTCATTGAGCAAGGAGTAGCTCTTGTCTATTCCATATTTGGCTTAAGGAACTTTATCTGTGCTCATTTCAATCTCTGGTTTTATGCAGCACCCCAACTCACCTTTCCCCTTAAGCAAGCATAAGTTGGTTTTCTAAATTTGAGACCCTGTTCTGTTTTGGAATGCAGTTCCTGTGTAGGCAAGTTTACATTCCGTGTATTAGTGATATCTTATGATGTTTCTTTTTCTGTGTGACTTATTTCAGTTAGAATCATCATACCTGAATCCACTCATTGTGCTGCTAAGGGCCTGATGACACAGATTTCATTGCTGAGTGATATTGCTTTGTAAGTAAATACCACAACTTCTTTATCCATTTTTCACTTTCTGCGATGTTGAACTTGTACTGTAAACGAGGTTCTTGTAAACAGAGCCGTTCCAAACTTTGGGGTGGCTGTGTCTTTTTCATTTTAATTTCCCTAAGCTATAGGACCATAAGTGGAAGTGCCCTAGGTTCTGTTGCTTTGTTTTTTAGTTGTTTCAGGAAACACCATACACTTCTCCCAAGTGTCTGTTGGCAATTTACATCCCGCCCATCAGCATAACAAGGCTCCCAGTTCTCCATGGCCTGTCCTGCCTTTCTGGATTTTACCCTTTTTTCAGATGGCCCTTTTGACCGGGGGGAAGTGAGACTTCATTGTAGTGCAGATTTCCTTTGCAAGCTTGCTTGGTTGGCCAAAAAGGGCGTATGCGTTTTTTCCTGAATATATTCAGGAAAAAACGCATACGCCCTTTTTGGCCAAGTGCATCATTGTGGACGTTCTGCCTCTTTTCCTATGCTTTCAATGCAATTCCAGTCTACCTCCTGAAATCGGTTTCCTGCAATTCTGCCCCGCTTTCAAGTCCTCTTGGCAGCCTTACTTCAGTCTATTTTTGGACGATAGCTGTCATTTATAACTCTGCAGGTTTGTGAATTACAGTGCCCCTGAGCTCCTTTCTTCAACTCGCTTTCTTGTGACCTGGCCGCAACACCGCAGGATGGCTTCAGGCCCTAATCTGGTTCCGGCCCGGCATGCTGAGCCTTTGGTTAATTCCTCTTCCTGGTGGGAAATGAGAGTTGAATTTGCCCGTCCAGACACCTCCAGCTAGCCTCTCATTGGTTCTCGCTATTCCTGTTCATCTTCCGCAGAAATTGCAAACTGGGCCAAACAGGAGGTTAAAGGGACTGACTCTCCAAGTCGGGAGAGTGTTAGTAAAGCGTCTGGAATGTTGCACCCGAGTACCAGGGGAGGAAAACTGAGACATATTTGAACACATCTCCCGTTCACATGGTTGATCATACTCTGGGTTCCACATGCATGTTTTAGCTGAAGGAAGAATACCTTAAACCTGGAGAGTTGAGACCCGTGTAATGGGTACCATGCAATATGACTTCAAAGTGTCGTCATTTGCTCACCGAACCTCTCCAATCCTATCACTGCTGCGTTTATGCCCCTGTACACACGCTTGATTCTCTTTTGGAGACATAGCAATCCATAGGTTTTAAGATACTTACTAGTCAGGTACATTCTTAGGCGTTTAATATGGGGTTTTGAGTCCATTTCGTTGAGCAAGGAGTAGCTCTTCTCTATTCCATATTTGGCTTAAGGAACTTTATCTGTGCTCATTTCAATCTCTGGTTTTATGCAGCACCCCAACTCACCTTTCCCCTTAAGCAAGCATAAGTTGGTTTTCTAAATTTGAGACCCTGTTCTGTTTTGGAATGCAGTTCCTGTGTAGGCAAGTTTACATTCCGTGTATTAGTGATATCTTATGATGTTTCTTTTTCTGTGTGACTTATTTCAGTTAGAATCATCATACCTGAATCCACTCATTGTGCTGCTAAGGGCCTGATGACACAGATTTCATTGCTGAGTGATATTGCTTTGTAAGTAAATACCACAACTTCTTTATCCATTTTTCACTTTCTGCGATGTTGAACTTGTACTGTAAACGAGGTTCTTGTAAACAGAGCCGTTCCAAACTTTGGGGTGGCTGTGTCTTTTTCATTTTAATTTCCCTAAGCTATAGGACCATAAGTGGAAGTGCCCTAGGTTCTGTTGCTTTGTTTTTTAGTTGTTTCAGGAAACACCATACACTTCTCCCAAGTGGTTCTTGGCAATTTACATCCCGCCCATCAGCATAACAAGGCTCCCAGTTCTCCATGGCCTGTCCTGCCTTTCTGGATTTTACCCTTTTTTCAGATGGCCCTTTTGACCGGGGGGAAGTGAGACTTCATTGTAGTGCAGATTTCCTTTGCAAGCTTGCTTGGTTGGCCAAAAAGGGCGTATGCGTTTTTTCCTGAATATATTCAGGAAAAAACGCATACGCCCTTTTTGGCCAAGTGCATCATTGTGGACGTTCTGCCTCTTTTCCTATGCTTTCAATGCAATTCCAGTCTACCTCCTGAAATCGGTTTCCTGCAATTCTGCCCCGCTTTCAAGTCCTCTTGGCAGCCTTACTTCAGTCTATTTTTGGACGATAGCTGTCATTTATAACTCTGCAGGTTTGTGAATTACAGTGCCCCTGAGCTCCTTTCTTCAACTCGCTTTCTTGTGACCTGGCCGCAACACCGCAGGATGGCTTCAGGCCCTAATCTGGTTCCGGCCCGGCATGCTGAGCCTTTGGTTAATTCCTCTTCCTGGTGGGAAATGAGAGTTGAATTTGCCCGTCCAGACACCTCCAGCTAGCCTCTCATTGGTTCTCGCTATTCCTGTTCATCTTCCGCAGAAATTGCAAACTGGGCCAAACAGGAGGTTAAAGGGACTGACTCTCCAAGTCGGGAGAGTGTTAGTAAAGCGTCTGGAATGTTGCACCCGAGTACCAGGGGAGGAAAACTGAGACATATTTGAACACGTCTCCCGTTCACATGGTTGATCATACTCTGGGTTCCACATGCATGTTTTAGCTGAAGGAAGAATACCTTAAACCTGGAGAGTTGAGACCCGTGTAATGGGTACCATGCAATATGACTTCAAAGGGTCGTCATTTGCTCACCGAACCTCTCCAATCCTATCACTGCTGCGTTTATGCCCCTGTACACATGCTTGATTCTCTTTTGGAGACATAGCAATCCATAGGTTTTAAGATACTTACTAGTCAGGTACATTCTTAGGCGTTTAATATGGGGTTTTGAGTCCATTTCGTTGAGCAAGGAGTAGCTCTTGTCTATTCCATATTTGGCTTAAGGAACTTTATCTGTGCTCATTTCAATCTCTGGTTTTATGCAGCACCCCAACTCACCTTTCCCCTTAAGCAAGCATAAGTTGGTTTTCTAAATTTGAGACCCTGTTCTGTTTTGGAATGCAGTTCCTGTGTAGCCAAGTTTACATTCCGTGTATTAGTGATATCTTATGATGTTTCTTTTTCTGTGTGACTTATTTCAGTTAGAATCATCATACCTAAATCCACTCATTGTGCTGCTAAGGGCCTGATGACACAGATTTCATTGCTGAGTGATATTGCTTTGTAAGTAAATACCACAACTTCTTTATCCATTTTTCACTTTCTGCGATGTTGAACTTGTACTGTAAACGAGGTTCTTGTAAACAGAGCCGTTCCAAACTTTGGGGTGGCTGTGTCTTTTTCATTTTAATTTCCCTAAGCTATAGGACCATAAGTGGAAGTGCCCTAGGTTCTGTTGCTTTGTTTTTTAGTTGTTTCAGGAAACACCATACACTTCTCCCAAGTGGTTCTTGGCAATTTACATCCCGCCCATCAGCATAACAAGGCTCCCAGTTCTCCATGGCCTGTCCTGCCTTTCTGGATTTTACCCTTTTTTCAGATGTCCCTTTTGACCGGGGGGAAGTGAGACTTCATTGTAGTGCAGATTTCCTTTGCAAGCTTGCTTGGTTGGCCAAAAAGGGCGTATGCGTTTTTTCCTGAATATATTCAGGAAAAAACGCATACGCCCTTTTTGGCCAAGTGCATCATTGTGGACGTTCTGCCTCTTTTCCTATGCTTTCAATGCAATTCCAGTCTACCTCCTGAAATCGGTTTCCTGCAATTCTGCCCCGCTTTCAAGTCCTCTTGGCAGCCTTACTTCAGTCTATTTTTGGACGATAGCTGTCATTTATAACTCTGCAGGTTTGTGAATTACAGTGCCCCTGAGCTCCTTTCTTCAACTCGCTTTCTTGTGACCTGGCCGCAACACCGCAGGATGGCTTCAGGCCCTAATCTGGTTCCGGCCCGGCATGCTGAGCCTTTGGTTAATTCCTCTTCCTGGTGGGAAATGAGAGTTGAATTTGCCCGTCCAGACACCTCCAGCTAGCCTCTCATTGGTTCTCGCTATTCCTGTTCATCTTCCGCAGAAATTGCAAACTGGGCCAAACAGGAGGTTAAAGGGACTGACTCTCCAAGTCGGGAGAGTGTTAGTAAAGCGTCTGGAATGTTGCACCCGAGTACCAGGGGAGGAAAACTGAGACATATTTGAACACGTCTCCCGTTCACATGGTTGATCATACTCTGGGTTCCACATGCATGTTTTAGCTGAAGGAAGAATACCTTAAACCTGGAGAGTTGAGACCCGTGTAATGGGTACCATGCAATATGACTTCAAAGGGTCGTCATTTGCTCAACGAACCTCTCCAATCCTATCACTGCTGCGTTTATGCCCCTGTACACACGCTTGATTCTCTTTTGGAGACATAGCAATCCATAGGTTTTAAGATACTTACTAGTCAGGTACATTCTTAGGCGTTTAATATGGGGTTTTGAGTCCATTTCGTTGAGCAAGGAGTAGCTCTTGTCTATTCCATATTTGGCTTAAGGAAATTTATCTGTGCTCATTTCAATCTCTGGTTTTATGCAGCACCCCAACTCACCTTTCCCCTTAAGCAAGCATAAGTTGGTTTTCTAAATTTGAGACCCTGTTCTGTTTTGGAATGCAGTTCCTGTGTAGCCAAGTTTACATTCCGTGTATTAGTGATATCTTATGATGTTTCTTTTTCTGTGTGACTTATTTCAGTTAGAATCATCATACCTGAATCCACTCATTGTGCTGCTAAGGGCCTGATGACACAGATTTCATTGCTGAGTGATATTGCTTTGTAAGTAAATACCACAACTTCTTTATCCATTTTTCACTTTCTGCGATGTTGAACTTGTACTGTAAACGAGGTTCTTGTAAACAGAGCCGTTCCAAACTTTGGGGTGGCTGTGTCTTTTTCATTTTAATTTCCCTAAGCTATAGGACCATAAGTGGAAGTGCCCTAGGTTCTGTTGCTTTGTTTTTCAGTTGTTTCAGGAAACACCATACACTTCTCCCAAGTGGTTCTTGGCAATTTACATCCCGCCCATCAGCATAACAAGGCTCCCAGTTCTCCATGGCCTGTCCTGCCTTTCTGGATTTTACCCTTTTTTCAGATGGCCCTTTTGACCGGGGGGAAGTGAGACTTCATTGTAGTGCAGATTTCCTTTGCAAGCTTGCTTGGTTGGCCAAAAAGGGCGTATGCGTTTTTTCCTGAATATATTCAGGAAAAAACGCATACGCCCTTTTTGGCCAAGTGCATCATTGTGGACGTTCTGCCTCTTTTCCTATGCTTTCAATGCAATTCCAGTCTACCTCCTGAAATCGGTTTCCTGCAATTCTGCCCCGCTTTCAAGTCCTCTTGGCAGCCTTACTTCAGTCTATTTTTGGACGATAGCTGTCATTTATAACTCTGCAGGTTTGTGAATTACAGTGCCCCTGAGCTCCTTTCTTCAACTCGCTTTCTTGTGACCTGGCCGCAACACCACAGGATGGCTTCAGGCCCTAATCTGGTTCCGGCCCGGCATGCTGAGCCTTTGGTTAATTCCTCTTCCTGGTGGGAAATGAGAGTTGAATTTGCCCGTCCAGACACCTCCAGCTAGCCTCTCATTGGTTCTCGCTATTCCTGTTCATCTTCCGCAGAAATTGCAAACTGGGCCAAACAGGAGGTTAAAGGGACTGACTCTCCAAGTCGGGAGAGTGTTAGTAAAGCGTCTGGAATGTTGCACCCGAGTACCAGGGGAGGAAAACTGAGACATATTTGAACACGTCTCCCGTTCACATGGTTGATCATACTCTGGGTTCCACATGCATGTTTTAGCTGAAGGAAGAATACCTTAAACCTGGAGAGTTGAGACCCGTGTAATGGGTACCATGCAATATGACTTCAAAGGGTCGTCATTTGCTCAACGAACCTCTCCAATCCTATCACTGCTGCGTTTATGCCCCTGTACACACGCTTGATTCTCTTTTGGAGACATAGCAATCCATAGGTTTTAAGATACTTACTAGTCAGGTACATTCTTAGGCGTTTAATATGGGGTTTTGAGTCCATTTCGTTGAGCAAGGAGTAGCTCTTGTCTATTCCATATTTGGCTTAAGGAAATTTATCTGTGCTCATTTCAATCTCTGGTTTTATGCAGCACCCCAACTCACCTTTCCCCTTAAGCAAGCATAAGTTGGTTTTCTAAATTTGAGACCCTGTTCTGTTTTGGAATGCAGTTCCTGTGTAGCCAAGTTTACATTCCGTGTATTAGTGATATCTTATGATGTTTCTTTTTCTGTGTGACTTACTTCAGTTAGAATCATCATACCTGAATCCACTCATTGTGCTGCTAAGGGCCTGATGACACAGATTTCATTGCTGAGTGATATTGCTTTGTAAGTAAATACCACAACTTCTTTATCCATTTTTCACTTTCTGCGATGTTGAACTTGTACTGTAAACGAGGTTCTTGTAAACAGAGCCGTTCCAAACTTTGGGGTGGCTGTGTCTTTTTCATTTTAATTTCCCTAAGCTATAGGACCATAAGTGGAAGTGCCCTAGGTTCTGTTGCTTTGTTTTTTAGTTGTTTCAGGAAACACCATACACTTCTCCCAAGTGGTTCTTGGCAATTTACATCCCGCCCATCAGCATAACAAGGCTCCCAGTTCTCCATGGCCTGTCCTGCCTTTCTGGATTTTACCCTTTTTTCAGATGGCCCTTTTGACCGGGGGGAAGTGAGACTTCATTGTAGTGCAGATTTCCTTTGCAAGCTTGCTTGGTTGGCCAAAAAGGGCGTATGCGTTTTTTCCTGAATATATTCAGGAAAAAACGCATACGCCCTTTTTGGCCAAGTGCATCATTGTGGACGTTCTGCCTCTTTTCCTATGCTTTCAATGCAATTCCAGTCTACCTCCTGAAATCGGTTTCCTGCAATTCTGCCCCGCTTTCAAGTCCTCTTGGCAGCCTTACTTCAGTCTATTTTTGGACGATAGCTGTCATTTATAACTCTGCAGGTTTGTGAATTACAGTGCCCCTGAGCTCCTTTCTTCAACTCGCTTTCTTGTGACCTGGCCGCAACACCGCAGGATGGCTTCAGGCCCTAATCTGGTTCCGGCCCGGCATGCTGAGCCTTTGGTTAATTCCTCTTCCTGGTGGGAAATGAGAGTTGAATTTGCCCGTCCAGACACCTCCAGCTAGCCTCTCATTGGTTCTCGCTATTCCTGTTCATCTTCCGCAGAAATTGCAAACTGGGCCAAACAGGAGGTTAAAGGGACTGACTCTCCAAGTCGGGAGAGTGTTAGTAAAGCGTCTGGAATGTTGCACCCGAGTACCAGGGGAGGAAAACTGAGACATATTTGAACACGTCTCCCGTTCACATGGTTGATCATACTCTGGGTTCCACATGCATGTTTTAGCTGAAGGAAGAATACCTTAAACCTGGAGAGTTGAGACCCGTGTAATGGGTACCATGCAATATGATTTCAAAGGGTCTTCATTTGCTCACCGAACCTCTCCAATCCTATCACTGCTGCGTTTATGCCCCTGTACACACGCTTGATTCTCTTTTGGAGACATAGCAATCCATAGGTTTTAAGATACTTACTAGTCAGGTACATTCTTAGGCGTTTAATATGGGGTTTTGAGTCCATTTCGTTGAGCAAGGAGTAGCTCTTGTCTATTCCATATTTGGCTTAAGGAACTTTATCTGTGCTCATTTCAATCTCTGGTTTTATGCAGCACCCCAACTCACCTTTCCCCTTAAGCAAGCATAAGTTGGTTTTCTAAATTTGAGACCCTGTTCTGTTTTGGAATGCAGTTCCTGTGTAGCCAAGTTTACATTCCGTGTACTAGTGATATCTTATGATGTTTCTTTTTCTGTGTGACTTACTTCAGTTAGAATCATCATACCTGAATCCACTCATTGTGCTGCTAAGGGCCTGATGACACAGATTTCATTGCTGAGTGATATTGCTTTGTAAGTAAATACCACAACTTCTTTATCCATTTTTCACTTTCTGCGATGTTGAACTTGTACTGTAAACGAGGTTCTTGTAAACAGAGCCGTTCCAAACTTTGGGGTGGCTGTATCTTTTTCATTTTAATTTCCCTAAGCTATAGGACCATAAGTGGAAGTGCCCTAGGTTCTGTTGCTTTGTTTTTTAGTTGTTTCAGGAAACACCATACACTTCTCCCGAGTGGTTCTTGGCAATTTACATCCCGCCCATCAGCATAACAAGGCTCCCAGTTCTCCATGGCCTGTCCTGCCTTTCTGGATTTTACCCTTTTTTCAGATGGCCCTTTTGACCGGGGGGAAGTGAGACTTCATTGTAGTGCAGATTTCCTTTGCAAGCTTGCTTGGTTGGCCAAAAAGGGCGTATGCGTTTTTTCCTGAATATATTCAGGAAAAAACGCATACGCCCTTTTTGGCCAAGTGCATCATTGTGGACGTTCTGCCTCTTTTCCTATGCTTTCAATGCAATTCCAGTCTACCTCCTGAAATCGGTTTCCTGCAATTCTGCCCCGCTTTCAAGTCCTCTTGGCAGCCTTACTTCAGTCTATTTTTGGACGATAGCTGTCATTTATAACTCTGCAGGTTTGTGAATTACAGTGCCCCTGAGCTCCTTTCTTCAACTCGTTTTCTTGTGAGCTGGCCGCAACACCGCAGGATGGCTTCAGGCCCTAATCTGGTTCCGGCCCGGCATGCTGAGCCTTTGGTTAATTCCTCTTCCTGGTGGGAAATGAGAGTTGAATTTGCCCGTCCAGACACCTCCAGCTAGCCTCTCATTGGTTCTCGCTATTCCTGTTCATCTTCCGCAGAAATTGCAAACTGGGCCAAACAGGAGGTTAAAGGGACTGACTCTCCAAGTCGGGAGAGTGTTAGTAAAGCGTCTGGAATGTTACACCCGAGTACCAGGGGAGGAAAACTGAGACATATTTGAACACGTCTCCCATTCACATGGTTGATCATACTCTGGGTTCCACATGCATGTTTTAGCTGAAGGAAGAATACCTTAAACCTGGAGAGTTGAGACCCGTGTAATGGGTACCATGCAATATGACTTCAAAGGGTCTTCATTTGCTCACCGAACCTCTCCAATCCTATCACTGCTGCGTTTATGCCCCTGTACACACGCTTGATTCTCTTTTGGAGACATAGCAATCCATAGGTTTTAAGATACTTACTAGTCAGGTACATTCTTAGGCGTTTAATATGGGGTTTTGAGTCCATTTCGTTGAGCAAGGAGTAGCTCTTGTCTATACCATATTTGGCTTAAGGAACTTTATCTGTGCTCATTTCAATCTCTGGTTTTATGCAGCACCCCAACTCACCTTTCCCCTTAAGCAAGCATAAGTTGGTTTTCTAAATTTGAAACCCTGTTCTGTTTTGGAATGCAGTTCCTGTGTAGCCAAGTTTACATTCCATGTATTAGTGATATCTTATGATGTTTCTTTTTCTGTGTGACTTATTTCAGTTAGAATCATCATACCTGAATCCACTCATTGTGCTGCTAAGGGCCTGATGACACAGATTTCATTGCTGAGTGATATTGCTTTGTAAGTAAATACCACAACTTCTTTATCCATTTTTCACTTTCTGCGATGTTGAACTTGTACTGTAAACGAGGTTCTTGTAAACAGAGCCGTTCCAAACTTTGGGGTGGCTGTGTCTTTTTCATTTTAATTTCCCTAAGCTATAGGACCATAAGTGGAAGTGCCCTAGGTTCTGTTGCTTTGTTTTTTAGATGTTTCAGGAAACACCATACACTTCTCCCGAGTGGTTGTTGGCAAATTGCATCCCGCCCATCAGCATAACAAGGCTCCCAGTTCTCCATGGCCTGTCCTGCCTTTCTGGATTTTACCCTTTTTTCAGATGGCCCTTTTGACCGGGGGGAAGTGAGACTTCATTGTAGTGCAGATTTCCTTTGCAAGCTTGCTTGGTTGGCCAAAAAGGGCGTATGCGTTTTATTCCTGAATATATTCAGGAAAAAACGCATACGCCCTTTTTGGCCAAGTGCATCATTGTGGACGTTCTGCCTCTTTTCCTATGCTTTCAATGCAATTCCAGTCTACCTCCTGAAATCGGTTTCCTGCAATTCTGCCCCGCTTTCAAGTCCTCTTGGCAGCCTTACTTCAGTCTATTTTTGGACGATAGCTGTCATTTATAACTCTGCAGGTTTGTGAATTACAGTGCCCCTGAGCTCCTTTCTTCAACTCGCTTTCTTGTGACCTGGCCGAAACACCGCAGGATGGCTTCAGGCCCTAATCTGGTTCCGGCCCGGCATGCTGAGCCTTTGGTTAATTCCTCTTCCTGGTGGGAAATGAGAGTTGAATTTGCCCGTCCAGACACCTCCAGCTAGCCTCTCATTGGTTCTCGCTATTCCTGTTCATCTTCCGCAGAAATTGCAAACTGGGCCAAACAGGAGGTTAAAGGGACTGACTCTCCAAGTCGGGAGAGTGTTAGTAAAGCGTCTGGAATGTTGCACCCGAGTACCAGGGGAGGAAAACTGAGACATATTTGAACACGTCTCCCGTTCACATGGTTGATCATACTCTGGGTTCCACATGCATGTTTTAGCTGAAGGAAGAATACCTTAAACCTGGAGAGTTGAGACCCGTGTAATGGGTACCATGCAATATGACTTCAAAGGGTCTTCATTTGTTCACCGAACCTCTCCAATCCTATCACTGCTGCGTTTATGCCCCTGTACACACGCTTGATTCTCTTTTGGAGACATAGCAATCCATAGGTTTTAAGATACTTACTAGTCAGGTACATTCTTAGGCGTTTAATATGGTGTTTTGAGTCCATTTCGTTGAGCAAGGAGTAGCTCTTGTCTATTCCATATTTGGCTTAAGGAACTTTATCTGTGCTCATTTCAATCTCTGGTTTTATGCAGCACCCCAACTCACCTTTCCCCTTAAGCAAGCATAAGTTGGTTTTCTAAATTTGAGACACTGTTCTGTTCTGTAATTCAGTTCCTGTGTAGCCAAGTTTACATTCCGTGTATTACTGATATCTTATGATGTTTCTTTTTCTGTGTGACTTATTTCAGTTAGAATCATCATACCTGAATCCACTCATTGTGCTGCTAAGGGCCTGATGACACAGATTTCATTGCTGAGTGATATTGCTTTGTAAGTAAATACCACAACTTCTTTATCCATTTTTCACTTTCTGCGATGTTGAACTTGTACTGTAAACGAGGTTCTTGTAAACAGAGCCGTTCCAAACTTTGGGGTGGCTGTGTCTTTTTCATTTTAATTTCCCTAAGCTATAGGACCATAAGTGGAAGTGCCCTAGGTTCTGTTGCTTTGTTTTTTAGATGTTTCAGGAAACACCATACACTTCTCCTGAGTGGTTGTTGGCAAATTACATCCCGCCCATCAGCATAACAAGGCTCCCAGTTCTCCATGGCCTGTCCTGCCTTTCTGGATTCTACCCTTTTTTCAGATGGCCCTTTTGACTGGGGGGAAGTGAGACTTCATTGTAGTGCAGATTTCCTTTGCAAGCTTGCTTGGTTGGCCAAAAAGGGCGTATGCGTTTTTTCCTGAATATATTCAGGAAAAAACGCATACGCCCTTTTTGGCCAAGTGCATCATTGTGGACGTTCTGCCTCTTTTCCTATGCTTTCAATGCAATTCCAGTCTACCTCCTGAAATCGGTTTCCTGCAATTCTGCCCCGCTTTCAAGTCCTCTTGGCAGCCTTACTTCAGTCTATTTTTGGACGATAGCTGTCATTTATAACTCTGCAGGTTTGTGAATTACAGTGCCCCTGAGCTCCTTTCTTCAACTCGCTTTCTTGTGACCTGGCCGCAACACTGCAGGATGGCTTCAGGCCCTAATCTGGTTCCGGCCCGGCACGCTGAGCCTTTGGTTAATTCCTCTTCCTGGTGGGAAATGAGAGTTGAATTTGCCCGTCCAGACACCTCCAGCTAGCCTCTCATTGGTTCTCGCTATTCCTGTTCATCTTCCGCAGAAATTGCAAACTGGACCAAACAGGAGGTTAAAGGGACTGACTCTCCACGTCGGGAGAGTGTTAGTAAAGCGTCTGGAATGTTGCACCCGAGTACCAGGGGAGGAAAACTGAGACATATTTGAACACGTCTCCCGTTCACATGGTTGATCATACTCTGGGTTCCACATGCATGTTTTAGCTGAAGGAAGAATACCTTAAACCTGGAGAGTTGAGACCCGTGTAATGGGTACCATGCAATATGACTTCAAAGGGTCTTCATTTGCTCACCGAACCTCTCCAATCCTATCACTGCTGCGTTTATGCCCCTGTACACACGCTTGATTCTCTTTTGGAGACATAGCAATCCATAGGTTTTAAGATACTTACTAGTCAGGTACATTCTTAGGCGTTTAATATGGTGTTTTGAGTCCATTTCGTTGAGCAAGGAGTAGCTCTTGTCTATTCCATATTTGGCTTAAGGAACTTTATCTGTGCTCATTTCAATCTCTGGTTTTATGCAGCACCCCAACTCACCTTTCCCCTTAAGCAAGCATAAGTTGGTTTTCTAAATTTGAGACCCTGTTCTGTTCTGTAATTCAGTTCCTGTGTAGCCAAGTTTACATTCCGTGTATTACTGATATCTTATGATGTTTCTTTTTCTGTGTGACTTATTTCAGTTAGAATCATCATACCTGAATCCACTCATTGTGCTGCTAAGGGCCTGATGACACAGATTTCATTGCTGAGTGATATTGCTTTGTAAGTAAATACCACAACTTCTTTATCCATTTTTCACTTTCTGCGATGTTGAACTTGTACTGTAAACGAGGTTCTTGTAAACAGAGCCGTTCCAAACTTTGGGGTGGCTGTGTCTTTTTCATTTTAATTTCCCTAAGCTATAGGACCATAAGTGGAAGTGCCCTAGGTTCTGTTGCTTTGTTTTTTAGATGTTTCAGGAAACACCATACACTTCTCCTGAGTGGTTGTTGGCAAATTACATCCCGCCCATCAGCATAACAAGGCTCCCAGTTCTCCATGGCCTGTCCTGCCTTTCTGGATTCTACCCTTTTTTCAGATGGCCCTTTTGACTGGGGGGAAGTGAGACTTCATTGTAGTGCAGATTTCCTTTGCAAGCTTGCTTGGTTGGCCAAAAAGGGCGTATGCGTTTTTTCCTGAATATATTCAGGAAAAAACGCATACGCCCTTTTTGGCCAAGTGCATCATTGTGGACGTTCTGCCTCTTTTCCTATGCTTTCAATGCAATTCCAGTCTACCTCCTGAAATCGGTTTCCTGCAATTCTGCCCCGCTTTCAAGTCCTCTTGGCAGCCTTACTTCAGTCTATTTTTGGACGATAGCTGTCATTTATAACTCTGCAGGTTTGTGAATTACAGTGCCCCTGAGCTCCTTTCTTCAACTCGCTTTCTTGTGACCTGGCCGCAACACTGCAGGATGGCTTCAGGCCCTAATCTGGTTCCGGCCCGGCACGCTGAGACTTTGGTTAATTCCTCTTCCTGGTGGGAAATGAGAGTTGAATTTGCCCGTCCAGACACCTCCAGCTAGCCTCTCATTGGTTCTCGCTATTCCTGTTCATCTTCCGCAGAAATTGCAAACTGGACCAAACAGGAGGTTAAAGGGACTGACTCTCCACGTCGGGAGAGTGTTAGTAAAGCGTCTGGAATGTTGCACCCGAGTACCAGGGGAGGAAAACTGAGACATATTTGAACACGTCTCCCGTTCACATGGTTGATCATACTCTGGGTTCCACATGCATGTTTTAGCTGAAGGAAGAATACCTTAAACCTGGAGAGTTGAGACCCGTGTAATGGGTACCATGCAATATGACTTCAAAGGGTCTTCATTTGCTCACCGAACCTCTCCAATCCTATCACTGCTGCGTTTATGCCCCTGTACACACGCTTGATTCTCTTTTGGAGACATAGCAATCCATAGGTTTTAAGATACTTACTAGTCAGGTACATTCTTAGGCGTTTAATATGGGGTTTTGAGTCCATTTCGTTGAGCAAGGAGTAGCTCTTGTCTATTCCCTATTTGGCTTAAGGAACTTTATCTGTGCTCATTTCAATCTCTGGTTTTATGCAGCACCCCAACTCACCTTTCCCCTTAAGCAAGCATAAGTTGGTTTTCTAAATTTGAGACCCTGTTCTGTTTTGGAATGCAGTTCCTGTGTAGCCAAGTTTACATTCCGTGTATTAGTGATATCTTATGATGTTTCTTTTTCTGTGTGACTTATTTCAGTTAGAATCATCATACCTGAATCCACTCATTGTGCTGCTAAGGGCCTGATGACACAGATTTCATTGCTGAGTGATATTGCTTTGTAAGTAAATACCACAACTTCTTTATCCATTTTTCACTTTCTGCGATGTTGAACTTGTACTGTAAACGAGGTTCTTTGTAAACGGAGGTGTCCCAAACTTTGGGGTGGCTGTGTCTTTTTCATTTTAATTTCCCTAAGCTATAGGACCATAAGTGGAAGTGCCCTAGGTTCTGTTGCTTTGTTTTTTAGTTGTTTCAGGAAACACCATACACTTCTCCCAAGTGGTTCTTGGCAATTTACATCCCGCCCATCAGCATAACAAGGCTCCCAGTTCTCCATGGCCTGTCCTGCCTTTCTGGATTTTACCCTTTTTTCAGATGGCCCTTTTGACCGGGGGGAAGTGAGACTTCATTGTAGTGCAGATTTCCTTTGCAAGCTTGCTTGGTTGGCCAAAAAGTGCGTATGCGTTTTTTCCTGAATATATTCAGGAAAAAACGCATACGCCCTTTTTGGCCAAGTGCATCATTGTGGACGTTCTGCCTCTTTTCCTATGCTTTCAATGCAATTCCAGTCTACCTCCTGAAATCGGTTTCCTGCAATTCTGCCCCACTTTCAAGTCCTCTTGGCAGCCTTACTTCAGTCTATTTTTGGACGATAGCTGTCATTTATAACTCTGCAGGTTTGTGAATTACAGTGCCCCTGAGCTCCTTTCTTCAACTCGCTTTCTTGTGACCTGGCCGCAACACCGCAGGATGGCTTCAGGCCCTAATCTGGTTCCGGCCCGGCATGCTGAGCCTTTGGTTAATTCCTCTTCCTGGTGGGAAATGAGAGTTGAATTTGCCCGTCCAGACACCTCCAGCTAGCCTCTCATTGGTTCTCGCTATTCCTGTTCATCTTCCGCAGAAATTGCAAACTGGGCCAAACAGGAGGTTAAAGGGACTGACTCTCCAAGTCGGGAGAGTGTTAGTAAAGCGTCTGGAATGTTGCACCCGAGTACCAGGGGAGGAAAACTGAGACATATTTGAACACGTCTCCCGTTCACATGGTTGATCATACTCTGGGTTCCACATGCATGTTTTAGCTGAAGGAAGAATACCTTAAACCTGGAGAGTTGAGACCCGTGTAATGGGTACCATGCAATATGACTTCAAAGGGTCTTCATTTGCTCACCGAACCTCTCCAATCCTATCACTGCTGCGTTTATGCCCCTGTACACACGCTTGATTCTCTTTTGGAGACATAGCAATCCATAGGTTTTAAGATACTTACTAGTCAGGTACATTCTTAGGCGTTTAATATGGGGTTTTGAGTCCATTTCGTTGAGCAAGGAGTAGCTCTTGTCTATTCCATATTTGGCTTAAGGAACTTTATCTGTGCTCATTTCAATCTCTGGTTTTATGCAGCACCCCAACTCACCTTTCCCCTTAAGCAAGCATAAGTTGGTTTTCTAAATTTGAGACCCTGTTCTGTTTTGGAATGCAGTTCCTGTGTAGCCAAGTTTACATTCCGTGTATTAGTGATATCTTATGATGTTTCTTTTTCTGTGTGACTTATTTCAGTTAGAATCATCATACCTGAATCCACTCATTGTGCTGCTAAGGGCCTGATGACACAGATTTCATTGCTGAGTGATATTGCTTTGTAAGTAAATACCACAACTTCTTTATCCATTTTTCACTTTCTGCGATGTTGAACTTGTACTGTAAACGAGGTTCTTGTAAACAGAGCCGTTCCAAACTTTGGGGTGGCTGTGTCTTTTTCATTTTAATTTCCCTAAGCTATAGGACCATAAGTGGAAGTGCCCTAGGTTCTGTTGCTTTGTTTTTTAGTTGTTTCAGGAAACACCATACACTTCTCCCAAGTGGTTCTTGGCAATTTACATCCCGCCCATCAGCATAACAAGGCTCCCAGTTCTCCATGGCCTGTCCTGCCTTTCTGGATTTTACCCTTTTTTCAGATGGCCCTTTTGACCAGGGGAAGTGAGACTTCATTGTAGTGCAGATTTCCTTTGCAAGCTTGCTTGGTTGGCCAAAAAGGGCGTATGCGTTTTTTCCTGAATATATTCAGGAAAAAACGCATACGCCCTTTTTGGCCAAGTGCATCATTGTGGACGTTCTGCCTCTTTTCCTATGCTTTCAATGCAATTCCAGTCTACCTCCTGAAATCGGTTTCCTGCAATTCTGCCCCGCTTTCAAGTCCTCTTGGCAGCCTTACTTCAGTCTATTTTTGGACGATAGCTGTCATTTATAACTCTGCAGGTTTGTGAATTACAGTGCCCCTGAGCTCCTTTCTTCAACTCGCTTTCTTGTGACCTGGCCACAACACCGCAGGATGGCTTCAGGCCCTAATCTGGTTCCGGCACGGCACGCTGAGCCTTTGGTTAATTCCTCTTCCTGGTGGGAAATGAGAGTTAAATTTGCCCGTTCAGACACCTCCAGCTAGTCTCTCATTGGTTCTCACTATTCCTGTTCATCTTCCGCAGAAATTGCAAACTGGGCCAAACAGGAGGTTAAAGGGACTGACTCTCCAAGTGGGGAGAGTGTTAGTAAAGCGTCTGGAATGTTGCACCCGAGTACCAGGGGAGGAAAACTGAGACATATTTGAACACGTCTCCCGTTCACATGGTTGATCATACTCTGGGTTCCACATGCATGTTTTAGCTGAAGGAAGAATACCTTAAACCTGGAGAGTTGAGACCCGTGTAATGGGTACCATGCAATATGACTTCAAAGGGTCTTCATTTGCTCACCGAACCTCTCCAATCCTATCACTGCTGCGTTTATGCCCCTGTACACATGCTTGATTCTCTTTCGGAGACATAGCAATCCATAGGTTTTAAGATACTTACTAGTCAGGTACATTCTTAGGCGTTTAATATGGGGTTTTGAGTCCATTTCGTTGAGCAAGGAGTAGCTCTTGTCTATTCCATATTTGGCTTAAGGAACTTTATCTGTGCTCATTTCAATCTCTGGTTTTATGCAGCACCCCAACTCACCTTTCCCCTTAAGCAAGCATAAGTTGGTTTTCTAAATTTGAGACCCTGTTCTGTTTGGCATGCAGTTCCTGTGTAGCCAAGTTTACATTCCGTGTATTAGTGATATCTTATGATGTTTCTTTTTCTGTGTGACTTATTTCAGTTAGAATCATCGTACCTGAATCCACTCATTATGCTGCTACGGGCCTGATGACATAGATTTCATTGCTGAGTGATATTGCTTTGTAAGTGAATACCACAACTTCTTTACCCATTTTTCACTTTCTGCGATGTTGAACTTGTACGGTAAACGAGGTTCTTGTAAACGGAGGTGTCCCAAACTTTGGGGTGGCTGTGTCTTTTTGATTTTAATTTCCCTAAGCTATAGGACCATAAGTGGAAGTGCCCTAGGCTCTGATGCTTTGTTTTTTAGATGTTTCAGGAAACACCATACACTTCTCCTGAGTGTCTGTTGGCAATTTACATCCCGCCCATCAGCATAACAAGGCTCCCAGTTCTCCATGGCCTGTCCTGCCTTTCTGGAGTTTACACTTTTTTCAGATGGCCCTTTTGACCGGGGAGAACTGAGACTTCATTGTAGTGCAGATTTCCTTTGCAAGTTTGCTTGGTTGGCCAAAAAGGGCGTATGCGTTTTTTCCTGAATAAATTCAGGAAAAAACGCATACGCCCTTTTTGGCCAAGTGCATCATTGTGGACGTTCTGCCTCTTTTCCCATGCCTTCAATGCAATTCCAGTCTACCTCCTGAAATCGGTTTCCTGCAATTCTGCCCCGCTTTCAAGTCCTCTTGGCAGCCTTACTTCAGTCTATTTTTGGACGATAGCTGTCATTTATAACTCTGCAGGTTTGTGAATTACAGTGCCCCTGAGCTCCTTTCTTCAACTCGCTTTCTTGTGACCTGGCCACAACACCGCAGGATGGCTTCAGGCCCTAATCTGGTTCCGGCACGGCACGCTGAGCCTTTGGTTAATTCCTCTTCCTGGTGGGAAATGAGAGTTAAATTTGCCCGTCCAGACACCTCCAGGTAGTCTCTCATTGGTTCTCGCTATTCCTGTTCATCTTCCGCAGAAATTGCAAACTGGGCCAAACAGGAGGTTAAAGGGACTGACTCTCCAAGTGGGGAGAGTGTTAGTAAAGCGTCTGGAATGTTGCACCCGAGTACCAGGGGAGGAAAACTGAGACATATTTGAACACGTCTCCCGTTCACATGGTTGATCATACTCTGGGTTCCACATGCATGTTTTAGCTGAAGGAACAATACCTTAAACCTGGAGAGTTAAGACCCGTGTAATGGGTACCATGCAATATTACTTAAAAGGGTCTTCATTTGCTCACCGAACCTCTCCAATCCTATCACTGCTGCGTTTATGCCCCTGTACACATGCTCGATTCTCTTTCGGAGACATAGCAATCCATAGGTTTTAAGATACTTACTAGTCAGGTACATTCTTAGGCGTTTAATATGGGGTTTTGAGTCCATTTCGTTGAGCAAGGAGTAGCTCTTGTCTATTCCATATTTGGCTTAAGGAACTTTATCTGTGCTCATTTCAATCTCTGGTTTTATGCAGCACCCCAACTCACCTTTCCCCTTAAGCAAGCATAAGGTGGTTTTCTAAATTTGAGACCCTGTTCTGTTTGGAATGCAGTTCCTGTGTAGCCAAGTTTACATTCCGTGTATTAGTGATATCTTATGATGTTTCTTTTTCTGTGTGACTTATTTCAGTTAGAATCATCATACCTGAATCCACTCATTATGCTGCTACGGGCCTGATGACATAGATTTCATTGCTGAGTGATACTGCATTGTACGTAAGTACCACAAGTTCTTTATCCATTTTTCACTTTCTGTGATATTGAACTTGTACGGTAAACGAGGTTCTTGTAAACGGAGGTGTCCCAAACTTTGGGGTGGCTGTGTCTTTTTGATTTTAATTTCCCTAAGCTATAGGACCATAAGTGGAAGTGCCCTAGGCTCTGATGCTTTGTTTTTTAGATGTTTCAGGAAACACCATACACTTCTCCTGAGTGTCTGTTGGCAATTTACATCCCGCCCATCAGCATAACAAGGCTCCCAGTTCTCCATGGCCTGTCCTGCCTTTCTGGAGTTTACACTTTTTTCAGATGGCCCTTTTGACCGGGGAGAACTGAGACTTCATTGTAGTGCAGATTTCCTTTGCAAGTTTGCTTGGTTGGCCAAAAAGGGCGTATGCGTTTTTTCCTGAATATATTCAGGAAAAAACGCATACGCCCTTTTTGGCCAAGTGCATCATTGTGGACGTTCTGCCTCTTTTCCTATGCCTTCAATGCAATTCCAGTCTACCTCCTGAAATCGGTTTCCTGCAATTCTGCCCCGCTTTCAAGTCCTCTTGGCAGCCTTACTTCAGTCTATTTTTGGACGATAGCTGTCATTTATAACTCTGCAGGTTTGTGAATTACAGTGCCCCTGAGCTCCTTTCTTCAACTCGCTTTCTTTTGAGCTGGCCGCAACACCGCAGGATGGCTTCAGGCCCTAATCTGATTCTGGTACGGCACGCTGAGCCTTTGGTTATTACCTCTTCCTGGTGGGAAATGAGAGTTAAATTTGCCCGTCCAGACACCTCCAGCTAGTCTCTCATTGGTTCTCGCTATTCCTGTTCATCTTCCGCAGAAATTGCAAACTGGGCCAAAAAGGAGGTTAAAGGGACTGACTCTCCAAGTGGGGAGAGTGTTAGTAAAGCATCTGGAATGTTGCACCCGAGTACCAGGGTACGAAAACTGAGACATATTTGAACACGTCTCCCGATCACATGGTTGATCATACTCTAGGTTCCACATGCATGTTTTAGCTGAAGGAAGAATACCTTAAACCTGGGTAGGTGAAACCCGTGGAATGGGTACCATGTAATATGACTTCAAAGGGTCTTCATTTGCTCACCGAACCTCTCCAATCCTATCACTGCTGCGTTTATGCCCCTGTACACATGCTTGATTCTCTTTCGGAGACATAGCAATCCATAGGTTTTAAGATACTTACTAGTCAGGTACATTCTTAGGCGTTTAATATGCGGTGTTGAGTCCATTTCGTTGAGCATGGAGTAGCTCTTGTCTATTCCATATTTGGCTTACGGAACTTTATCTGTGCTCATTTCAATCTCTGGTTTTATGCAGCACCCCAACTCACCTTTCCCCTTAAGCAAGCATAAGTTGGTTTTCTAAATTTGAGACCCTGTTCTGTTCTGTAATTCAGTTCCTGCGTAACCAAGTTTACATTCCGTGTATTACTGATATCTTATGATGTTTCTTGTTCTGTGTGACTTATTTCAGTTAGAATCATCATACCTGAATCCACTCATTGTGCTGCTAAGGGCCTGATGACACAGATTTCATTGCTGAGTGATATTGCTTTGTAAGTAAATACCACAACTTCTTTATCCATTTTTCACTTTCTGCGATGTTGAACTTGTACTGTAAACGAGGTTCTTGTAAACAGAGCCGTTCCAAACTTTGGGGTGGCTGTGTCTTTTTCATTTTAATTTCCCTAAGCTATAGGACCATAAGTGGAAGTGCCCTAGGTTCTGTTGCTTTGTTTTTTAGTTGTTTCAGGAAACACCATACACTTCTCCCAAGTGGTTCTTGGCAATTTACATCCCGCCCATCAGCATAACAAGGCTCCCAGTTCTCCATGGCCTGTCCTGCCTTTCTGGATTTTACCCTTTTTTCAGATGGCCCTTTTGACCAGGGGAAGTGAGACTTCATTGTAGTGCAGATTTCCTTTGCAAGCTTGCTTGGTTGGCCAAAAAGGGCGTATGCGTTTTTTCCTGAATATATTCAGGAAAAAACGCATACGCCCTTTTTGGCCAAGTGCATCATTGTGGACGTTCTGCCTCTTTTCCTATGCTTTCAATGCAATTCCAGTCTACCTCCTGAAATCGGTTTCCTGCAATTCTGCCCCGCTTTCAAGTCCTCTTGGCAGCCTTACTTCAGTCTATTTTTGGACGATAGCTGTCATTTATAACTCTGCAGGTTTGTGAATTACAGTGCCCCTGAGCTCCTTTCTTCAACTCGCTTTCTTGTGACCTGGCCACAACACCGCAGGATGGCTTCAGGCCCTAATCTGGTTCCGGCACGGCACGCTGAGCCTTTGGTTAATTCCTCTTCCTGGTGGGAAATGAGAGTTAAATTTGCCCGTCCAGACACCTCCAGGTAGTCTCTCATTGGTTCTCACTATTCCTGTTCATCTTCCGCAGAAATTGCAAACTGGGCCAAACAGGAGGTTAAAGGGACTGACTCTCCAAGTGGGGAGAGTGTTAGTAAAGCGTCTGGAATGTTGCACCCGAGTACCAGGGGAGGAAAACTGAGACATATTTGAACACGTCTCCCGTTCACATGGTTGATCATACTCTGGGTTCCACATGCATGTTTTAGCTGAAGGAACAATACCTTAAACCTGGAGAGTTAAGACCCGTGTAATGGGTACCATGCAATATTACTTAAAAGGGTCTTCATTTGCTCACCGAACCTCTCCAATCCTATCACTGCTGCGTTTATGCCCCTGTACACATGCTCGATTCTCTTTCGGAGACATAGCAATCCATAGGTTTTAAGATACTTACTAGTCAGGTACATTCTTAGGCGTTTAATATGGGGTTTTGAGTCCATTTCGTTGAGCAAGGAGTAGCTCTTGTCTATTCCATATTTGGCTTAAGGAACTTTATCTGTGCTCATTTCAATCTCTGGTTTTATGCAGCACCCCAACTCACCTTTCCCCTTAAGCAAGCATAAGGTGGTTTTCTAAATTTGAGACCCTGTTCTGTTTGGAATGCAGTTCCTGTGTAGCCAAGTTTACATTCCGTGTATTAGTGATATCTTATGATGTTTCTTTTTCTGTGTGACTTATTTCAGTTAGAATCATCATACCTGAATCCACTCATTATGCTGCTACGGGCCTGATGACATAGATTTCATTGCTGAGTGATACTGCATTGTACGTAAGTACCACAAGTTCTTTATCCATTTTTCACTTTCTGTGATATTGAACTTGTACGGTAAACGAGGTTCTTGTAAACGGAGGTGTCCCAAACTTTGGGGTGGCTGTGTCTTTTTGATTTTAATTTCCCTAAGCTATAGGACCATAAGTGGAAGTGCCCTAGGCTCTGATGCTTTGTTTTTTAGATGTTTCAGGAAACACCATACACTTCTCCTGAGTGTCTGTTGGCAATTTACATCCCGCCCATCAGCATAACAAGGCTCCCAGTTCTCCATGGCCTGTCCTGCCTTTCTGGAGTTTACACTTTTTTCAGATGGCCCTTTTGACCGGGGAGAACTGAGACTTCATTGTAGTGCAGATTTCCTTTGCAAGTTTGCTTGGTTGGCCAAAAAGGGCGTATGCGTTTTTTCCTGAATATATTCAGGAAAAAACGCATACGCCCTTTTTGGCCAAGTGCATCATTGTGGACGTTCTGCCTCTTTTCCTATGCCTTCAATGCAATTCCAGTCTACCTCCTGAAATCGGTTTCCTGCAATTCTGCCCCGCTTTCAAGTCCTCTTGGCAGCCTTACTTCAGTCTATTTTTGGACGATAGCTGTCATTTATAACTCTGCAGGTTTGTGAATTACAGTGCCCCTGAGCTCCTTTCTTCAACTCGCTTTCTTTTGAGCTGGCCGCAACACCGCAGGATGGCTTCAGGCCCTAATCTGATTCCGGTACGGCACGCTGAGCCTTTGGTTATTACCTCTTCCTGGTGGGAAATGAGAGTTAAATTTGCCCGTCCAGACACCTCCAGCTAGTCTCTCATTGGTTCTCGCTATTCCTGTTCATCTTCCGCAGAAATTGCAAACTGGGCCAAAAAGGAGGTTAAAGGGACTGACTCTCCAAGTGGGGAGAGTGTTAGTAAAGCATCTGGAATGTTGCACCCGAGTACCAGGGTACGAAAACTGAGACATATTTGAACACGTCTCCCGATCACATGGTTGATCATACTCTAGGTTCCACATGCATGTTTTAGCTGAAGGAAGAATACCTTAAACCTGGGTAGGTGAAACCCGTGGAATGGGTACCATGTAATATGACTTCAAAGGGTCTTCATTTGCTCACCGAACCTCTCCAATCCTATCACTGCTGCGTTTATGCCCCTGTACACATGCTTGATTCTCTTTCGGAGACATAGCAATCCATAGGTTTTAAGATACTTACTAGTCAGGTACATTCTTAGGCGTTTAATATGCGGTGTTGAGTCCATTTCGTTGAGCATGGAGTAGCTCTTGTCTATTCCATATTTGGCTTACGGAACTTTATCTGTGCTCATTTCAATCTCTGGTTTTATGCAGCACCCCAACTCACCTTTCCCCTTAAGCAAGCATAAGTTGGTTTTCTAAATTTGAGACCCTGTTCTGTTCTGTAATTCAGTTCCTGCGTAACCAAGTTTACATTCCGTGTATTACTGATATCTTATGATGTTTCTTGTTCTGTGTGACTTATTTCAGTTAGAATCATCATACCTGAATCCACTCATTGTGCTGCTAAGGGCCTGATGACACAGATTTCATTGCTGAGTGATATTGCTTTGTAAGTAAATACCACAACTTCTTTATCCATTTTTCACTTTCTGCGATGTTGAACTTGTACTGTAAACGAGGTTCTTGTAAACAGAGCCGTTCCAAACTTTGGGGTGGCTGTGTCTTTTTCATTTTAATTTCCCTAAGCTATAGGACCATAAGTGGAAGTGCCCTAGGTTCTGTTGCTTTGTTTTTTAGTTGTTTCAGGAAACACCATACACTTCTCCCAAGTGGTTCTTGGCAATTTACATCCCGCCCATCAGCATAACAAGGCTCCCAGTTCTCCATGGCCTGTCCTGCCTTTCTGGATTTTACCCTTTTTTCAGATGGCCCTTTTGACCAGGGGAAGTGAGACTTCATTGTAGTGCAGATTTCCTTTGCAAGCTTGCTTGGTTGGCCAAAAAGGGCGTATGCGTTTTTTCCTGAATATATTCAGGAAAAAACGCATACGCCCTTTTTGGCCAAGTGCATCATTGTGGACGTTCTGCCTCTTTTCCTATGCTTTCAATGCAATTCCAGTCTACCTCCTGAAATCGGTTTCCTGCAATTCTGCCCCGCTTTCAAGTCCTCTTGGCAGCCTTACTTCAGTCTATTTTTGGACGATAGCTGTCATTTATAACTCTGCAGGTTTGTGAATTACAGTGCCCCTGAGCTCCTTTCTTCAACTCGCTTTCTTGTGACCTGGCCACAACACCGCAGGATGGCTTCAGGCCCTAATCTGGTTCCGGCACGGCACGCTGAGCCTTTGGTTAATTCCTCTTCCTGGTGGGAAATGAGAGTTAAATTTGCCCGTTCAGACACCTCCAGCTAGTCTCTCATTGGTTCTCACTATTCCTGTTCATCTTCCGCAGAAATTGCAAACTGGGCCAAACAGGAGGTTAAAGGGACTGACTCTCCAAGTGGGGAGAGTGTTAGTAAAGCGTCTGGAATGTTGCACCCGAGTACCAGGGGAGGAAAACTGAGACATATTTGAACACGTCTCCCGTTCACATGGTTGATCATACTCTGGGTTCCACATGCATGTTTTAGCTGAAGGAAGAATACCTTAAACCTGGAGAGTTGAGACCCGTGTAATGGGTACCATGCAATATGACTTCAAAGGGTCTTCATTTGCTCACCGAACCTCTCCAATCCTATCACTGCTGCGTTTATGCCCCTGTACACATGCTTGATTCTCTTTCGGAGACATAGCAATCCATAGGTTTTAAGATACTTACTAGTCAGGTACATTCTTAGGCGTTTAATATGGGGTTTTGAGTCCATTTCGTTGAGCAAGGAGTAGCTCTTGTCTATTCCATATTTGGCTTAAGGAACTTTATCTGTGCTCATTTCAATCTCTGGTTTTATGCAGCACCCCAACTCACCTTTCCCCTTAAGCAAGCATAAGTTGGTTTTCTAAATTTGAGACCCTGTTCTGTTTGGCATGCAGTTCCTGTGTAGCCAAGTTTACATTCCGTGTATTAGTGATATCTTATGATGTTTCTTTTTCTGTGTGACTTATTTCAGTTAGAATCATCGTACCTGAATCCACTCATTATGCTGCTACGGGCCTGATGACATAGATTTCATTGCTGAGTGATATTGCTTTGTAAGTGAATACCACAACTTCTTTACCCATTTTTCACTTTCTGCGATGTTGAACTTGTACGGTAAACGAGGTTCTTGTAAACGGAGGTGTCCCAAACTTTGGGGTGGCTGTGTCTTTTTGATTTTAATTTCCCTAAGCTATAGGACCATAAGTGGAAGTGCCCTAGGCTCTGATGCTTTGTTTTTTAGATGTTTCAGGAAACACCATACACTTCTCCTGAGTGTCTGTTGGCAATTTACATCCCGCCCATCAGCATAACAAGGCTCCCAGTTCTCCATGGCCTGTCCTGCCTTTCTGGAGTTTACACTTTTTTCAGATGGCCCTTTTGACCGGGGAGAACTGAGACTTCATTGTAGTGCAGATTTCCTTTGCAAGTTTGCTTGGTTGGCCAAAAAGGGCGTATGCGTTTTTTCCTGAATAAATTCAGGAAAAAACGCATACGCCCTTTTTGGCCAAGTGCATCATTGTGGACGTTCTGCCTCTTTTCCTATGCCTTCAATGCAATTCCAGTCTACCTCCTGAAATCGGTTTCCTGCAATTCTGCCCCGCTTTCAAGTCCTCTTGGCAGCCTTACTTCAGTCTATTTTTGGACGATAGCTGTCATTTATAACTCTGCAGGTTTGTGAATTACAGTGCCCCTGAGCTCCTTTCTTCAACTCGCTTTCTTGTGACCTGGCCACAACACCGCAGGATGGCTTCAGGCCCTAATCTGGTTCCGGCACGGCACGCTGAGCCTTTGGTTAATTCCTCTTCCTGGTGGGAAATGAGAGTTAAATTTGCCCGTCCAGACACCTCCAGGTAGTCTCTCATTGGTTCTCGCTATTCCTGTTCATCTTCCGCAGAAATTGCAAACTGGGCCAAACAGGAGGTTAAAGGGACTGACTCTCCAAGTGGGGAGAGTGTTAGTAAAGCGTCTGGAATGTTGCACCCGAGTACCAGGGGAGGAAAACTGAGACATATTTGAACACGTCTCCCGTTCACATGGTTGATCATACTCTGGGTTCCACATGCATGTTTTAGCTGAAGGAACAATACCTTAAACCTGGAGAGTTAAGACCCGTGTAATGGGTACCATGCAATATTACTTAAAAGGGTCTTCATTTGCTCACCGAACCTCTCCAATCCTATCACTGCTGCGTTTATGCCCCTGTACACATGCTCGATTCTCTTTCGGAGACATAGCAATCCATAGGTTTTAAGATACTTACTAGTCAGGTACATTCTTAGGCGTTTAATATGGGGTTTTGAGTCCATTTCGTTGAGCAAGGAGTAGCTCTTGTCTATTCCATATTTGGCTTAAGGAACTTTATCTGTGCTCATTTCAATCTCTGGTTTTATGCAGCACCCCAACTCACCTTTCCCCTTAAGCAAGCATAAGGTGGTTTTCTAAATTTGAGACCCTGTTCTGTTTGGAATGCAGTTCCTGTGTAGCCAAGTTTACATTCCGTGTATTAGTGATATCTTATGATGTTTCTTTTTCTGTGTGACTTATTTCAGTTAGAATCATCATACCTGAATCCACTCATTATGCTGCTACGGGCCTGATGACATAGATTTCATTGCTGAGTGATACTGCATTGTACGTAAGTACCACAAGTTCTTTATCCATTTTTCACTTTCTGTGATATTGAACTTGTACGGTAAACGAGGTTCTTGTAAACGGAGGTGTCCCAAACTTTGGGGTGGCTGTGTCTTTTTGATTTTAATTTCCCTAAGCTATAGGACCATAAGTGGAAGTGCCCTAGGCTCTGATGCTTTGTTTTTTAGATGTTCCAGGAAACACCATACACTTCTCCTGAGTGTCTGTTGGCAATTTACATCCCGCCCATCAGCATAACAAGGCTCCCAGTTCTCCATGGCCTGTCCTGCCTTTCTGGAGTTTACACTTTTTTCAGATGGCCCTTTTGACCGGGGAGAACTGAGACTTCATTGTAGTGCAGATTTCCTTTGCAAGTTTGCTTGGTTGGCCAAAAAGGGCGTATGCGTTTTTTCCTGAATATATTCAGGAAAAAACGCATACGCCCTTTTTGGCCAAGTGCATCATTGTGGACGTTCTGCCTCTTTTCCTATGCCTTCAATGCAATTCCAGTCTACCTCCTGAAATCGGTTTCCTGCAATTCTGCCCCGCTTTCAAGTCCTCTTGGCAGCCTTACTTCAGTCTATTTTTGGACGATAGCTGTCATTTATAACTCTGCAGGTTTGTGAATTACAGTGCCCCTGAGCTCCTTTCTTCAACTCGCTTTCTTTTGAGCTGGCCGCAACACCGCAGGATGGCTTCAGGCCCTAATCTGATTCCGGTACGGCACGCTGAGCCTTTGGTTATTACCTCTTCCTGGTGGGAAATGAGAGTTAAATTTGCCCGTCCAGACACCTCCAGCTAGTCTCTCATTGGTTCTCGCTATTCCTGTTCATCTTCCGCAGAAATTGCAAACTGGGCCAAAAAGGAGGTTAAAGGGACTGACTCTCCAAGTGGGGAGAGTGTTAGTAAAGCATCTGGAATGTTGCACCCGAGTACCAGGGTACGAAAACTGAGACATATTTGAACACGTCTCCCGATCACATGGTTGATCATACTCTAGGTTCCACATGCATGTTTTAGCTGAAGGAAGAATACCTTAAACCTGGGTAGGTGAAACCCGTGGAATGGGTACCATGTAATATGACTTCAAAGGGTCTTCATTTGCTCACCGAACCTCTCCAATCCTATCACTGCTGCGTTTATGCCCCTGTACACATGCTTGATTCTCTTTCGGAGACATAGCAATCCATAGGTTTTAAGATACTTACTAGTCAGGTACATTCTTAGGCGTTTAATATGCGGTGTTGAGTCCATTTCGTTGAGCATGGAGTAGCTCTTGTCTATTCCATATTTGGCTTACGGAACTTTATCTGTGCTCATTTCAATCTCTGGTTTTATGCAGCACCCCAACTCACCTTTCCCCTTAAGCAAGCATAAGTTGGTTTTCTAAATTTGAGACCCTGTTCTGTTCTGTAATTCAGTTCCTGCGTAACCAAGTTTACATTCCGTGTATTACTGATATCTTATGATGTTTCATGTTCTGTGTGACTTATTTCAGTTAGAATCATCATACCTGAATCCACTCATTGTGCTGCTAAGGGCCTGATGACATAGATTTCATTGCTGAGTGATATTGCTTTGTAAGTAAATACCACAACTTCTTTATCCATTTTTCACTTTCTGCGATGTTGAACTTGTACTGTAAATGAGGTTCTTGTAAACAGAGTCGTCCCAAACTTTGGGGTGGCTGTGTCTTTTTGATTTTAATTTCCCTAAGCTATAGGACCATAAGTGGCAGTGCCCTAGGCTCTGTTGCTTTGTTTTTTAGATGTTTCAGGAAACACCATACACTTCTCCCGAGTGTCTGTTGTCAATTTACATCACGCCCATCAGCATAACAAGGCTCCCAGTTCTCAATGGCCTGTTGCCTTTCTGGAGTTTACACTTTTTTCAGATGGCCCTTTTGACCGGGGGGAAGTGAGACTTCATTGTAGTGCAGATTTCCTTTGCAAGCTTGCTTGGTTGGCCAAAAAGGGCGTATGCGTTTTTTCCTGAATATATTCAGGAAAAAACGCATACGCTCTTTTTGGCCAAGTGCATCATTGTGGACGTTCTGCCTCTTTTCCTATGCTTTCAATGCAATTCCAGTCTACCTCCTGAAATCGGTTTCCTGCAATTCTGCCCCGCTTTCAAGTCCTCTTGGCAGCCTTACTTCAGTCTATTTTTGGACGATAGCTGTCATTTATAACTCTGCAGGTTTGTGAATTACAGTGTCCCTGAGCTCCTTTCTTCAACTCGCTTTCTTGTGACCTGGCCGCAACACCGCAGGATGGCTTCAGGCCCTAATCTGGTTCCGGCCCGGCATGCTGAGCCTTTGGTTAATTCCTCTTCCTTGTGGGAAATGAGAGGTAAATTTGCCCGTTCAGACACCTCCAGCTAGTCTCTCATTGGTTCTCACTATTCCTGTTCATCTTCCACAGAAATTGCAAACTGGGCCAAACAGGAGGTTAAAGGGACTGACTCTCCAAGTCGGGAGAGTGTTAGTAAAGCATCTGGAATGTTGCACCCGAGTACCAGGTGAGGAAAACTGAGACATATTTGAACACGTCTCCCGTTCACATGGTTGATCATACTCTGGGTTCCACATGCATGTTTTAGCTGAAGGAAGAATACCTTAAACCTGGAGAGTTGAGACCCGTGTAATGGGTACCATGCAATATGACTTCAAAGGGTCTTCATTTGCTCACCGAACATCTCCAGTCCTATCACTGCTGCGTTTATGCCCCTGTACACATGCTTGATTCTCTTTTGGAGACATAGCAATCCATAGGTTTTAAGATACTTACTAGTCAGGTACATTCTTAGGCGTTTAATATGGGGTGTTGAGTCCATTTCGTTGAGCAAGGAGTAGCTCTTGTCTATTCCATATTTGGCTTAAGGAACTTTATCTGTGCTCATTTCAATCTCTGGTTTTATGCAGCACCCCAACTCACCTTTCCCCTTAAGCAAGCATAAGTTGGTTTTCTAAATTTGAGACCCTGTTCTGTTTTAGAATGCAGTTCCTGTGTAGCCAAGTTTACATTCCGTGTATTAGTGATATCTTATGATGTTTCTTTTTCTGTGTGACTTATTTCAGTTAGAATCATCGTACCTGAATCCACTCATTATGCTGCTACGGGCCTGATGACATAGATTTCATTGCTGAGTGATATTGCTTTGTAAGTGAATACCACAACTTCTTTACCCATTTTTCACTTTCTGCGATGTTGAACTTGTACGGTAAACGAGGTTCTTGTAAACAGAGCCGTTCCAAACTTTGGGGTGGCTGTGTCTTTTTGATTTTAAATTCCCTAAGCTATAGGACCATAAGTGGAAGTGCCCTAGGTTCTGTTGCTTTGTTTTTTAGATATTTCAGGAAACACCATACACTTCTCCCGAGTGGTTCTTGGCAATTTACATCCCGCCCATCAGCATAACAAGGCTCCCAGTTCTCCATGGCCTGTCCTGCCTTTCTGGATTTTACACTTTTTTCAGATGGCCCTTTTGACCAGGGGAAGTGAGACTTCATTGTAGTGCAGATTTCCTTTGCAAGCTTGCTTGGTTGGCCAAAAAGGGCGTATGCGTTTTTTCCTGAATATATTCAGGAAAAAACGCATACGCCCTTTTTGGCCAAGTGCATCATTGTGGACGTTCGGCCTCTTTTCCTATGCTTTCAATGCAATTCCAGTCTACCTCCTGAAATCGGTTTCCTGCAATTCTGCCCCGCTTTCAAGTCCTCTTGGCAGCCTTACTTCAGTCTATTTTTGGACGATAGCTGTCATTTATAACTCTGCAGGTTTGTGAATTACAGTGCCCCTGAGCTCCTTTCTTCAACTCGTTTTCTTGTGAGCTGGCCGCAACACCGCAGGATGGCTTCAGGCCTTAATCTGGTTCCGGCACGGCACACTGTTCCTTTGGTTATTTCCTCTTCCTGGTGGGAAATGAGAGTTAAATTTGCCCGTCCAGACACCTCCAGCTAGCCTCTCATTGGTTCTCACTATTCCTGTTCATCTTCCGCAGAAATTGCAAAGTGGGCCAAACAAGAGGTTAAAGACGCTGACTCTCCAAGTGGGGAGAGTGTTAGTAAAGCGTCTGGAATGTTGAACCCGAGTACCAGGGGAGGAAAACTGAGACATATTTGAACACGTCTCCCGTTCACATGGTTGATCATACTTGGGTTCCACATGCATGTTTTAGCTGAAGGAAGAATACCTAAAACCTGGGTAGTTGAAACCCGTGGAATGGGTACCATGCAATATGACTTCAAAGGGTCTTCATTTGCTCACCGAACCTCTCCAATCCTATCACTGCTGCGTTTATGCCCCTGTACACATGCTTGATTCTCTTTCGGAAACATAGCAATCCATAGGTTTTAAGATACTTACTAGTCAGGTACATTCTTAGGCGTTTAATATGCGGTGTTGAGTCCATTTCGTTGAGCAAGGAGTAGCTCTTGTCTATTCCATATTTGGCTTAAGGAACTTTATCTGTGCTCATTTCAATCTCTGGTTTTATGCAGCACCCCAACTCACCTTTCCCCTTAAGCAATCATAAGTTGGTTTTCTAAATTTGAGACCCTGTTCTGTTCTGTAATTCAGTTCCTGTGTAGCCAAGTTTACATTCCGTGTATTACTGATATCTTATGATGTTTCTTTTTCTGTGTGACTTATTTCAGTTAGAATCATCATACCTGAATCCACTCATTGTGCTGCTAAGGGCCTGATGACACAGATTTCATTGCTGAGTGATATTGCTTTGTAAGTAAATACCACAACTTCTTTATCCATTTTTCACTTTCTGTGATGTTGAACTTGTACTGTAAACAAGGTTCTTGTAAACAGAGCCGTTCCAAACTTTGGGGTGGCTGTGTCTTTTTGATTTTAAATTCCCTAAGCTATAGGACCATAAGTGGAAGTGCCCTAAGCTCTGTTGCTTTGTTTTTTAGATGTTTCAGGAAACACCATACACTTCTCCCGAGTGGTTGTTGGCAATTTACATCCCGCCCATCAGCATAACAAGGCTCCCAGTTCTCCATGGCCTGTCCTGACTTTCTGGATTTTACACTTTTTTCAGATGTCCCTTTTGACCAGGGGAATTGAGACTTCATTGTAGTGCAGATTTCCTTTGCAAGCTTGCTTGGTTGGCCAAAAAGGGCGTATGCGTTTTTTCCTGAATATATTCAGGAAAAAACGCATACGCCCTTTTTGGCCAAGTGCATCATTGTGGACGTTCTGCCTCTTTTCCTATGCTTTCAATGCAATTCCAGTCTACCTCCTGAAATCAGTTTCCTGCACTTTTGCCCTGATTTCAAGTCCTCTTGGCAGCCTTACTTCAGTCTATTTTTGGACGATAGCTGTCATTTATAACTCTGCAGGTTTGTGAATTACAGTGCCCCTGAGCTCCTTTCTTCAACTCGCTTTCTTGTGACCTGGCCGCAACACCTCAGGATGTCTTCAGGCCCTAATCTGGTTCCGGCACGGCAAGCTGAGCCTTTGGTTAATTCCTCTTCCTGGTGGGAAATGAGAGTTGAATTTGCCCGTCCAGACACCTCCAGCTGGTCTCTCATTGGTTCTCGCTATTCCTGTTCATCTTCCGCAGAAATTGCAAACTGGGCCAAACAGGAGGTTAAAGGGACTGACTCTCCAAGTCGGGAGAGTGTTAGTAAAGCGTCTGGAATATTGCACCCGAGTACCAGGGGAGGAAAACTGAGACATATTTGAACATGTCTCCCGATCACATGGTTGATCATACTCTAGGTTCCACATGCATGTTTTAGCTGAAGGAAGAATACCTTAAACCTGGGTAGTTGAAACCCGTGGAATGCGTACCATGCAATATGACTTCAAAGGGTCTTCATTTGCTCACCGAACCTCTCCAATCCTATCACTGCTGCGTTTATGCCCCTGTACACATGCTTGATTCTCTTTCGGAGACATAGCAATCCATAGGTTTTAAGATACTTACTAGTCAGGTACATTCTTAGGCGTTGAATATGCGGTGTTCAGTCCATTTCGTTGAGCAAGGAGTAGCTCTTGTCTATTCCATATTTGGCTTAAGGAACTTTATCTGTGCTCATTTCAATCTCTGGTTTTATGCAGCACCCCAACTCACCTTTCTCCTTAAGCAAGCATAAGTTGGTTTTCTAAATTTGAGACCCTGTTCTGTTCTGTAATTCAGTTCCTGTGTAGCCAAGTTTACATTCCGTGTATTACTGATATCTTATGATGTTTCTTTTTCTGTGTGACTTATTTCAGTTAGAATCATCATACCTGAATCCACTCATTGTGCTGCTAAGGGCCTGATGACACAGATTTCATTGCTGCGTGATATTGCTTTGTAAGTAAATACCACAACTTCTTTCTCCATTTTTCACTTTCTGTGATGTTGAACTTGTACTGTAAACGAGGTTCTTGTAAACAGAGCCGTTCCAAACTTTGGGGTGGCTGTGTCTTTTTGATTTTAATTTCCCTAAGCTATAGGACCATAAGTGGAAGTGCCCTAGGTTCTGTTGCTTTGTTTTTTAGATGTTTCAGGAAACACCATACACTTCTCCCGAGTGGTTGTTGGCAATTTACATCCCGCCCATCAGCATAACAAGGCTCCCAGTTCTCCATGGCCTGTCCTGCCTTTCTGGATTTTACACTTTTTTCAGATGGCCCTTTTGACCGGGGGGAAGTGAGACTTCATTGTAGTGCAGATTTCCTTTGCAAGCTTGCCTGGTTGGCCAAAAAGTGCGTATGCGTTTTTTCCTGAATATATTCAGGAAAAAACGCATACGCCCTTTTTGGCCAAGTGCATCATTGTGGACGTTCGGCCTCTTTTCCTATGCTTTCAATGCAATTCCAGTCTACCTCCTGAAATCGGTTTCCTGCAATTCTGCCCCGCTTTCAAGTCCTCTTGGCAGCCTTACTTCAGTCTATTTTTGGACGATAGCTGTCATTTATAACTCTGCAGGTTTGTGAATTACAGTGCCCCTGAGCTCCTTTCTTCAACTCGTTTTCTTGTGAGCTGGCCGCAACACCGCAGGATGGCTTCAGGCCTTAATCTGGTTCCGGCACGGCACACTGAGCCTTTGGTTATTTCCTCTTCCTGGTGGGAAATGAGAGTTAAATTTGCCCGTCCAGACACCTCCAGCTAGCCTCTCATTGGTTCTCGCTATTCCTGTTCATCTTCCGCAGAAATTGCAAAGTGGGCCAAACAGGAGGTTAAAGGCGCTGACTCTCCAAGTGGGGAGAGTGTTAGTAAAGCGTCTGGAATGTTGAACCCGAGTACCAGGGGAGGAAAACTGAGACATATTTGAACACGTCTCCCATTCACATGGTTGATCATACTTGGGTTCCACATGCATGTTTTAGCTGAAGGAAGAATACCTTAAACCTGGGTAGTTGAAACCCGTGGAATGGGTACCATGCAATATGACTTCAAAGGGTCTTCATTTGCTCACCGAACCTCTCCAATCCTATCACTGCTGCGTTTATGCCCCTGTACACATGCTTGATTCTCTTTCGGAGACATAGCAATCCATAGGTTTTAAGATACTTACTAGTCAGGTACATTCTTAGGCGTTTAATATGCGGTGTTGAGTCCATTTCGTTGAGCAAGGAGTAGCTCTTGTCTATTCCATATTTGGCTTAAGGAACTTTATCTGTGCTCATTTCAATCTCTGGTTTTATGCAGCACCCCAACTCACCTTTCCCCTTAAGCAAGCATAAGTTGGTTTTCTAAATTTGAGACCCTGTTCTGTTTTGGAATGCAGTTCCTGTGTAGCCAAGTTTACATTCCGTGTATTAGTGATATCTTATGATGTTTCTTTTTCTGTGTGACTTATTTCAGTTAGAATCATCGTACCTGAATCCACTCATTGTGCTTCTAAGGGCCTGATGACATAGATTTCATTGCTGAGTGATATTGCTTTGTAAGTGAATACCACAACTTCTTTATCCATTTTTCACTTTCTGCGATGTTGAACTTGTACTGTAAACGAGGTTCTTGTAAACAGAGCCATTCCAAACTTTGGGGTGGCTGTGTCTTTTTGATTTTAATTTCCCTAAGCTATAGGACCATAAGTGGAAGTGCCCTAGGCTCTGTTGCTTTGTTTCTTAGATGTTCCAGGAAACACCATACACTTCTCCCAAGTGTCTGTTGGCAAATTACATCCCGCCCATCAGCATAACACGGCTCCCAGTTCTCAATGGCCTGTCCTGCCTTTCTGGATTTTACACTTTTTTCAGATGGCCCTTTTGACCCGGGGAAAGTGAGACTTCATTGTAGTGCAGATTTCCTTTGCAAGCTTGCTTGGTTGGCCAAAAAGTGCGTATGCGTTTTTTCCTGAATATATTCAGGAAAAAACGCATACGCCCTTTTTGGCCAAGTGCATCATTGTGGACGTTCTGCCTCTTTTCCTATGCTTTCAATGCAATTCCAGTCTACCTCCTGAAATCGGTTTCCTGCAATTCTGTCCCGCTTTCAAGTCCTCTTGGCAGCCTTACTTCAGTCTATTTTTGGACGATAGCTGTCATTTATAACTCTGCAGGTTTGTGAATTACAGTGTCCCTGAGCTCCTTTCTTCAACTCGCTTTCTTGTGACCTGGCCGCATCACCGCAGGATGGCTTCAGGCCCTAATCTGGTTCCGGCCCGGCATGCTGAGCCTTTGGTTAATTCCTCTTCCTGGTGGGAAATGAGAGGTAAATTTGCCCGTTCAGAAACCTCCAGCTAGTCTCTCATTGGTTCTCACTATTCCTGTTCATCTTCCACAGAAATTGCAAACTGGGCCAAACAGGAGGTTAAAGGGACTGACTCTCCAAGTCGGGAGAGTGTTAGTAAAGCATCTGGAATGTTGCACCCGAGTACCAGGTGAGGAAAACTGAGACATATTTGAACACGTCTCCCGTTCACATGGTTGATCATACTCTGGGTTCCACATGCATGTTTTAGCTGAAGGAAGAATACCTTAAACCTGGAGAGTTGAGACCCGTGTAATGGGTACCATGCAATATGACTTCAAAGGGTCTTCATTTGCTCACCGAACATCTCCAGTCCTATCACTGCTGCGTTTATGCCCCTGTACACATGCTTGATTCTCTTTTGGAGACATAGCAATCCATAGGTTTTAAGATACTTACTAGTCAGGTACATTCTTAGGCGTTTAATATGGGGTGTTGAGTCCATTTCGTTGAGCAAGGAGTAGCTCTTGTCTATTCCATATTTGGCTTAAGGAACTTTATCTGTGCTCATTTCAATCTCTGGTTTTATGCAGCACCCCAACTCACCTTTCCCCTTAAGCAAGCATAAGTTGGTTTTCTTAATTTGAGACCCTGTTCTGTTTTGGAATGCAGTTCCTGTGTAGCCAAGTTTACATTCCGTGTATTAGTGATATCTTATGATGTTTCTTTTTCTGTGTGACTTATTTCAGTTAGAATCATCGTACCTGAATCCACTCATTATGCTGCTACGGGCCTGATGACATAGATTTCATTGCTGAGTGATATTGCTTTGTAAGTGAATATCACAACTTCTTTACCCATTTTTCACTTTCTGCGATGTTGAACTTGTACGGTAAACGAGGTTCTTGTAAACAGAGGCGTCCCAAACTTTGGGGTGGCTGTGTCTTTTTGATTTTAATTTCCGTAAGCTATAGGACCATAAGTGGCAGTGCCCTAGGCTCTGTTGCTTTGTTTTTTAGATGTTTCAGGAAACACCATACACTTCTCCCGAGTGTCTGTTGGCAATTTACATCACGCCCATCAGCATAACAAGGCTCCCAGTTCTCAATGGCCTGTTGACTTTCTGGAGTTTACACTTTTTTCAGATGGCCCTTTTGACCGGGGGGAAGTGAGACTTCATTGTAGTGCAGATTTCCTTTGCAAGCTTGCTTGGTTGGCCAAAAAGGGCGTATGCGTTTTTTCCTGAATATATTCAGGAAAAAACGCATACGCTCTTTTTGGCCAAGTGCATCATTGTGGACGTTCTGCCTCTTTTCCTATGCTTTCAATGCAATTCCAGTCTACCTCCTGAAATCGGTTTCCTGCAATTCTGCCCCGCTTTCAAGTCCTCTTGGCAGCCTTACTTCAGTCTATTTTTGGATGATAGCTGTCATTTATAACTCTGCAGGTTTGTGAATTACAGTGCCCCTGAGCTCCTTTCTTCAACTCGCTTTCTTGTGACCTGGCCGCAACACCGCAGGATGGCTTCAGGCCCTAATCTGGTTCCGGCCCGGCATGCTGAGCCTTTGGTTAATTCCTCTTCCTGGTGGGAAATGAGAGTTAAATTTGCCCGTTCAGACACCTCCAGCTAGTCTCTCATTGGTTCTCCCTATTCCTGTTCATCTTCCGCAGAAATTGCAAACTGGGCAAAACAGGAGGTTAAAGGGAATGCCTCTCCAAGTCGGGAGAGTGTTAGTAAAGCGTCTGGAATGTTGCACCCGAGTACCAGGGGAGGAAAACTGAGACATATTTGAACACGTCTCCCGATCACATGGCTGATCATACTCTAGGTTCCACATGCATGTTTTAGCTGAAGGAAGAATACCTTAAACCTGGGTAGTTGAAACCCGTGGAATGGGTACCATGCAATATGACTTCAAAGGGTCTTCATTTGCTCACGAACCTCTCCAATCCTTTCACTGCTGCGTTTATGCCGCTGTACACATGCTTGAATCTCTTTCGGAGACATAGCAATCCATAGGTTTTAAGATACTTACTAGTCAGGTACATTCTTAGGCGTTTAATATGGGGTGTTGAGTCCATTTCGTTGAGCAAGGAGTAGCTCTTGTCTATTCCATATTTGGCTTAAGGAACTTTATCTGTGCTCATTTCAATCTCTGGTTTTATGCAGCACCCCAACTCACCTTTCCCCTTAAGCAAGCATAAGTTGGTTTTCTAAATTTGAGACCCTGTTCTGTTCTGTAATTCAGTTCCTGTGTAGCCAAGTTTCCATTCCGTGTATTACTAATATCTTATGATGTTTCTTTTTCTGTGTGACTTATTTCAGTTAGAATCATCATACCTGAATCCACTCATTGTGCTGCTAAGGGCCTGATGACACAGATTTCATTGCTGAGTGATATTGCTTTGTAAGTAAATACCACAACTTCTTTATCCATTTTTCACTTTCTGCGATGTTGAACTTGTACTGTAAAGAGGTTCTTGTAAACAGAGCCGTTCCAAACTTTGGGGTGGCTGTGTCTTTTTGATTTTAATTTCCCTAAGCTATAGGACCATAAGTGGAAGTGCCCTAGGCTCTGTTGCTTTGTTTTTTAGTTGTTTCAGGAAACACCATACACTTCTCCCCAGTGGTTGTTGGCAATTTACATCCCGCCCATCAGCATAACAAGGCTCCCAGTTCTCCATGGCCTGTCCTGCCTTTCTGGATTTTACACTTTTTTCAGATGTCCCTTTTGACCGGGGGGAAGTGAGACTTCATTGTAGTGCAGATTTCCTTTGCAAGCTTGCTTGGTTGGCCTAAAAGGGCGTATGCGTTTTTTCCTGAATATATTCAGGAAAAAACGCATACGCCCTTTTTGGCCAAGTGCATCATTGTGGACGTTCTGCCTCTTTTCCTATGCTTTCAATGCAATTCCAGTCTACCTCCTGAAATCGGTTTCCTGCAATTCTGCTCCGCTTTCAAGTCCTCTTGGCTGCCTTACTTCAGTATATTTTTGGACGATAGCTGTTATTTATAACTCTGCAGGTTTGTGAATTACAGTGCCCCTGAGCTCCTTTTTTCAACTTGCTTTATTTTGAGCTGGCCGCAACACCGCAGGATGGCTTCAGGCCCTAATCTGGTTCTGGCACGGCACACTGAGCCTTTGGTTATTTCCACTCCCTGGTGGGAAATGAGAGTTAAATTTGCCCGTCCAGACACCTCCAGCTAGCCTCTCATTGGTTCTCACTATTCCTGTTCATCTTCCGCAGAAATTGCAAACTGTGCCAAACAGGAGGTTAAAGGCGCTGACTCTCCAAGTGGGGAGAGTGTTAGTAAAGTGTGTGGAATGTTGCACCCGAGTACCAGGGGAGGAAAACTGAGACATATTTGAACACGTCTCCCGATCACATGGTTGATCATACTCTAGGTTCCACATGCATGTTTTAGCTGAAGGAAGAATACCTAAAACCTGGGTAGTTGAAACCCGTGTAATGGGTACCATGCAATATGACTTCAAAGGGTCTTCATTTGCTCACCGAACCTCTAAAATCCTATCACTAGTGCGTTTATGCCCCTGTACACATGCTTGATTCTCCTTCGGAGACATAGCAATCCATAGGTTTTAAGATACTTACTAGTCAGGTACATTCTTAGGCGTTTAATATGCGGTTTTGAGTCCATTTCGTTGAGCAAGGAGTAGCTCTTGTCTATTCCATATTTGGTTTAAGGAACTTTATCTGTGCTCATTTCAATCTCTGGTTTTATGCAGCACCCCAACTCACCTTTCCCCTTAAGCAAGCATAAGTTGGTTTTCTAAATTTGAGACCCTGTTCTGTTCTGTAATTCAGTTCCTGTGTAGCCAAGTTTCCATTCCGTGTATTACTAATATCTTATGATGTTTCTTTTTCTGTGTGACTTATTTCAGTTAGAATCATCATACCTGAATCCACTCATTGTGCTGCTAAGGGCCTGATGACACAGATTTCATTGCTGAGTGATATTGCTTTGTAAGTAAATACCACAACTTCTTTATCCATTTTTCACTTTCTGCGATGTTGAACTTGTACTGTAAAGAGGTTCTTGTAAACAGAGCCGTTCCAAACTTTGGGGTGGCTGTGTCTTTTTGATTTTAATTTCCCTAAGCTATAGGACCATAAGTGGAAGTGCCCTAGGCTCTGTTGCTTTGTTTTTTAGTTGTTTCAGGAAACACCATACACTTCTCCCCAGTGGTTGTTGGCAATTTACATCCCGCCCATCAGCATAACAAGGCTCCCAGTTCTCCATGGCCTGTCCTGCCTTTCTGGATTTTACACTTTTTTCAGATGTCCCTTTTGACCGGGGGGAAGTGAGACTTCATTGTAGTGCAGATTTCCTTTGCAAGCTTGCTTGGTTGGCCTAAAAGGGCGTATGCGTTTTTTCCTGAATATATTCAGGAAAAAACGCATACGCCCTTTTTGGCCAAGTGCATCATTGTGGACGTTCTGCCTCTTTTCCTATGCTTTCAATGCAATTCCAGTCTACCTCCTGAAATCGGTTTCCTGCAATTCTGCCCCGCTTTCAAGTCCTCTTGGCAGCCTTACTTCAGTATATTTTTGGACGATAGCTGTTATTTATAACTCTGCAGGTTTGTGAATTACAGTGCCCCTGAGCTCCTTTTTTCAACTTGCTTTATTTTGAGCTGGCCGCAACACCGCAGGATGGCTTCAGGCCCTAATCTGGTTCCGGCACGGCACACTGAGCCTTTGGTTATTTCCTCTTCCTGGTGGGAAATGAGAGTTAAATTTCCCCGTCCAGACACCTCCAGCTAGCCTCTCATTGGTTCTCACTATTCCTGTTCATCTTCCACAGAAATTGCAAACTGGGCCAAACAGGAGGTTAAAGGCGCTGACTCTCCAAGTGGGAAGAGTGTTAGTAAAGCGTCTGGAATGTTGCACCCGGGTACCAGGGGAGGAAAACTGAGACATATTTGAACACGTCTCCCATTCACATGGTTGATCATACTTGGGTTCCACATGCATGTTTTAGCTGAAGGAAGAATACCTAAAACCTGGGTAGGTGAAACCCGTGGAATGGGTACCATGCAATATGACTTCAAAGGGTCTTCATTTGCTCACCGCACCTCTCCAATCCTATCACTGCTGCGTTTATGCCCCTGTACACATGCTTGATTCTATTTCGGAGACATAGCAATCCATAGGTTTTAAGATACTTACTAGTCAGGTACATTCTTAGGCGTTTAATATGGGGTGTTGAGTCCATTTCGTTGAGCAAGGAGTAGCTCTTGTCTATTCCATATTTGGCTTAAGGAACTTTATCTGTGCTCATTTCAATCTCTGGTTTTATGCAGCACCCCAACTCACCTTTACCCTTAAGCAAGCATAAGTTGGTTTTCTAAATTTGAGACCCTGTTCTGTTCTGTAATTCAGTTCCTGTGTAGCCAAGTTTACATTCCGTGTATTACTGATATCTTATGATGTTTCTTTTTCTGTGTGACTTATTTCAGTTAGAATCATCATACCTGAATCCACTCATTGTGCTGCTAAGGGCCTGATGACACAGATTTCATTGCTGAGTGATATTGCTTTGTAAGTAAATACCACAACTTCTTTATCCATTTTTCACTTTCTGCGATGTTGAACTTGTACTGTAAATGAGGTTCTTGTAAACAGAGCCGTTCCAAACTTTGGGGTGGCTGTGTCTTTTTGATTTTAATTTCCCTAAGCTATAGGACCATAAGTGGAAGTGCCCTAGGTTCTGTTGCTTTGTTTTTTAGATGTTTCAGGAAACACCATATACTTCTCCCGAGTGGTTGTTGGCAATTTCCATCCCGCCCATCAGCATAACAAGGCTCCCAGTTCTCCATGGCCTGTCCTGCCTTTCTGGATTTTATACTTTTTTCAGATGTCCCTTTTGACCGGGGGGAAGTGAGACTTCATTGTAGTGCAGATTTCCTTTGCAAGCTTGCTTGGTTGGCCAAAAAGGGCGTATGCGTTTTTTCCTGAATATATTCAGGAAAAAACGCATACGCCCTTTTTGGCCAAGTGCATCATTGTGGACGTTCTGCCTCTTTTCCTATGCTTTCAATGCAATTCCTGTCTACCTCCTGAAATCGGTTTCCTGCAATTCTGCCCCGCTTTCAAGTCCTCTTGGCAGCCTTACTTCAGTCTATTTTTGGACGATAGCTGTCATTTATAACTCTGCAGGTTTGTGAATTACAGTGCCCCTGAGCTCCTTTCTTCAACTCGCTTTCTTGTGACCTGGCCGCAACACCGCAGGATGGCTTCAGGCCCTAATCTGGTTCCGGCACGGCACGCTGAGCCTTTGGTTATTTCCTCTTCCTGGTGGGAAATGAGAGTTAAATTTGCCCATCCAGACACCTCCAGCTAGTCTCTCATTTGTTCTCGCTATTCCTGTTCATCTTCCACAGAAATTGCAAACTGGGCCAAACAGGAGGTTAAAGGCGCTGACTCTCCAAGTGGGGAGAGTGTTTGTAAAGCGTCTGGAATGTTGCACTCGAGTACCAGGGGAGGAAAACTGAGACATATTTGAACACGTCTACCGTTCACATGGTTGATCATACTCTGGGTTCCACATGCATCTTTTAGCTGAAGGAAGAATACCTTAAACCTAGGTATTTGAAACCCGTGGAATGGGTACCATGCAATATGACTTCAAAGGGTCTTCATTTGCTCACCGAACCTCTCCAATCCTATCACTGCTGCGTTTATGCCCCTGTACACATGCTTGATTCTCTTTCGGAGACATAGCAATCCATAGGTTTTAAGATACTTACTAGTCAGGTACATTCTTAGGCGTTTAATATGCGGTGTTGAGTCCATTTCGTTGAGCAAGGAGTAGCTCTTGTCTATTCCATATTTGGCTTAAGGAACTTTATCTGTGCTCATTTCAATCTCTGGTTTTATGCAGCACCCCAACTCACCTTTCCCCTTAAGCAAGCATAAGTTGGTTTTCTAAATTTGAGACCCTGTTCTGTTCTGTAATTCAGTTCCTGTGTAGCCAAGTTTACATTCCGTGTATTACTGATATCTTATGATGTTTCTTTTTCTGTGTGACTTATTTCAGTTAGAATCATCATACCTGAATCCACTCATTGTGCTGCTAAGGGCCTGATGACACAGATTTCATTGCTGAGTGATATTGCTTTGTAAGTAAATACCACAACTTCTTTATCCATTTTTCACTTTCTGCGATGTTGAACTTGTACTGTAAACGAGGTTCTTGTAAACAGAGCCGTTCCAAACTTTGGGGTGGCTGTGTCTTTTTGATTTTAATTTCCCTAAGCTATAGGACCATAAGTGGAAGTGCCCTAGGTTCTGTTGCTTTGTTTTTTAGATGTTTCAGGAAACACCATACACTTCTCCCGAGTGTCTGTTGGCAATTTACATCCCGCCCATCAGCATAACAAGGCTCCCAGTTCTCCATGGCCTGTCCTGCCTTTCTGGATTTTACACTGTTTTCAGATGGCCCTTTTGACCGGGGGGAAGTGAGACTTCATTGTAGTGCAGATTTCCTTTGCAAGCTTGCTTGGTTGGCCAAAAAGGGCGTATGCGTTTTTTCCTGAATATATTCAGGAAAAAACGCATACGCCCTTTTTGGCCAAGTGCATCATTGTGGACGTTCTGCCTCTTTTCCTATGCTTTCAATGCAATTCCAGTCTACCTCCTGAAATCGGTTTCCTGCAATTCTGCCCCGCTTTCAAGTCCTCTTGGCAGCCTTACTTCAGTCTATTTTTGGACGATAGCTGTCATTTATAACTCTGCAGGTTTGTGAATTACAGTGCCCCTGAGCTCCTTTCTTCAACTCGCTTTCTTGTGACCTGGCCGCAACACCGCAGGATGTCTACAGGCCCTAATCTGGTTCCGGCACGGCACGCTGAGCCTTTGGTTAATTCCTCTTCCTGGTGGGAAATGAGAGTTATATTTGCCCATCCAGACACCTCCAGCTAGTCTTTCATTGGTTCTCACTATTCCTGTTCATCTTCCACAGAAATTGCAAACTGGGCCAAACAGGAAGTTAAAGGGACTGACTCTCCAAGTGGGGAGAGTGTTAGTAAAGCATCTGGAATGTTGCACCCGAGTACCAGGGGAGGAAAACTGAGACATATTTGAACACGTCTCCCGATCACATGGTTGATCATACTCTAGGTTCCACATGCATGTTTTAGATGAAGGAAGAATACCTTAAACCTGGGTAGTTGAAACCCGTGGAATCGGTACCATGCAATATGACTTCAAAGGGTCTTCATTTGCTCACGAACCTCTCCAATCCTATCACTGCTGCGTTTATGCCCCTGTACACATGCTGGATTCTCTTTCGGAGACATAGCAATCCATAGGTTTTAAGATACTTACTAGTCAGGTGCATTCTTAGGCGTTTAATATGGGGTTTTGTGTCCATTTCGTTGAGCAAGGAGTAGCTCTTGTGTATTCCATATTTGGCTTAAGGAACTTTATCTGTGCTCATTTCAATCTCTGGTTTTATGCAGCACCCCAACTCACCTTTCACCTTAAGCAAGCATAAGTTGGTTTTCTAAATTTGAGACTCTGTTCTGTTTTGGAATGCAGTTCCTGTGTAGCCAAGTTTACATTCTGTGTATTAGTGATATCTTATGATGTTTCTTTTTCTGTGTGACTTATTTCAGTTACAATCATCATACCTGAATCCACTCTTTGTGCTGCTAAGGGCCTGATGACATAGATTTCATTGCTGAGTGATATTGCTTTGTAAGTGAATACCACAACTTCTTTATCCATTTTTCACTTTCTGCGATGTTGAACTTGTACTGTAAACGAGGTTCTTGTAAACAGAGCCGTTCCAAACTTTGGGGTGGCTGTGTCTTTTTGATTTTAATTTCCCTAAGCTATAGGACCATAAGTGGAAGTGCCCTAGGCTCTGTTGCTTTGTTTTTTAGATGTTTCAGGAAACACCATACACTTCTCCCAAGTGTCTGTTGGCAATTTACATCCCGCCCATCAGCATAACAAGGCTCCCAGTTCTCCATGGCCTGTCCTGCCTTTCTGGATTTTACACTTTTTTCAGATGGCCCTTTTGACCGGGGAGAAGTGAGACTTCATTGTAGTGCAGATTTCCTTTGCAAGCTTGCTTGGTTGGCCAAAAAGGGCGTATGCGTTTTTTCCTGAATATATTCAGGAAAAAACGCATACGCCCTTTTTGGCCAAGTGCATCATTGTGGACGTTCTGCCTCTTTTCCTATGCTTTCAATGCAATTCCAGTCTACCTCCTGAAATCGGTTTCCTGCAATTCTGCCCCGCTTTCAAGTCCTCTTGGCAGCCTTACTTCAGTCTATTTTTGGATGATAGCTGTCATTTATAACTCTGCAGGTTTGTGAATTACAGTGTCCCTGAGCTCGTTTCTTCAACTCGCTTTTTTGTGACCTGGCCGCAACACCGCAGGATGGCTTCAGGCCCTAATCTGGTTCCGGCACGGCACGCTGAGGCTTTGGTTAATTCCTCTTCCTGGTGGGAAATGAGAGTTAAATTTGCCCGTCCAGACATCTCCAGCTAGGCTCTCATTGGTTCTCGCTATTCCTGTTCATCTTCCGCAGATATTGCAAACTGGGCCAAACAGGAGGTTAAAGGCGCTGACTCTCCAAGTGGGGAGAGTGTTAGTAAAGCGTCTGGAATGTTGCACCCGAGTACCAGGGGAAGAAAACTGAGACATATTTGAACACGTCTCCCGTTCACATGGTTGATCATACTTGGGTTCCACATGCATGTTTTAGCTGAAGGAAGAATACCTAAAACCTGGGTAGTTGAAACCCGTGGAATGGGTACCATGCAATATGACTTCAAAGGGTCTTCATTTGCTCACCGAACCTCTCCAATCCTATCACTGCTGCGTTTATGCCCCTGTACACGTGCTTGATTCTCTTTTGGAGACATAGCAATCCATAGGTTTTAAGATACTTACTAGTCAGGTACATTCTTAGGCGTTTAGTATGCGGTGTTGAGTCCATTTCGTTGAGCAAGGAGTAGCTCTTGTCTATTCCATATTTGGCTTAAGGAACTTTATCTGTGCTCATTTCAATCTCTGGTTTTATGCAGCACCCCAACTCACCTTTACCCTTAAGCAAGCATAAGTTGGTTTTCTAAATTTGAGACCCTGTTCTGTTCTGTAATTCAGTTCCTGTGTAGCCAAGTTTACATTCCGTGTATTACTGATATCTTATGATGTTTCTTTTTCTGTGTGACTTATTTCAGTTAGAATCATCATACCTGAATCCACTCATTGTGCTGCTAAGGGCCTAATGACACAGATTTCATTGCTGAGTGATATTGCTTTTTAAGTAAATACCACAACTTCTTTATCCATTTTTCACTTTCTGCGATGTTGAACTTGTACTGTAAACGAGGTTCTTCTAAACAGAGCCGTTCCAAACTTTGGGGTGGCTGTTTCTGTTTGATTTTAAATTCCCTAAGCTATAGGACCATAAGTGGAAGTGCCCTAGGCTCTGTTGCTTTGTTTTTTAGATGTTTCAGGAAACACCATACACTTCTCCCGAGTGGTTGTTGGCAATTTACATCCCGCCCATCAGCATAACAAGGCTCCCAGTTCTCCATGGCCTGTCCTGCCTTTCTGGATTTTACACTTTTCTCAGATGGCCCTTTTGCCCAGGGGGAAGTGAGACTTCATTGTAGTGCAGATTTCCTTTGCAAGCTTGCTTGGTTGGCCAAAAAGGGCGTATGCGTTTTTTCCTGAATATATTCAGGAAAAAACGCATACGCCCTTTTTGGCCAAGTGCATCATTGTGGACGTTCTGCCTCTTTTCCTATGCTTTCAATGCAATTCCAGTCTACCTCCTGAAAACGGTTTCCTGCAATTCTGCCCCGTTTTCAAGACCTCTTGGCAGCCTTACTTCAGTCTATTTTTGGACGATAGCTGTCATTTATAACTCTGCAGGTTTGTGAATTACAGTGCCCCTGAGCTCCTTTCTTCAACTCGCTTTCTTGTGACCTGGCCGCAACACCACAGGATGGCTTCAGCCCCTAATCTGGATCCGGCACGGCACGCTGAGCCTTTGGTTAATTCCTCTTCCTGGTGGGAAATGAGAGTTAAATTTGCCCGTCCAGACACCTCCAGCTAGTCTCTCATTGGTTCTCGCTATTCCTGTTCATCTTCCGCAGAAATTGCAAACTGGGCCAAACAGGAGGTTAAAGGGACTGACTCTCCAAGTCGGGAGAGTGTTAGTAAAGCGTCTGGAATGTTGCACCCGAGTACCAGGGGATGAAAACTGAGACATATTTGAACACGTCTCCCGATCACACGGTTGATCATACTCTGGGTTCCACATGCATGTTTTAGCTGTAGGAAGAATACCTTAAACCTGGAGAGTTGAGACCCGTGTAATGGGTACCATGCAATATGACTTCAAAGGGTCTTCATTTGCTCACCGAACCTCTCCAATCCTATCACTGCTGCATTTATGCCCCTGTACACACGCTTGATTCTCTTTTGGAGACATAGCAATCCATAGGTTTTAAGATACTTACTAGTCAGGTACATTCTTAGGCGTTTAATATGGGGTGTTGAGTCCATTTCATTGAGCAAGGAGTAGCTCTTGTCTATTCCATATTTGGCTTAAGGAACTTTATCTGTGCTCATTTCAATCTCTGGTTTTATGCAGCACCCCAACTCACCTTTCCCCTTAAGCAAGCATAAGTTGGTTTTCTAAATTTGAGACCCTGTTCTGTTCTGTAATTCAGTTCCTGTGTAGCCAAGTTTCCATTCTGTGTATTACTGATATCTTATGATGTTTCTTTTTCTGTGTGACTTATTTCAGTTGGAATCATCATACCTGAATCCACTCATTGTGCTGCTAAGGGCCTGATGACACAGATTTCATTGCTGAGTGATATTGCTTTGTAAGTAAATACCACAACTTTTTTATCCATTTTTCACTTTCTGCGATGTTGAACTTGTACTGTAAAAGAGGTTCTTGTAAACAGAGCCGATCCAAACTTTGGGGTGGCTGTGTCTTTTTGATTTTAATTTCCCTAAGCTATAGGACCATAAGTGGCAGTGCCCTAGGCTCTCTTGCTTTGTTTTTTAGATGTTTCAGGAAACACCATACACTTCTCCCGAGTGGTTGTTGGCAATTTACATCCCGCCCATCAGCATAACAAGGCTCCCAGTTCTCCATGGCCTGTCCTGCCTTTCTGGATTTTACACTTTTTTCAGATGGCCCTTTTGACCGGGGGGAAGTGAGACTTCATTGTAGTGCAGATTTCCTTTGCAAGCTTGCTTGGTTGGCCAAAAAGGGCGTATGCGTTTTTTCCTGAATATATTCAGGAAAAAACGCATACGCCCTTTTTGGCCAAGTGCATCATTGTGGACGTTCTGCCTCTTTTCCTATGCTTTCAATGCAATTCCAGTCTACCTCCTGAAATCGGTTTCCTGCAATTCTGCCCCGCTTTCAAGTCCTCTTGGCAGCCTTACTTCAGTCTATTTTTGGACGATAGCTGTCATTTATAACTCTGCAGGTTTGTGAATTACAGTGCCCCTGAGCTCCTTTCTTCAACTCGCTTTCTTGTGAGCTGGCCGCAACACCGCAGGATGGCTTCAGGCCCTAATCTGGTTCCGGCACGGCACGCTGAGCCTCTGGTTATTTCCTCTTCCTGGTGGGAAATGAGAGTTAAATTTGCCCGTCCAGACACCTCCAGCTGGTCTCTCATTGGTTCTCGCTATTCCTGTTCATCTTCCGCAGAAATTGCAAACTGGGCCAAACAGGAGGTTAAAGGGACTGACTCTCCAAGTCGGGAGAGTCTTAGTAAAGCGTCTGGAATGTTGCACCCGAGTACCAGGGTAGGAAAACTGAGACATATTTGAACACGTCTCCCGTTCACATGGTTGATCATACTCTGGGTTCCACATGCATGTTTTAGCTGAAGGAAGAATACCTTAAACCTGGAGAGTTGAGACCCGTGTAATGGGTACCATGCAATATGACTTCAAAGGGTCTTCATTTGCTCACCGAACATCTCCAATCCTATCACTGCTGCGTTTATGCCCCTGTACACATGCTTGATTCTCTTTCGGAGACATAGCAATCCCTAGGTTTTAAGATACTTACTAGTCAGGTACATTCTTAGGCGTTTAATATGCGGTGTTGAGTCCATTTCGTTGAGCAAGGAGTAGCTCTTGTCTATTCCATATTTGGCTTAAGGAACTTTATCTGTGCTCATTTCAATCTCTGGTTTTATGCAGCACCCCAACTCACCTTTCCCCTTAAGCAAGCATAAGTTGGTTTTCTAAATTTGAGACCCTGTTCTGTTCTGTAATTCAGTTCCTGTGTAGCCAAGTTTACATTCCATGTATTACAGATATCTTATGATGTTTCTTTTTCTGTGTGACTTATTTCAGTTAGAATCATCATACCTGAATCCACTCATTGTGCTGCTAAGGGCCTGATGACACAGATTTCATTGCTGAGTGATATTGCTTTGTAAGTAAATACCACAACTTTTTTATCCATTTTTCACTTTCTGCGATGTTGAACTTGTACTGTAAACGAGGTTCTTGTAAACAGAGCCGTTCGAAACTTTGGGGTGGCTGTGTCTTTTTGATTTTAAATTCCCTAAGCTATAGGACCATAAGTGGCAGTGCCCTAGGCTCTCTTGCTTTGTTTTTTAGATGTTTCAGGAAACACCATACACTTCTCCCGAGTGTCTGTTGGCAATTTACATCCCGCCCTTCAGCATAACAAGGCTCCCAGTTCTCCATGGCCTGTCCTGCCTTTCTGGATTTTACACTTTTTTCAGATGGCCCTTTTGACCGGGGGGAAGTGAGACTTCATTGTAGTGCAGATTGCCTTTGCAAGCTTGCTTGGTTGGCCAAAAAGGGCGTATGCGTTTTTTCCTGAATATATTCAGGAAAAAACGCATACGCCCTTTTTGGCCAAGTGCATCATTGTGGACGTTCTGCCTCTTTTCCTATGCTTTCAATGCAATTCCAGTCTACCTCCTGAAATCGGTTTCCTGCAATTCTGCCCCGCTTTCAAGTCCTCTTGGCAGCCTTACTTCAGTCTATTTTTGGACGATAGCTGTCATTTCTAACTCTGCAGGTTTGTGAATTACAGTGCCCCTGAGCTCCTTTCTTCAACTCGCTTTCTTGTGACCTGGCCGCAACACCGCAGGATGGCTTCGGGCCCTAATCTGGTTCCGGCCCGGCATGCTGAGCCTTTGGTTAATTCCTCTTCCTGGTGGGAAATGAGAGTTAAATTTGCCCGTCCAGACACCTCCAGCTAGCCTCTCATTGGTTCTCGCTATTCCTGTTCATCTTCCACAGAAATTGCAAACTGGGCCAAACAGGAGGTTAAAGGCACTGACTCTCCAAGTGGGGAGAGTGTTAGTAAAGCGTCTAGAATGTTGCACCCGAGTACCAGGGGAGGAAAACTGAGACATATTTGAACACGTCTCCCGATCACATGGTTGATCATACTCTGGGTTCCACATGCATGTTTTAGCTGAAGGAAGAATACCTAAAACCTGGGTAGTTGAAACCCGTGGAATGGGTACCATGCAATATGACTTCAAAGGGTCTTCATTTGCTCACCGAACCTCTCCAATCCTATCACTGCTGCGTTTATGCCCCTGTACACATGCTTGATTCTCTTTCGGAGACATAGCAATCTATAGGTTTTAAGATACTTACTAGTCAGGTACATTCTTAGGCGTTTAATATGCCTTGTTGAGTCCATTTCATTGAGCAAGGAGTAGCTCTTGTCTATTCCATATTTGGCTTAAGGAACTTTATTTGTGCTCATTTCAATCTCTGGTTTTATGCAGCACCCCAACTCACCTTTCCCCTTAAGCAAGCATAAGTTGGTTTTCTAAATTTGAGACCCTGTTCTGTTCTGTAATTCAGTTCCTGTGTAGCCAAGTTTACATTCCGTGTATTACTGATATCTTATGATGTTTCTTTTTCTGTGTGACTTATTTCAGTTAGAATCATCATACCTGAATCCACTCATTGTGCTGCGACGGGCCTGATGACATAGATTTCATTGCTGAGTGAACTGCATTGTAAGTGAATACCGCAACTTCTTTATCCATTTTTCACTTTCTGCGATGTTGAACTTGTACTGTAAACGAGGTTCTTGTAAACAGAGCCGTTCCAAACTTTGGGGTGGCTGTGTCTTTTTGATTTTAATTTCCCTAAGCTATAGGACCATAAGTGGAAGTGCCCTAGGCTCTGTTGCTTTGTTTTTTCGATGTTTCAGGAAACACCATACACTTCTCCCGAGTGTCTGTTGGCAATTTACATCCCGCCCATCAGCATAACAAGGCTCCCAGTTCTCCATGGCCTCTCCTGCCTTTCTGGATTTTACACTTTTTTCAGATAGCGCTTTTGACTGGGGGGAAGTGAGACTTCATTGTAGTGCAGATTTCCTTTGCAAGCTTGCTTGGTTGGCCAAAAAGGGCGTATGCGTTTTTTCCTGAATATATTCAGGAAAAAACGCATACGCCCTTTTTGGCCAAGTGCATCATTGTGGACGTTCTGCCTCTTTTCCTATGCTTTCAATGCAATTCCAGTCTACCTCCTGAAATCGGTTTCCTGCAATTCTGCCCCGCTTTCAAGTCCTCTTGGCAGCCTTACTTCAGTCTATTTTTGGACGATAGCTGTCATTTCTAACTCTGCAGGTTTGTGAATTACAGTGCCCCTGAGCTCCTTTCTTCAACTCGCTTTCTTTTGAGCTGGCCGCAACACCGCAGGATGGCTTCAGGCCCTAATCTGGTTCTGGCACGGCACGCTGAGCCTTTGGTTAATTCCTCTTCCTGGTGGGAAATGAGAGTTAAATTTGCCCGTCCAGACACCTCCAGCTAGTCTCTCATTGGGTCTCGCTATTCCTGTTCATCTTCCGCAGAAATTGCAAACTGGGCCAAACAGGAGGTTAAAGGGACTGACTCTCCCAGTGGGGAGAGTGTTAGTAAAGCGTCTGGAATGTTGCACCCGAGTACCAGGGTACGAAAACTGAGACATATTTGAACACGTCTCCCGATCACATGGTTGATCATACTCTAGGTTCCACATGCATGTTTTAGCTGAAGGAAGAATACCTAAAACCTGGGTAGTTGAAACCCGTGGAATGGGTACCATGCAATATGACTTCAAAGGGTCTTCATTTGCTCACCGAACCTCTCCAATCCTATCACTGCTGCGTTTATGCCCCTGTACACATGCTTGATTCTCTTTCGGAGACATAGCAATCCATAGGTTTTAAGATACTTACTAGTCAGGTACATTCTTAGGCGTTTAATATGCGGTGTTGAGTCCATTTCGTTGAACAAGGAGTAGCTCTTGTCTATTCCATATTTGGCTTAAGGAACTTTATCTGTGCTCATTTCAATCTCTGGTTTTATGCAGCACCCCAACTCACCTTTCCCCTTAAGCAAGCATAAGTTGGTTTTCTAAATTTGAGACCCTGTTCTGTTCTGTAATTCAGTTCCTGTGTAGCCAAGTTTCCATTCCGTGTATTACTGATATCTTATGATGTTTCTTTTTCTGTGTGACTTATTTCAGTTAGAATCATCATACCTGAATCCACTCATTGTGCTGCTAAGGGCCTGATGACATAGATTTCATTGCTGAGTGATATTGCTTTGTAAGTAAATACCACAACTTCTTTATCCATTTTTCACTTTCTGCGATGTTGAACTTGTACTGTAAACGATGTTCTTGTAAACAGAGGCGTCCCAAACTTTGGGGTGGCTGTGTCTTTTTGATTTTAATTTCCCTAAGCTATAGGACCATAAGTGGCAGTGCCCTAGGCTCTGTTGCTTTGTTTTTTAGATGTTTCAGGAAACACCATACACTTCTCCCGAGTGTCTGTTGGCAATTTACATCCCGCCCATCAGCATAACAATGCTCCCAGTTCTCCATGGCCTGTCCTGCCTTTCTGGATTTTACACTTTTTTCAGATGGCCCTTTTGACCGGGGGGAAGTGAGACTTCATTGTAGTGCAGATTTCCTTTGCAAGCTTGCTTGGTTGGCCAAAAAGGGCGTATGCGTTTTTTCCTGAATATATTCAGGAAAAAACGCATACGCCCTTTTTGGCCAAGTGCATCATTGTGGACGTTCTGCCTCTTTTCCTATGCTTTCAATGCAATTCCAGTCTACCTCCTGAAATCGGTTTCCTGCAATTCTGCCCCGCTTTCAAGTCCTCTTGGCAGCCTTACTTCAGTCTATTTTTGGACGATAGCTGTCATTTATAACTCTGCAGGTTTGTGAATTACAGTGCCCCTGAGCTCCTTTCTTCAACTCGCTTTCTTTTGAGCTGGCCGCAACACCGCAGGATGGCTTCAGGCCCTAATCTGGTTTCGGCACGGCACGCTGAGCCTTTGGTTAATTCCTCTTCCTGGTGGGAAATGAGAGTTGAATTTGCCCGTCCAGACACCTCCAGCTAGCCTCTCATTGGTTCTCGCTATTCCTGTTCATCTTCCGCAGAAATTGCAAACTAGGCCAAACAGGAGGTTAAAGGGACTGACTCTCCAAGTCGGGAGAGTGTTAGTAAAGCGTCTGGAATGTTGCACCCGAGTACCAGGGGAGGAAAACTGAGACATATTTGAACACGTCTCCCATTCACATGGTTGATCATACTCTGGGTTCCACATGCATGTTTTAGCTGAAGGAAGAATACCTTAAACCTGGGTAGTTGAAACCCGTGTAATGGGTACCATGCAATATGACTTCAAAGGGTCTTCATTTGCTCACCGAACCTCTCCAATCCTATCACTGCTGTGTTTATGCCCCTGTACACACGCTTGATTCTCTTTTGGAGACATAGCAATCCATAGGTTTTAAGATACTTACTAGTCAGGTACATTCTTAGGCGTTTAATATGGGGTTTTGAGTCCATTTCGTTGAGCAAGGAGTAGCTCTTCTCTATTCCATATTTGGCTTAAGGAACTTTATCTGTGCTCATTTCAATCTCTGGTTTTATGCAGCACCCCAACTCACCTTTCCCCTTAAGCAAGCATAAGTTGGTTTTCTAAATTTGAGACCCTGTTCTGTTTTGGAATGCAGTTCCTGTGTAGCCAAGTTTACATTCCGTGTATTAGTGATATCTTATGATGTTTCTTTTTCTGTGTGACTTATTTCAGTTAGAATCATCATACCTGAATCCACTCATTGTGCTGCTAAGGGCCTGATGACACAGATTTCATTGCTGAGTGATATTGCTTTGTAAGTAAATACCACAACTTCTTTATCCATTTTTCACTTTCTGTGATGTTGAACTTGTACTGTAAACGAGGTTCTTGTAAACAGAGCCGTTCCAAACTTTCGGGTGGCTGTGTCTTTTTCATTTTAATTTCCCTAAGCTATAGGACCATAAGTGGAAGTGCCCTAGGTTCTGTTGCTTTGTTTTTTAGATGTTTCAGGAAACACCATACATTTCTCCCAAGTGGTTCTTGGCAATTTACATACCGCCCATCAGCATAACAAGGCTCCCAGTTCTCCATGGCCTGTCCTGCCTTTCTGGATTTTACACTTTTTTGAGATGGCCCTTTTGACCGGAGGGAAGTGAGACTTCATTGTAGTGCAGATTTCCTTTGCAAGCTTGCTTGGTTGGCCAAAAAGGGCGTATGCGTTTTTTCCTGAATATATTCAGGAAAAAACGCATACGCCCTTTTTGGCCAAGTGCATCATTGTGGACGTTCTGCCTCTTTTCCTATGCTTTCAATGCAATTCCAGTCTACCTCCTGAAATCGGTTTCCTGCAATTCTGCCCCGCTTTCAAGTCCTCTTGGCAGCCTTACTTCAGTCTATTTTTGGACGATAGCTGTCATTTATAACTCTGCAGGTTTGTGAATTACAGTGCCCCTGAGCTCCTTTCTTCAACTCGCTTTCTTGTGACCTGGCCGCAACACCGCAGAATGGCTTCAGGCCCTAATCTGGTTCCGGCCAGGCATGCTGAGCCTTTGGTTATTTCCTCTTCCTGGTGGGAAATGAGAGTTAAATTTGCCCGTCCAGACACCTCCAGCTAGTCTCATTGGTTCTCGCAATTCCTGTTCATCTTCCGCAGAAATTGCAAACTGGGCCAAACAGGAGGTTAAAGGGACTGACTTTCCAAGTGGGGAGAGTGTTAGTAAAGCGTCTGGAATGTTGCACCCGAGTACCAGGGTACGAAAACTGAGACATATTTGAACACGTCTCCCGTTCACATGGTTGATCATACTTGGGTTCCACATGCATGTTTTAGCTGAAGGAAGAATACCTAAAACCTGGGTAGTTGAAACCCGTTGAATGGGTACCATGCAATATGACTTCAAAGGGTCTTCATTTGCTCACCGAACCTCTCCAATCCTATCACTGCTGCGTTTATGCCCCTGTACACATGCTTGATTCTCTTTCGGAGACATAGCAATCCATAGGTTTTACGATACTTACTAGTCAGGTACATTCTTAGGCGTTTAATATGCGGTGTTGAGTCCATTTCGTTGAGCAAGGAGTAGCTCTTGTCTATTCCATATTTGGCTTAAGGAACTTTATCTGTGCTCATTTCAATCTCTGGTTTTATGCAGCACCCCAACTCACCTTTCCCCTTAAGCAAGCATAAGTTGGTTTTCTAAATTTGAGACCCTGTTCTGTTCTGTAATTCAGTTCCTGCGTAGCCAAGTTTACATTCCGTGTATTACTGATATCTTATGATGTTTCTTTTTCTGTGTGACTTATTTCAGTTAGAATCATCATACCTGAATCCACTCATTGTGCTGCTAAGGGCCTGATGACACAGATTTCATTGCTGCGTGATATTGCTTTGTAAGTAAATACCACAACTTCTTTCTCCATTTTTCACTATCTGCGATGTTGAACTTGTACTGTAAACGAGGTTCTTGTAAACAGAGCCGTTCCAAACTTTGGGGTGGCTGTGTCTTTTTGATTTTAATTTCCCTAAGCTATAGGACCATAAGTGGAAGTGCCCTAGGTTCTGTTGCTTTGTTTTTTAGATGTTTCAGGAAACACCATACACTTCTCCCGAGTGGTTGTTGGCAATTTACATCCCGCCCATCAGCATAACAAGGCTCCCAGTTCTCCATGGCCTGTCCTGCCTTTCTGGATTTTACACTTTTTTCAGATGTCCCTTTTGACCGGGGGGAAGTGAGACTTCATTGTAGTGCAGATTTCCTTTCCAAGCTTGCTTGGTTGGCCAAAAAGGGCGTATGCGTTTTTTCCTGAATATATTCAGGAAAAAACGCATACGCCCTTTTTGGCCAAGTGCATCATTGTGGACGTTCGGCCTCTTTTCCTATGCTTTCAATGCAATTCCAGTCTACCTCCTGAAATCGGTTTCCTACAATTCTGCCCCGCTTTCAAGTCCTCTTGGCAGCCTTACTTCAGTCTATTTTTGGACGATAGCTGTCATTTATAACTCTGCAGGTTTGTGAATTACAGTGCCCCTGAGCTCCTTTCTTCAACTCGTTTTCTTGTGAGCTGGCCGCAACACCGCAGGATGGCTTCAGGCCTTAATCTGGTTCCGGCACGGCACACTGAGCCTTTGGTTATTTCTTCTTCCTGGTGGGAAATGAGAGTTAAATTTGCCCGTCCAGACACCTCCAGCTAGCCTCTCATTGGTTCTCGCTATTCCTGTTCATCTTCCGCAGAAATTGCAAACTGGGCCAAACAGGAGGTTAAAGGCGCTGACTCTCCAAGTGGGGAGAGTGTTAGTAAAGCGTCTGGAATGTTGCACCCGAGTACCAGGGGAGGAAAACTGAGACATATTTGAACACGTCTCCCGTTCACATGGTTGATCATACTTGGGTTCCACATGCATGTTTTAGCTGAAGGAAGAATACCTAAAACCTGGGTAGTTGAAACCCGTGGAATGGGTACCATGCAATATGACTTCAAAGGGTCTTCATTTGCTCACCGAACCTCTCCAATCCTATCACTGCTGCGTTTATGCCCCTGTACACATGCTTGATTCTCTTTCGGAGACATAGCAATCCATAGGTTTTAAGATACTTACTAGTCAGGTACATTCTTAGGCGTTTAATATGCGGTGTTCAGTCCATTTCGTTGAGCAAGGAGTAGCTCTTGTCTATTCCATATTTGGCTTAAGGAACTTTATCTGTGCTCATTTCAATCTCTGGTTTTATGCAGCACCCCAACTCACCTTTCCCCTTAAGCAAGCATAAGTTGGTTTTCTAAATTTGAGACCCTGTTCTGTTCTGTAATTCAGTTCCTGTGTAGCCAAGTTTACATTCCGTGTATTACTGATATCTTATGATGTTTCTTTTTCTGTGTGACTTATTTCAGTTAGAATCATCATACCTGAATCCACTCATTGTGCTGCTAAGGGCCTGATGACACAGATTTCATTGCTGTGTGATATTGCTTTGTAAGTAAATACCACAACTTCTTTCTCCATTTTTCACTTTCTGTGATGTTGAACTTGTACTGTAAACGAGGTTCTTGTAAACAGAGCCGTTCCAAACATTGGGGTGGCTGTGTCTTTTTGATTTTAATTTCCCTAAGCTATAGGACCATAAGTGGAAGTGCCCTAGGTTCTGTTGCTTTGTTTTTTAGATGTTTCAGGAAACACCATACACTTCTCCCAAGTGGTTCTTCGCAATTTACATCCCGCCCATCAGCATAACAAGGCTCCCAGTTCTCCATGGCCTGTCCTGCCTTTCTGGATTTTACACTTTTTTCAGATGGCCCTTTTGACCGGGGGGAAGTGAGACTTCATTGTAGTGCAGATTTCCTTTGCAAGCTTGCTTGGTTGGCCAAAAAGGGCGTATGCGATTTTTCCTGAATATATTCAGGAAAAAACGCATACGCCCTTTTTGGCCAAGTGCATCATTGTGGACGTTCGGCCTCTTTTCCTATGCTTTCAATGCAATTCCAGTCTACCTCCTGAAATCAGTTTCCTGCAATTCTGCCCCGCTTTCAAGTCCTCTTGGCAGCCTTACTTCAGTCTATTTTTGGACGATAGCTGTCATTTATAACTCTGCAGGTTTGTGAATTACAGTGCCCCTGAGCTCCTTTCTTCAACTCGTTTTCTTGTGAGCTGGCCGCAACACCGCAGGATGGCTTCAGGCCTTAATCTGGTTCCGGCACGGCACACTGAGCCTTTGGTTATTTCCTCTTCCTGGTGGGAAATGAGAGTTAAATTTGCCCGTCCAGACACCTCCAGCTAGTCTCTCATTGGTTCTCGCTATTCCTGTTCATCTTCCGCAGAAATTGCAAAGTGGGCCAAACAAGAGGTTAAAGGCGCTGACTCTCCAAGTGGGGAGAGTGTTAGTAAAGCGTCTGGAATGTTGCACCCGAGTACCAGGGGAGGAAAACTGAGACATATTTGAACACGTCTCCCGTTCACATGGTTGATCATACTCTGGGTTCCACATGCATGTTTTAGCTGAAGGAAGAATACCTAAAACCTGGGTAGTTGAAACCCGTGTAATGGGTACCATGCAATATGACTTCAAAGGGTCTTCATTTGCTCACCGAACCTCTAAAATCCTATCACTGCTGCGTTTATGCCCCTGTACACATGCTTGATTCTCCTTCGGAGACATAGCAATCCATAGGTTTTAAGATACTTACTAGTCAGGTACATTCTTAGGCGTTTAATATGCGGTTTTGAGTCCATTTCGTTGAGCAAGGAGTAGCTTTTGTCTATTCCATATTTGGTTTAAGGAACTTTATCTGTGCTCATTTCAATCTCTGGTTTTATGCAGCACCCCAACTCACCTTTCCCCTTAAGCAAGCATAAGTTGGTTTTCTAAATTTGAGACCCTGTTCTGTTCTGTAATTCAGTTCCTGTGTAGCCAAGTTTACATTCCGTGTATTACTGATATCTTATGATGTTTCTTCTTCTGTGTGACTTATTTCAGTTAGAATCATCATACCTGAATCCACTCATTGTGCTGCTAAGGGCCTGATGACACAGATTTCATTGCTGCGTGATATTGCTTTGTAAGTAAATACCACAACTTTTTTATCCATTTTTCACTTTCTGCGATGTTGAACTTGTACTGTAAACGAGGTTCTTGTAAACAGAGCCGTTCCAAACTTTGGGGTGGCTGTGTCTTTTTGATTTTAAATTCCCTAAGCTATAGGACCATAAGTGGAAGTGCCCTAGGCTCTGTTGCTTTGTTTTTTAGATGTTTCAGGAAACACCATACACTTCTCCCGAGTGTTTGTTGGCAATTTACATCCCGCCCTTCAGCATAACAAGGCTCCCAGTTCTCCATGGCCTGTCCTGCCTTTCTGGATTTTACACTTTTTTCAGATGGCCATTTTGACCGGGGGAAGTGAGACTTCATTGTAGTGCAGATTTCCTTTGCAAGCTTGCTTGGTTGGCCAAAAAGGGCGTATGCGTTTTTTCCTGAATATATTCAGGAAAAAACGCATACGCCCTTTTTGGCCAAGTGCATCATTGTGGACGTTCTGCCTCTTTTCCTATGCTTTCAATGCAATTCCAGTCTACCTCCTGAAATGGGTTTCCTGCAATTCTGCCCCGCTTTCAAGTCCTCTTGGCAGCCTTACTTCAGTCTATTTTTGGACGATAGCTGTCATTTATAACTCTGCAGGTTTGTGAATTACAGTGCCCCTGATCTCCTTTCTTCAACTCGCTTTCTTTTGAGCTGGCCGCAACACTGCAGGATGGCTTCAGGCCCTAATCTGGTTCCGGCACGGCACACTGAGCCTTTGGTTATTTCCTCTTCCTGGTGGGAAATGAGAGATAAATTTGCCCGTCCAGAAACCTCCAGCTAGCCTCTCATTGGTTCTCGCTATTCCTGTTCATCTTCCGCAGAAATTGCAAACTGCGCCATACAGGAGGTTAAAGGCGCTGACTTTCCAAGTGGGGAGAGTGTTAGTAAAGCGTCTGGAATGTTGCACCCGAGTACCAGGGGAGGAAAACTGAGACATATTTGAACACGTCTCCCATTCACATGGTTGATCATACTTGGGTTCCACATGCATGTTTTAGCTGAAGGAAGAATACCTAAAACCTGGGTAGTTGAAACCCGTGGAATGGGTACCATGCAATATGACTTCAAAGGGTCTTCATTTGCTCACCACACCTCTCCAATCCTATCACTGCTGCGTTTATGCCCCTGTACACATGCTTGATTCTCTTTCGGAGACATAGCAATCCATAGGTTTTAAGATACTTACTAGTCAGGTACATTCTTAGGCGTTTAATATGGGGTGTTGAGTCCATTTCGTTGAGCAAGGAGTAGCTCTTGTCTATTCCATATTTGGCTTAAGGAACTTTATCTGTGCTCATTTCAATCTCTGGTTTTATGCAGCACCCCAACTCACCTTTACCCTTAAGCAAGCATAAGTTGGTTTTCTAAATTTGAGACCCTGTTCTGTTCTGTAATTCAGTTCCTGTGTAGCCAAGTTTCCATTCCGTGTATTACTAATATCTTATGATGTTTCTTTTTCTGTGTGACTTATTTCAGTTAGAATCATCATACCTGAATCCACTCATTGTGCTGCTAAGGGCCTGATGACACAGATTTCATTGCTGAGTGATATTGCTTTGTAAGTAAATACCACAACTTCTTTATCCATTTTTCACTTTCTGCGATGTTGAACTTGTACTGTAAATGAGGTTCTTGTAAACAGAGCCGTTCCAAACTTTGGGGTGGCTGTGTCTTTTTGATTTTAATTTCCCTAAGCTATAGGACCATAAGTGGAAGTGCCCTAGGTTCTGTTGCTTTGTTTTTTAGATGTTTCAGGAAACACCATACACTTCTCCCGAGTGGTTGTTGGCAATTTCCATCCCGCCCATCAGCATAACAAGGCTCCCAGTTCTCCATGGCCTGTCCTGCCTTTCTGGATTTTATACTTTTTTCAGATGGCCCTTTTGACCGGGGGGAAGTGAGACTTCATTGTAGTGCAGATTTCCTTTGCAAGCTTGCTTGGTTGTCCAAAAAGGGCGTATGCGTTTTTTCCTGAATATATTCAGGAAAAAACGCATACGCCCTTTTTGGCCAAGTGCATCATTGTGGACGTTCTGCCTCTTTTCCTATGCTTTCAATGCAATTCCTGTCTACCTCCTGAAATCGGTTTCCTGCAATTCTGCCCCGCTTTCAAGTCCTCTTGGCAGCCTTACTTCAGTCTATTTTTGGACGATAGCTGTCATTTATAACTCTGCAGGTTTGTGAATTACAGTGCCCCTGAGCTCCTTTCTTCAACTCGCTTTCTTGTGACCTGGCCGCAACACCGCAGGATGGCTTCAGGCCCTAATCTGGTTCCGGCACGGCACGCTGAGCCTTTGGTTATTTCCTCTTCCTGGTGGGAAATGAGAGTTAAATTTGCCCATCCAGACACCTCCAGCTAGTCTCTCATTGGTTCTCGCTATTCCTGTTCATCTTCCACAGAAATTGCAAACTGGGCCAAACAGGAGGTTAAAGGCGCTGACTCTCCAAGTGGGGAGAGTGTTAGTAAAGCGTCTGGAATGTTGCACCCGAGTACCAGGGGAGGAAAACTGAGACATATTTGAACACGTCTCCCATTCACATGGTTGATCATACTTGGGTTCCACATGCATGTTTTAGCTGAAGGAAGAATACCTAAAACCTGGGTAGTTGAAACCCGTGGAATGGGTACCCTGCAATATGACTTCAAAGGGTCTTCATTTGCTCACCGCACCTCTAAAATCCTATCACTGCTGCGTTTATGCCCCTGTACACATTCTTGATTCTCTTTCGGAGACATAGCAATCCATAGGTTTTAAGATACTTACTAGTCAGGTACATTCTTAGGCGTTTAATATGGGGTGTTGAGTCCATTTCGTTGAGCAAGGGGTAGCTCTTGTCTATTCCATATTTGGCTTAAGGAACTTTATCTGTGCTCATTTCAATCTCTGGTTTTATGCAGCACCCCAACTCACCTTTACCCTTAAGCAAGCATAAGTTGGTTTTCTAAATTTGAGACCCTGTTCTGTTCTGTAATTCAGTTCCTGTGTAGCCAAGTTTCCATTCCGTGTATTACTGATATCTTATGATGTTTCTTTTTCTGTGTGACTTATTTCAGTTAGAATCATCATACCTGAATCCACTCATTGTGCTGCTAAGGGCCTGATGACACAGATTTCATTGCTGAGTGATATTGCTTTGTAAGTAAATACCACAACTTCTTTATCCATTTTTCACTTTCTGCGATGTTGAACTTGTACTGTAAATGAGGTTCTTGTAAACAGAGCCGTTCCAAACTTTGGGGTGGCTGTGTCTTTTTGATTTTAATTTCCCTAAGCTATAGGACCATAAGTGGAAGTGCCCTAGGTTCTGTTGCTTTGTTTTTTAGATGTTTCAGGAAACACCATATACTTCTCCCGAGTGGTTGTTGGCAATTTCCATCCCGCCCATCAGCATAACAAGGCTCCCAGTTCTCCATGGCCTGTCCTGCCTTTCTGGATTTTATACGTTTTTCAGATGGCCCTTTTGACCGGGGGGAAGTGAGACTTCATTGTAGTGCAGATTTCCTTTGCAAGCTTGCTTGGTTGGCCAAAAAGGGCGTATGCGTTTTTTCCTGAATATATTCAGGAAAAAACGCATACGCCCTTTTTGGCCAAGTGCATCATTGTGGACGTTCTGCCTCTTTTCCTATGCTTTCAATGCAATTCCTGTCTACCTCCTGAAATCGGTTTCCTGCAATTCTGCCCCGCTTTCAAGTCCTCTTGGCAGCCTTACTTCAGTCTATTTTTGGACGATAGCTGTCATTTATAACTCTGCAGGTTTGTGAATTACAGTGCCCCTGAGCTCCTTTCTTCAACTCGCTTTCTTGTGACCTGGCCGCAACACCGCAGGATGGCTTCAGGCCCTAATCTGGTTCCGGCACGGCACGCTGAGCCTTTGGTTATTTCCTCTTCCTGGTGGGAAATGAGAGTTAAATTTGCCCATCCAGACACCTCCAGCTAGTCTCTCATTTGTTCTCGCTATTCCTGTTCATCTTCCACAGAAATTGCAAACTGGGCCAAACAGGAGGTTAAAGGCGCTGACTCTCCAAGTGGGGAGAGTGTTAGTAAACCGTCTGGAATGTTGCACTCGAGTACCAGGGGAGGAAAACTGAGACATATTTGAACACGTCTCCCGTTCACATGGTTGATCATACTCTGGGTTCCACATGCATCTTTTAGCTGAAGGAAGAATACCTTAAACCTAGGTATTTGAAACCCGTGGAATGGGTACCATGCAATATGACTTCAAAGGGTCTTCATTTGCTCACCGAACCTCTCCAATCCTATCACTGCTGCGTTTATGCCCCTGTACACATGCTTGATTCTCTTTCGGAGACATAGCAATCCATAGGTTTTAAGATACTTACTAGTCAGGTACATTCTTAGGCGTTTAATATGCGGTGTTGAGTCCATTTCGTTGAGCAAGGAGTAGCTCTTGTCTATTCCATATTTGGCTTAAGGAACTTTATCTGTGCTCATTTCAATCTCTGGTTTTATGCAGCACCCCAACTCACCTTTCCCCTTAAGCAAGCATAAGTTGGTTTTCTAAATTTGAGACCCTGTTCTGTTCTGTAATTCAGTTCCTGTGTAGCCAAGTTTACATTCCGTGTATTACTGATATCTTATGATGTTTCTTTTTCTGTGTGACTTATTTCAGTTAGAATCACCATACCTGAATCCACTCATTGTGCTGCTAAGGGCCTGATGACACAGATTTCATTGCTGAGTGATATTGCTTTGTAAGTAAATACCACAACTTCTTTATCCATTTTTCACTTTCTGCGATGTTGAACTTGTACTGTAAACGAGGTTCTTGTAAACAGAGCCGTTCCAAACTTTGGGGTGGCTGTGTCTTTTTGATTTTAATTTCCCTAAGCTATAGGACCATAAGTGGAAGTGCCCTAGGTTCTGTTGCTTTGTTTTTTAGATGTTTCAGGAAACACCATACACTTCTCCCGAGTGTCTGTTGGCAATTTACATCCCGCCCATCAGCATAACAAGGCTCCCAGTTCTCCATGGCCTGTCCTGCCTTTCTGGATTTTACACTGTTTTCAGATGGCCCTTTTGACCGGGGGGAAGTGAGACTTCATTGTAGTGCAGATTTCCTTTGCAAGCTTGCTTGGTTGGCCAAAAAGGGCGTATGCGTTTTTTCCTGAATATATTCAGGAAAAAACGCATACGCCCTTTTTGGCCAAGTGCATCATTGTGGACATTCTGCCTCTTTTCCTATGCATTCAATGCAATTCCAGTCTACCTCCTGAAATCGGTTTCCTGCAATTCTGCCCCGCTTTCAAGTCCTCTTGGCAGCCTTACTTCAGTCTATTTTTGGACGATAGCTGTCATTTATAACTCTGCAGGTTTGTGAATTACAGTGCCCCTGAGCTCCTTTCTTCAACTCGCTTTCTTGTGACCTGGCCGCAACACCGCAGGATGTCTACAGGCCCTAATCTGGTTCCGGCACGGCACGCTGAGCCTTTGGTTAATTCCTCTTCCTGGTGGGAAATGAGAGTTAAATTTGCCCGTCCAGACACCTCCAGCTAGTCTCTCATTGGTTCTCGCTATTCCTGTTCATCTTCCACAGAAATTGCAAACTGGGCCAAACAGGAGGTTAAAGGGACTGACTCTCCAAGTGGGGAGGGTGTTAGTAAAGCGTCTGGAATGTTGAACCCGAGTACCAGGGTACGAAAACTGAGATATATTTGAACACGTCTCCCGATCACATGGTTGATCATAATCTAGGTTCCACATGCATGTTTTAGCTGAAGGAACAATAACTTAAACCTGGAGAGTTGAGACCCGTGGAATGGGTACCATGCAATATGACTTCAAAGGGTCTTCATAGGCTCACGAACCCATCCAATCCTATCACTGCTGCATTTATGCCCATGTACACATGCTTGATTCTCTTTCGGAGACATAGCAATCCATAGGTTTTAAGATACTTACTAGTCAGGTACATTCTTAGGCGTTTAATATGCGGTGTTGAGTCCATTTCGTTGAGCAAGGAGTAGCTCTTGTCTATTCCATATTTGGCTTAAGTAACTTTATCTGTGCTCATTTCAATCTCTGGTTTTATGCAGCACCCCAACTCACCTTTCCCCTTAAGCAAGCATAAGTTGGTTTTCTAAATTTGAGACCCTGTTCTGTTCTGTAATTCAGTTCCTGTGTAGCCAAGTTTACATTCCGTGTATTACTGATATCTTATGATGTTTCTTTTTCTGTGTGACTTATTTCAGTTAGAATCATCATACCTGAATCCACTCATTGTGATGCTAAGGACCTGATGACACAGATTTCATTGCTGAGTGATATTGCTTTGTAAGTAAATACCACAACTTCTTTATCCATTTTTCACTTTCTGCGATGTTGAACTTGTACTGTAAACGAGGTTCTTGTAAACAGAGCCGTTCCAAACTTTGGGGTGGCTGTGTCTTTTTGATTTTAATTTCCCTAAGCTATAGGACCATAAGTGGAAGTGCCCTAGGTTCTGTTGCTTTGTTTTTTAGATGTTTCAGGAAACACCATACACTTCTCCCAAGTGGTTGTTGGCAATTTACATCCCGCCCATCAGCATAATAAGGCTCCCAGTTCTCCATGGCCTGTCCTGCCTTTCTGGATTTTACACTTTTTTCAGATGGCCCTTTTGACCGGGGGGAAGTGAGACTTCATTGTAGTGCAGATTTCCTTTGCAAGCTTGCTTGGTTGGCCAAAAAGGGCGTATGCGTTTTTTCCTGAATATATTCAGGAAAAAACGCATACGCCCTTTTTGGCCAAGTGCATCATTGTGGACGTTCTGCCTCTTTTCCTATGCTTTCAATGCAATTCCAGTCTACCTCCTGAAATCGGTTTCCTGCAATTCTGCCCCGCTTTCAAGTCCTCTTGGCACCTTTACTTCAGTATATTTTTGGACGATAGCTGTCATTTATAACTCTGCAGGTTTGTGAATTACAGTGCCCCTGAGCTCCTTTCTTCAACTCGCTTTCTTTTGAGCTGGCCGCAACACCGCAGGATGACTTCAGGCCCTAATCTGGTTCCGGTACGGCACGCTGAGCCTTTGGTTAATTCCTCTTCCTGGTGGGAAATGAGAGTTATATTTGCCCATCCAGACACCTCCAGCTAGTCTTTCATTGGTTCTCGCTATTCCTGTTCATCTTCCACAGAAATTGCAAACTGGGCCAAACAGGAAGTTAAAGGGACTGACTCTCCAAGTGGGGAGAGTGTTAGTAAAGCATCTGGAATGTTGCACCCGAGTACCAGGGGAGGAAAACTGAGACATATTTGAACACGTCTCCCGATCACATGGTTGATCATACTCTAGGTTCCACATGCATGTTTTAGATGAAGGAAGAATACCTTAAACCTGGGTAGTTGAAACCCGTGGAATGGGTACCATGCAATATGACTTCAAAGGGTCTTCATTTGCTCACGAACCTCTCCAATCCTATCACTGCTGCGTTTATGCCCCTGTACACATGCTGGATTCTCTTTCGGAGACATAGCAATCCATAGGTTTTAAGATACTTACTAGTCAGGTGCATTCTTAGGCATTTAATATGGGGTTTTGTGTCCATTTCGTTGAGCAAGGAGTAGCTCTTGTGTATTCCATATTTGGCTTAAGGAACTTTATCTGTGCTCATTTCAATCTCTGGTTTTATGCAGCACCCCAACTCACCTTTCACCTTAAGCAAGCATAAGTTGGTTTTCTAAATTTGAGACCCTGTTCTGTTTTGGAATGCAGTTCCTGTGTAACCAAGTTTACATTCTGTGTATTAGTGATATCTTATGATGTTTCTTTTTCTGTGTGACTTATTTCAGTTACAATCATCATACCTGAATCCACTCATTGTGCTGCTAAGGGCCTGATGACATAGATTTCATTGCTGAGTGATATTGCTTTGTAAGTGAATACCACAACTTCTTTATCCATTTTTCACTTTCTGCGATGTTGAACTTGTACTGTAAACGAGGTTCTTGTAAACAGAGGCGTCCCAAACTTTGAGGTGGCTGTGTCTTTTTGATTTTAATTTCCCTAAGCTATAGGACCATAAGTGGAAGTGCCCTAGGTTCTGTTGCTTTGTTTTTTAGATGTTTCAGGAAACACCATACACTTCTCCCGAGTGTCTGTTGGCAATTTACATCCCGCCCATCTGCATAACAAGGCTCCCAGTTCTCCATGGCCTGTCCTGCCTTTCTGGATTTTACACTTTTTTCAGATGGCCCTTTTGACCGGGGGGAAGTGAGACTTCATTGTAGTGCAGATATCCTTTGCAAGTTTGCTTGGTTGGCCAAAAAGGGCGTATGCGTTTTTTCCTGAATATATTCAGGAAAAAACGCATACGCCCTTTTTGGCCAAGTGCATCATTGTGGACGTTCTGCCTCTTTTCCTATGCTTTCAATGCAATTCCAATCTACGTCCTGAAATCGGTTTCCTGCAATTCTGCCCCGCTTTCAAGTCCTCTTGGCAGCCTTACTTCAGTCTATTTTTGGACGATAGCTGTCATTTATAACTCTGCAGGTTTGTGAATTACAGTGCCCCTGAGCTCCTTTCTTCAACTCGCTTTCTTGTGACCTGGCCGCAACACCGCAGGATGGCTTCAGGCCCTAATCTGGTTCCGGCCCGGCATTCTGAGCCTTTGGTTAATTCCTCTTCCTGGTGGGAAATGAGAGTTAAATTTGCCCGTCCAGACACCTCCAGCTAGCCTCTCATTGGTTCTCGCTATTCCTGTTCATCTTCCGCAGAAATTGCAAACTGGGCCAAACAGGAGGTTAAAGGGACTGACTCTCCAAGTCGGGAGAGTCTTAGTAAAGCGTCTGGAATGTTGCACCCGAGTACCAGGGTAGGAAAACTGAGACATATTTGAACACGTCTCCCGTTCACATGGTTGATCATACTCTGGGTTCCACATGCATGTTTTAGCTGAAGGAAGAATACCTTAAACCTGGAGAGTTGAGACCCGTGTAATGGGTACCATGCAATATGACTTCAAAGGGTCTTCATTTGCTCACCGAACATCTCCAATCCTATCACTGCTGCGTTTATGCCCCTGTACACATGCTTGATTCTCTTTCGGAGACATAGCAATCCCTAGGTTTTAAGATACTTACTAGTCAGGTACATTCTTAGGCGTTTAATATGCGGTGTTGAGTCCATTTCTTTGAGCAAGGAGTAGCTCTTGTCTATTCCATATTTGGCTTAAGGAACTTTATCTGTGCTCATTTCAATCTCTGGTTTTATGCAGCACCCCAACTCACCTTTCCCCTTAAGCAAGCATAAGTTGGTTTTCTAAATTTGAGACCCTGTTCTGTTCTGTAATTCAGTTCCTGTGTAGCCAAGTTTACATTCCATGTATTACTGATATCTTATGATGTTTCTTTTTCTGTGTGACTTATTTCAGTTAGAATCATCATACCTGAATCCACTCATTGTGCTGCTAAGGGCCTGATGACACAGATTTCATTGCTGAGTGATATTGCTTTGTAATTAAATACCACAACTTTTTTTATCCATTTTTCACTTTCTGCGATGTTGAACTTGTACTGTAAACGAGGTTCTTGTAAACAGAGCCGTTCGAAACTTTGGGGTGGCTGTGTCTTTTTGATTTTAAATTCCCTAAGCTATAGGACCATAAGTGGCAGTGCCCTAGGCTCTCTTGCTTTGTTTTTTAGATGTTTCAGGAAACACCATACACTTCTCCCGAGTGTCTGTTGGCAATTTACATCCCGCCCTTCAGCATAACAAGGCTCCCAGTTCTCCATGGCCTGTCCTGCCTTTCTGGATTTTACACTTTTTTCAGATGGCCCTTTTGACCGGGGGGAAGTGAGACTTCATTGTAGTGCAGATTTCCTTTGCTAGTTTGCTTGGTTGGCCAAAAAGGGCGTATGCGTTTTTTCCTGAATATATTCAGGAAAAAACGCATACGCCCTTTTTGGCCAAGTGCATCATTGTGGACGTTCTGCCTCTTTTCCTATGCTTTCAATGCAATTCCAGTCTACCTCCTGAAATCGGTTTCCTGCAATTCTGCCCCGCTTTCAAGTCCTCTTGGCAGCCTTACTTCAGTCTATTTTTGGACGATAGCTGTCATTTATAACTCTGCAGGTTTGTGAATTACAGTGCCCCTGAGCTCCTTTCTTCAACTCGCTTTCTTGTGACCTGGCCGCAACACCGCAGGATGGCTTCGGGCCCTAATCTGGTTCCGGCCCGGCATGCTGAGCCTTTGGTTAATTCCTCTTCCTGGTGGGAAATGAGAGTTAAATTTGCCCGTCCAGACACCTCCAGCTAGCCTCTCATTGGTTATCGCTATTCCTGTTCATCTTCCGCAGAAATTGCAAACTGGGCCAAACAGGAGGTTAAAGGCACTGACTCTCCAAGTGGGGAGAGTGTTAGTAAAGCGTCTAGAATGTTGCACCCGAGTACCAGGGGAGGAAAACTGAGACATATTTGAACACGTCTCCCGATCACATGGTTGATCATACTCTGGGTTCCACATGCATGTTTTAGCTGAAGGAAGAATACCTAAAACCTGGGTAGTTGAAACCCGTGGAATGGGTACCATGCAATATGACTTCAAAGGGTCTTCATTTGCTCACCGAACCTCTCCAATCCTATCACTGCTGCGTTTATGCCCCTGTACACATGCTTGATTCTCTTTCGGAGACATAGCAATCTATAGGTTTTAAGATACTTACTAGTCAGGTACATTCTTAGGCGTTTAATATGCGGTGTTGAGTCCATTTCATTGAGCAAGGAGTAGCTTTTGTCTATTCCATATTTGGCTTAAGGAACTTTATCTGTGCTCATTTCAATCTCTGGTTTTATGCAGCACCCCAACTCACCTTTCCCCTTAAGCAAGCATAAGTTGGTTTTCTAAATTTGAGACCCTGTTCTGTTCTGTAATTCAGTTCCTGTGTAGCCAAGTTTACATTCCGTGTATTACTGATATCTTATGATGTTTCTTTTTCTGTGTGACTTATTTCAGTTAGAATCATCATACCTGAATCCACTCATTGTGCTGCGACGGGACTGATGACATAGATTTCATTGCTGAGTGAACTGCATTGTAAGTGAATACCACAACTTCTTTATCCATTTTTCACTTTCTGCGATGTTGAACTTGTACTGTAAACGAGGTTCTTGTAAACAGAGCCGTTCCAAACTTTGGGGTGGCTGTGTCTTTTTGATTTTAATTTCCCTAAGCTATAGGACCATAAGTGGAAGTGCCCTAGGCTCTGTTGCTTTGTTTTTTAGATGTTTCAGGAAACACCATACACTTCTCCCGAGTGTCTGTTGGCAATTTACATCCCGCCCATCAGCATAACAAGGCTCCCAGTTCTCCATGGCCTCTCCTGCCTTTCTGGATTTTACACTTTTTTCAGATAGCGCTTTTGACCGCGGGGAAGTGAGACTTCATTGTAGTGCAGATTTCCTTTGCAAGCTTGCTTAGTTGGCCAAAAAGGGCGTATGCGTTTTTTCCTGAATATATTCAGGAAAAAACGCATACGCCCTTTTTGGCCAAGTGCATCATTGTGGACGTTCTGCCTCTTTTCCTATGCTTTCAATGCAATTCCAGTCTACCTCCTGAAATCGGTTTCCTGCAATTCTGCCCCGCTTTCAAGTCCTCTTGGCAGCCTTACTTCAGTCTATTTTTGGACGATAGCTGTCATTTATAACTCTGCAGGTTTGTGAATTACAGTGCCCCTGAGCTCCTTTCTTCAACTCGCTTTCTTTTGAGCTGGCCTCAACACCGCAGGATGGCTTCAGGCCCTAATCTGGTTCTGGCACGGCACGCTGAGCCTTTGGTTAATTCCTCTTCCTGGTGGGAAATGAGAGTTAAATTTGCCCGTCCAGACACCTCCAGCTAGTCTCTCATTGGTTCTCGCTATTCCTGTTCATCTTCCACAGAAATTGCAAACTGGGCCAAACAGGAGGTTAAAGGGACTGACTCTCCAAGTGGGGAGAGTGTTAGTAAAGCGTCTGGAATGTTGCACCCGAGTACCAGGGTACGAAAACTGAGACATATTTGAACACGTCCTCCGATCACATGGTTGATCATACTCTAGGTTCCACATGCATGTTTTAGCTGAAGGAAGAATACCTAAAACCTGGGTAGTTGAAACCCGTGGAATGGGTACCATGCAATATGACTTCAAAGGGTCTTCATTTGCTCACCGAACCTCTCCAATCCTATCACTGCTGCGTTTATGCCCCTGTACACATGCTTGATTCTCTTTCGGAGACATAGCAATCCATAGGTTTTAAGATACTTACTAGTCAGGTACATTCTTAGGCGTTTAATATGCGGTGTTGAGTCCATTTCGTTGAACAAGGAGTAGCTCTTGTGTATTCCATATTTGGCTTAAGGAACTTTATCTGTGCTCATTTCAATCTCTGGTTTTATGCAGCACCCCAACTCACCTTTCCCCTTAAGCAAGCATAAGTTGGTTTTCTAAATTTGAGACCCTGTTCTGTTCTGTAATTCAGTTCCTGTGTAGCCAAGTTTCCATTCCGTGTATTACTGATATCTTATGATGTTTCTTTTTCTGTGTGACTTATTTCAGTTAGAATCATCATACCTGAATCCACTCATTGTGCTGCTAAGGGCCTGATGACATAGATTTCATTGCTGAGTGATATTGCTTTGTAAGTAAATACCACAACTTCTTTATCCATTTTTCACTTTCTGCGATGTTGAACTTGTACTGTAAACGATGTTCTTGTAAACAGAGGCGTCCCAAACTTTGGGGTGGCTGTGTCTTTTTGATTTTAATTTCCCTAAGCTATAGGACCATAACTGGCAGTGCCCTAGGCTCTGTTGCTTTGTTTTTTAGATGTTTCAGGAAACACCATACACTTCTCCCGAGTGTCTGTTGGCAATTTACATCCCGCCCATCAGCATAACAAGGCTCCCAGTTCTCCATGGCCTGTCCTGCCTTTCTGGATTTTACACTTTTTTCAGATGGCCCTTTTGACCGGGGGGAAGTGAGACTTCATTGTAGTGCAGATTTCCTTTGCAAGCTTGCTTGGTTGGCCAAAAAGGGCGTATGCGTTTTTTCCTGAATATATTCAGGAAAAAACGCATACGCCCTTTTTGGCCAAGTGCATCATTGTGGACGTTCTGCCTCTTTTCCTATGCTTTCAATGCAATTCCAGTCTACCTCCTGAAATCGGTTTCCTGCAATTCTGCCCCGCTTTCAAGTCCTCTTGGCAGCCTTACTTCAGTCTATTTTTGGACGATAGCTGTCATTTATAACTCTGCAGGTTTGTGAATTACAGTGCCCCTGAGCTCCTTTCTTCAACTCGCTTTCTTGTGACCTGGCCGCAACACCGCAGGATGGCTTCAGGCCCTAATCTGGTTCCGGCCAGGCATGCTGAGCCTTTGGTTATTTCCTCTTCCTGGTGGGAAATGAGAGTTAAATTTGCCCGTCCAGACACCTCCAGCTAGTCTCATTGGTTCTCGCAATTCCTGTTCATCTTCCGCAGAAATTGCAAACTGGGCCAAACAGGAGGTTAAAGGGACTGACTTTCCAAGTGGGGAGAGTGTTAGTAAAGCGTCTGGAATGTTGCACCCGAGTACCAGGGGAGGAAAACTGAGACATATTTGAACACGTCTCCCGTTCACATGGTTGATCATACTTGGGTTCCACATGCATGTTTTAGCTGAAGGAAGAATACCTAAAACCTGGGTAGTTGAAACCCGTGGAATGGGTACCATGCAATATGACTTCAAAGGGTCTTCATTTGCTCACCGAACCTCTCCAATCCTATCACTGCTGCGTTTATGCCCCTGTACACATGCTTGATTCTCTTTCGGAGACATAGCAATCCATAGGTTTTACGATACTTACTAGTCAGGTACATTCTTAGGCGTTTAATATGCGGTGTTGAGTCCATTTCGTTGAGCAAGGAGTAGCTCTTGTCTGTTCCATATTTGGCTTAAGGAACTTTATCTGTGCTCATTTCAATCTCTGGTTTTATGCAGCACCCCAACTCACCTTTACCCTTAAGCAAGCATAAGTTGGTTTTCTAAATTTGAGACCCTGTTCTGTTCTGTAATTCAGTTCCTGTGTAGCCAAGTTTACATTCCGTGTATTACTGATATCTTATGATGTTTCTTTTTCTGTGTGACTTATTTCAGTTAGAATCATCATACCTGAATCCACTCATTGTGCTGCTAAGGGCCTGATGACACAGATTTCATTGCTGAGTGATATTGCTTTGTAAGTAAATACCACAACTTCTTTATCCATTTTTCACTTTCTGCGATGTTGAACTTGTACTGTAAACGAGGTTCTTGTAAACAGAGCCGTTCCAAACTTTGGGGTGGCTGTGTCTTTTTGATTTTAATTTCCCTAAGCTTTAGGACCATAAGTGGAAGTGCCCTAGGTTCTGTTGCTTTGTTTTTTAGATGTTTCAGGAAACACCATATACTTCTTCCGAGTGGTTGTTGGCAATTTCAATCCCGCCCATCAGCATAACAAGGCTCCCAGTTCTCCATGGCCTGTCCTGCCTTTCTGGATTTTATACTTTTTTCAGATGGCCCTTTTGACCGGGGGGAAGTGAGACTTCATTGTAGTGCAGATTTCCTTTGCAAGCTTGCTTGGTTGGCCAAAAAGGGCGTATGCGTTTTTTCCTGAATATATTCAGGAAAAAACGCATACGCCCTTTTTGGCCAAGTGCATCATTGTGGACGTTCTGCCTCTTTTCCTATGCTTTCAATGCAATTCCTGTCTACCTCCTGAAATCGGTTTCCTGCAATTCTGCCCCGCTTTCAAGTCCTCTTGGCAGCCTTACTTCAGTCTATTTTTGGACGATAGCTGTCATTTATAACTCTGCAGGTTTGTGAATTACAGTGCCCCTGAGCTCCTTTCTTCAACTCGCTTTCTTGTGACCTGGCCGCAACACCGCAGGATGGCTTCAGGCCCTAATCTGGTTCCAGCACGGCACGCTGAGCCTTTGGTTATTTCCTCTTCCTGGTGGGAAATGAGAGTTAAATTTGCCCATCCAGACACCTCCAGCTAGTCTCTCATTTGTTCTCGCTATTCCTGTTCATCTTCCACAGAAATTGCAAACTGGGCCAAACAGGAGGTTAAAGGCGCTGACTCTCCAAGTGGGGAGAGTGTTAATAAACCGTCTGGAATGTTGCACTCGAGTACCAGGGGAGGAAAACTGAGACATATTTGAACACGTCTCCCGTTCACATGGTTGATCATACTCTGGGTTCCACATGCATCTTTTAGCTGAAGGAAGAATACCTTAAACCTAGGTATTTGAAACCCGTGGAATGGGTACCATGCAATATGACTTCAAAGGGTCTTCATTTGCTCACCGAACCTCTCCAATCCTATCACTGCTGCGTTTATGCCCCTGTACACATGCTTGATTCTCTTTCGGAGACATAGCAATCCATAGGTTTTAAGATACTTACTAGTCAGGTACATTCTTAGGCGTTTAATATGCGGTGTTGAGTCCATTTCGTTGAGCAAGGAGTAGCTCTTGTCTATTCCATATTTGGCTTAAGGAACTTTATCTGTGCTCATTTCAATCTCTGGTTTTATGCAGCACCCCAACTCACCTTTCCCCTTAAGCAAGCATAAGTTGGTTTTCTAAATTTGAGACCCTGTTCTGTTCTGTAATTCAGTTCCTGTGTAGCCAAGTTTACATTCCGTGTATTACTGATATCTTATGATGTTTCTTTTTCTGTGTGACTTATTTCAGTTAGAATCATCATACCTGAATCCACTCATTGTGCTGCTAAGGGCCTGATGACACAGATTTCATTGCTGAGTGATATTGCTTTGTAAGTAAATACCACAACTTCTTTATCCATTTTTCACTTTCTGCGATGTTGAACTTGTACTGTAAACGAGGTTCTTGTAAACAGAGCCGTTCCAAACTTTGGGGTGGCTGTGTCTTTTTGATTTTAATTTCCCTAAGCTATAGGACCATAAGTGGAAGAGCCCTAGGTTCTGTTGCTTTGTTTTTTAGATGTTTCAGGAAACACCATACACTTCTCCCGAGTGTCTGTTGGCAATTTACATCCCGCCCATCAGCATAACAAGGCTCCCAGTTCTCCATGGCCTGTCCTGCCTTTCTGGATTTTACACTTTTTTCAGATGGCCCTTTTGACCGGGGGGAAGTGAGACTTCATTGTAGTGCAGATTTCCTTTGCAAGCTTGCTTGGTTGGCCAAAAAGGGCGTATGCGTTTTTTCCTGAATATATTCAGGAAAAAACGCATACGCCCTTTTTGGCCAAGTGCATCATTGTGGACGTTCTGCCTCTTTTCCTATGCTTTCAATGCAATTCCAGTCTACCTCCTGAAATCGGTTTCCTGCAATTCTGCCCCGCTTTCAAGTCCTCTTGGCAGCCTTACTTCAGTCTATTTTTGGACGATAGCTGTCATTTATAACTCTGCAGGTTTGTGAATTACAGTGCCCCTGAGCTCCTTTCTTCAACTCGCTTTCTTGTGACCTGGCCGCAACACCGCAGGATGTCTACAGGCCCTAATCTGGTTCCGGCACGGCATGCTGAGCCTTTGGTTAATTCCTCTTCCTGGTGGGAAATGAGAGTTAAATTTGCCCGTCCAGACACCTCCAGCTAGTCTCTCATTGGTTCTCGCTATTCCTGTTCATCTTCCACAGAAATTGCAAACTGGGCCAAACAGGAGGTTAAAGGGACTGACTCTCCAAGTGGGGAGAGTGTTAGTAAAGCGTCTGGAATGTTGAACCCGAGTACCAGGGTACGAAAACTGAGATATATTTGAACACGTCTCCCGATCACATGGTTGATCATAATCTAGGTTCCACATGCATGTTTTAGCTGAAGGAACAATAACTTAAACCTGGAGAGTTGAGACCCGTGGAATGGGTACCATGCAATATGACTTCAAAGGGTCTTCATAGGCTCACGAACCCATCCAATCCTATCACTGCTGCATTTATGCCCATGTACACATGCTTGATTCTCTTTCGGAGACATAGCAATCCCTAGGTTTTAAGATACTTACTAGTCAGGTACATTCTTAGGCGTTTAATATGCGGTGTTGAGTCCATTTCGTTGAGCAAGGAGTAGCTCTTGTCTATTCCATATTTGGCTTAAGGAACTTTATCTGTGCTCATTTCAATCTCTGGTTTTATGCAGCACCCCAACTCACCTTTCCCCTTAAGCAAGCATAAGTTGGTTTTCTAAATTTGAGACCCTGTTCTGTTCTGTAATTCAGTTCCTGTGTAGCCAAGTTTACATTCCGTGTATTACTGATATCTTATGATGTTTCTTTTTCTGTGTGACTTATTTCAGTTAGAATCATCATACCTGAATCCACTCATTGTGATGCTAAGGACCTGATGACACAGATTTCATTGCTGAGTGATATTGCTTTGTAAGTAAATACCACAACTTCTTTATCCATTTTTCACTTTCTGCGATGTTGAACTTGTACTGTAAACGAGGTTCTTGTAAACAGAGCCGTTCCAAACTTTGGGGTGGCTGTGTCTTTTTGATTTTAATTTCCCTAAGCTATAGGACCATAAGTGGAAGTGCCCTAGGTTCTGTTGCTTTGTTTTTTAGATGTTTCAGGAAACACCATACACTTCTCCCAAGTGGTTGTTGGCAATTTACATCCCGCCCATCAGCATAATAAGGCTCCCAGTTCTCCATGGCCTGTCCTGCCTTTCTGGATTTTACACTTTTTTCAGATGGCCCTTTTGACCGGGGGGAAGTGAGACTTCATTGTAGTGCAGATTTCCTTTGCAAGCTTGCTTGGTTGGCCAAAAAGGGCGTATGCGTTTTTTCCTGAATATATTCAGGAAAAAACGCATACGCCCTTTTTGGCCAAGTGCATCATTGTGGACGTTCTGCCTCTTTTCCTATGCTTTCAATGCAATTCCAGTCTACCTCCTGAAATCGGTTTCCTGCAATTCTGCCCCGCTTTCAAGTCCTCTTGGCACCTTTACTTCAGTATATTTTTGGACGATAGCTGTCATTTATAACTCTGCAGGTTTGTGAATTACAGTGCCCCTGAGCTCCTTTCTTCAACTCGCTTTCTTTTGAGCTGGCCGCAACACCGCAGGATGACTTCAGGCCCTAATCTGGTTCTGGTACGGCACGCTGAGCCTTTGGTTAATTCCTCTTCCTGGTGGGAAATGAGAGTTATATTTGCCCATCCAGACACCTCCAGCTAGTCTTCCATTGGTTCTCGCTATTCCTGTTCATCTTCCACAGAAATTGCAAACTGGGCCAAACAGGAAGTTAAAGGGACTGACTCTCCAAGTGGGGAGAGTGTTAGTAAAGCATCTGGAATGTTGCACCCGAGTACCAGGGGAGGAAAACTAAGACATATTTGAACACGTCTCCCGATCACATGGTTGATCATACTCTAGGTTCCACATGCATGTTTTAGATGAAGGAAGAATACCTTAAACCTGGGTAGTTGAAACCCGTGGAATGGGTACCATGCAATATGACTTCAAAGGGTCTTCATTTGCTCACGAACCTCTCCAATCCTATCACTGCTGCGTTTATGCCCCTGTACACATGCTGGATTCTCTTTCGGAGACATAGCAATCCATAGGTTTTAAGATACTTACTAGTCAGGTGCATTCTTAGGCATTTAATATGGGGTTTTGTGTCCATTTCGTTGAGCAAGGAGTAGCTCTTGTGTATTCCATATTTGGCTTAAGGAACTTTATCTGTGCTCATTTCAATCTCTGGTTTTATGCAGCACC